>NW_027331979.1:2694195-2994868 GCF_048418815.1 Hemitrygon akajei | reverse complement strand
ATGAAATTCACGACCTCAGAGCAGGTGCCTGAAACAGCATCGATGCAGTCATCAATGTCGTAAGGGGACAGGCGGCTGGACACAAGTGCAGGACGCAGACACTGAAGTATTAGGGACAGGATGGGAACAGCTAAACGATAGACAAGATGTGGGGACCGTGGTGTACATGAGGGACATGGCGTTCAAGGTGATTCTGGGGTTCCAAGAGAGGCTTAGAATTCAGGCAAGGAAGGATCCCGGAGTTCTGAGGAGGTTCTTGGAGGTCCGGCAGGATCTAGGAGTTCCGGCAGGATCTTGGAGTTCTCTGGGGGAGGCACATAACTCCTGGGCAGGGCCCGGACCTCCGAGGAAGGAATGCAGGGGCCTACGCATGTTGCAGGGCACCTGGGTAGGTTGCGGAGCACAACTCCACGGCAGCAAGGGGTAGGAAGAGGCAGAGTCCCCCGTCGGGCAACGGCAGTCCAGCCAGGCTTGCCCAACGGAGGCAAGGGATAGAAAGGAAACTTCGTCCAGGGTGATTGCCAGACCTACTCGAAAAACTCGTCTTTAACGATGGTACTCCAAGCCAGGACAACCAGGGGTGAGCAGGATAAGCAGGACAACCAGGGGTGAGCAGGATAAGTAGGACAACCAGGGGTGAGCAGGATAGGCAGGACAACCAGGGGTGAGGAGGATAGGCAGGACAACCAGGGGTGGGCAGGATAGGCAGGACAACCAGGGGTGAGCAGGATAAACAGGACAACCAGGGGTGAGCAGGATAAGCAGGACAACGAGGGGTGAGCAGGATAGGCAGGACAACCAGGGGTGAGCAGGATAAACAGGACAACCAGGGGTGAGCAGGATAAACAGGACAACCAGGGGTGAGGAGGATAGGCAGGACAACCAGGGATGAGCAGGATAAGCAGGACAACCAGGGGTGAGCAGGATAGGCAGGACAACCAGGGGTGAGCAGGATAAGCAGGACAACCAGGGGTGAGCAGGATAAGCAGGACAACCAGGGGTGAGCAGGATAGGCAGGACAACCAGGGGTGAGCAGGATAAACAGGACAACCAGGGGTGAGCAGGATAAACAGGACAACCAGGGGTAAGCAGGATACGCAGGACAACCAGGGGTGAGCAGGATAGGCAAGACAATCCCCCAACTCCACTCAGTCCCAGAGGCCCCTCTATACACCGCCAGCCGATGGGCATCAGGTGTACATACCTTGAGCCCCAACAAGCCAAGATGATCCACAGGTGTGACTAATTAGGCTCAAGGGTGAAAGGCGGACGGCTACAAGACCCGGAGTCTGCAGCCCGGAACAAGAACCGGAACGCCGGCTCGGGACCGGAGCATAACACATCAATGTGCTGGAGGAACAAGATAGGGAACATCTCTGGCAAAGGCTTGGAATAGGGACGTAGCCAATGGCCAACACACGAGCTTGGATAATGCGGACGGAGCGAAAGGAAACATTGTTGAGGGTGAGGACCAATTCTAACAGACAGAGGAAAGTGGTAGTGGATCGGGGGTAGAAGTGTATTCGGAATGATCATTCATGGTGTAAATGAGGTAATCGTGGCCAGGGAGTTAAACGCTAGAAAGAAGATCGCGAGCATGAGAAGTTTCACCGATGCAGATTGGAAGGGACTGACCAAGGCGGACAGAATTAAGTCGAACTATGAGCATAAGAGTGCAGTGGGTCAGGAGCAGGCAGAGATAATATGCCTACCCAGCACAGTCGGGATTGTGGATCTTGGGTATTGGGTCAAGGTAAGCTGTTGTGGGCGAAGGATCTGTGATTGGATGGGAGATCTCCAGAACTGATGAGGTCACTAATGGTGTCAGAGACAGTTTTATGTAGTTCTGGAGTGGGGTCCTCCTCATGTGGTACGGATAAGGAGATGCTGGATTTCACAAGTTCACTCGGAAACAGTCCAACAGCACATCCTTTGTCTGGGGGTTTGATTGTAAATTTGGGGTACGCACAGAGAAAGTGGAGTTCAGAGTCGGTAAGGTTTGAGGAGGAATTCCAGATTAAAACATCCAGAGGAGGGCAGCAAACCAGATCGATATGTCGAAGGAGGAGGTTTGCGGAAGGGAGAAGGGGACATCAGTGCGTCGAGTGGGAATGGAAACGCATTGTATTTTTATTTTACTGTTAACACTGCTTTAGACAATTTGGATTTTGTCTGATAAAAATGACTCTTCCTTCTTAGGCTCAAATTGTACAATCAAATAAATACATAAAACCAAGTAGTTAGTGTAACGGGGGTTTTTTTCTTTTTCTTTGTTACTGTGTATGTAATCAAAATGGCGTCTTTGTTTTGTTAAAAGTAGGAATGCTGGCGCCTGTGTTAATAGTAGGAATGCTAGCGTCTTTGTTATGATAAGTGCTGGAAGCTTGTTTGGGACTATAAACTGATTGTTGGTGGGGGTTTTGGGGAGTCGGCGCGATGGAGTGAGAAAGAGAGGACGGGGTGCTGGAAGCTGGGCGATGGTACGGACCCCGAGCGGGGGTCCCCGGCCCAAGGTTTTCGGTGATGAGAGGAGACGGAGACAGAGGAGTGTGGAGCGACTGGTCGACCACCGTGGGGGTCCCAGGAGGCGGGTCGAGAAATTCGGAGGGGATCGAATACCAGAAGACTTCAGTAATTGAGCTCCAACGGTTGTGCACGAAGTGGTTTGGACTTTGACAAGTTTGGCGCCTTTTCTTTTTTTTTCTCTTATTCATATATACTGTATCGTTAGTAATCGCTTAGTTATAGTAATCTTTATAAATTGTACTCATTTAATCGCATAAGGTGTACTGTCTGTTTTTTGAGCGAGGCGGGGACATCACACAGCATCCACACCAGCTGATTACCCAGTTTGGCGGGGCCGAAGGCTGCTCCCCCTAGACTAGAATGAGTTTGAGCGATGCCTGAGGCGACCCAGGGGTTACATTGTGGGGGTGTTCGTCCGGGTTTGATTTCTGTGGAAGCTGTGTGATCGCCCTCTTTGAATTGTGTCTGCGGCGAAGAGCTGGTGTGCCTTTGTGGGTGTGCGATTGCCGGTTGTCTCTGTATGTGTGTTGGGTGGGGTGGCTGCTGTTGGTAGCCCGGAGGTCGTTGTTCGAGTTCCGACTAGCGCTGACGAAATGGTGGTGGTACCATGGGTTGTCCGTACTGTTTGGAGAGTGAGGAGTGACAGGTTGGGATGTTTCAGCTACGGTGGGCTCCGCCCGGTTGTTGGAATAATGTCCAGCCCTAAAGGGGCGGAGCAGACCTCTCAGTTGTTGGGTGAGTGGCAGTGCTTGGCTGAGGGAAAGCGACAGGGACTGGTTGAAAGTTTGAGTAGGCGGGCTGGTAGCGTTGTTAGAACTGTCGGGCGCAATTACCTCGAAGTGACAGCTGCCAGTTCTGGGAACGTGTGGGAAAATGCGTGTGGTTCGACTGGAAGTCAAATGCCGCAGCTGGGGGGCTTATCATATCCGTGGCAGGAGATTGGTGGGAAGTTTTTAGGGTATCCCTTTTGGTTAGGAGGGCAGATAAATTGCTTGCGGAGACAGGGGGATCTGTCAAGGGGATCAGTTGTTCTGTTGATCCGAGAGATGTCGGGAAACTTAGAGGAGGCCCAGTGGGGGAACGGCTTGGGGTCTCTGGGGGAGCACGTTCCCAGCAATGTACCAAGGAACTCCCGCAAGGAACAGACTCTATTCCTGAAGGCTTAGAGGGACCACGCACTCAGGTGTTGTTACGGATGGATGGAAGTCAAGTTAAAGCCATCCTCGGCACTGGGGCACCGGTTAAGTTGCTGTACAGTTTGTTTTATAACCGTTTTTGGAAGCCTTTACCCTTGATGACATTGACGGCACTGGAGATTTGGGGTACCAGTGCCGGTGATTATAAAGACGACGGTTGTTGGTCAGTGAAAATGGAGTTCTTAGAGGCAAATGTGGAGGTGACTGAGGTTCGTGAATCGTTAATGCTGATGTGTCCGGACACTGTTGAGACGGGCAGCGTTTCGGTTATGGAGAGAACCAATATCCTGTTGGTGCGCTTGGGGGCCTGCCCGGAGGAGGCGGGTGAGAGCTGTTTGGAGGCATTATCGATGCACCCAGAGTTTCGAGCTGCTTGTGCGGACGTGTGTAGCAGCATTGGGCCGATACCGAATTCAAACCAGAGCCGGTGGTGGTATGGCCTGGAGGAGTATCTGAGGGTGAGACCCTCTTAGTGGACGCTGCGAAATACCACCAGGGAGGGGAGTTGACTGCTGAAGACACCTCGGTGAGGCAGAGGTTGCGGCGACTGGCCCCTACAGCGTGGCAGACGTAGGCAGCGTGTGTGTGGATTATATTGGGCCGTAGAGGCGATGGCCTATCTGAGTGGTGCGAAGAGGTTTAAGGTGCTGGATCTGAGGAGTGGATGTTGCCAGATCCCGATGAGTGAGGCCGCCAAGGAGAAGACGGCGGTTAAAAGTTTCCTAGGAGTCTTTCCGGTCCGAAAAGATACCACAGGGTATCTCCGGAGCCCTTGCAACCTTCCTGCAGGGCATGTGGAAGACCATGGGGGTGTGGAGGCGTTTGGAATTTTGACGTATGTGGATGATCTCCTGGTATTTGGATTTGCCTCAGGAGAATATGAAGTGAGGGCGTTGCAGGAGCGGCTGAGAACTACAGAGTTAAAGTGTTTTCTGGACACGTGCCAGGGCTGGCGAAGGTCGCAGCTCGTGAGTGTCTGTCTCTACGGAATCAAGTTTGAAATGAAGACTGAGAGACCGGAGAGAGTGATCTGGGACCATTTGAAAGACTTACAAGTTGGAGAGAACGAAGAAAGTTGTTTGACTAAGGGCCACAGCAAACTGAGAGCCTGGAGAAGGGAGTTTGCGGAGGTGAAGAAATTGCGGACAAATCTCGGAAGGGGGAAGCGGTAGCTTGAAGGGAACCTGAAGATGACCATCGACAGTTCAAATGAAGTGCAAAACCTGAAGGTTGATCTGGAAGAAGTCATGAGGAGAAAAAAAGCTGGAGAGAAGTGCAGTGAATACTGAACTGGAGGGTGACCAATCTTTAACTGCTGCTTTTCAGGTCGGGGTGGAAGAAGCTGTTGGAGTAACTGCATTCCAGATTGAGATGGTCGGGATGCAGGAGTCAGAACTGCTGAGCCAGGGGCCAGAGAAGATGATAATCTCAATTGCAGGAGGCTGAAGAGACTGCAGGAGCAGTGCAGGCCACGTGTTTCCGTTTGGAGAAGATCAAACAGCAGCTACCGATCGAAGAAATGAGGAAGAATACGGATTCAAAGGCTGATGTGCTGGATGTGTGGTACATGCTGCCTTTTGCTGACTTTCCCTCGATTGAGGAAGAGACCTTTGGCCCTTCTTCCACTGAGTCAGGTGTAGTGGGGAGGGTTAGCTGTGTGCAGTGTGGGGCATGAGTGAGAGGTTGAAAGAGGAGTTGGTAGTGGACCCAAGGTATCCTCAGCTGTGTCCTAGCCTAAGGGTTTAGGTGAGGGGGGTACAGAGGTCTCAGAAGGGTTTGGGAACGCCCAGATAGTTGGCCTATATAGCGCCTAAGGAACAGGGCGTGAGGTTTACTGTGTGGGGAGGAGATGTCACTGCTTGTGCTTGGGTTATGGTGTGTTGGCAGGAAAGGTGACGAGTTATCTAATAGTCATGAGGACATGACTTTTATTTGGTGGGGGGAGAGTGTAACGGGGGTTTTTTTCTTTTTCTTTGTTACTGTGTATGTAATCAAAATGGCGTCTTTGTTTTGTTAAAAGTAGGAATGCTGGCGCCTGTGTTAATAGTAGGAATGCTAGCGTCTTTGTTATGATAAGTGCTGGAAGCTTGTTTGGGACTATAAACTGATTGTTGGTGGGGGTTTTGGGGAGTCGGCGCGATGGAGTGAGACGGAGTGAGATGGAGAGGACGGGGTGCTGGAAGCTGGGCGACGGTACGGACCCCGAGCGGGGGTCCCCGGCCCAAGGTTTTCGGTGATGAGAGGAGACGGAGACAGAGGAGTGTGGAGCGACTGGTCGACCACCGTGGGGGTCCCAGGAGGCGGGTCGAGAAATTCGGAGGGGATCGAATACCAGAAGACTTCAGTAATTGAGCTCCAACGGTTGTGCACGAAGTGGTTTGGACTTTGATAAGTTTGGCGCCTTTTCTTTTTTTTTCTCTTATTCATATATACTGTATCGTTAGTAATCGCTTAGTTATAGTAATCTTTATAAATTGTACTCATTTAATCGCATAAGGTGTACTGTCTGTTTTTTGAGCGAGGCGGGGACATCACACAGCATCCACACCAGCTGATTACCCAGTTTGGCGGGGCCGAAGGCTGCTCGCCCTAGACTAGAACGAGTTTGAGCGATGCCTGAGGCGACCCAGGGGTTACATTTGCGTCATTTTTCTAGATGATTTTACATCAGAAATTAGAAACAGTGTACAGTCAACGTTCTGGGCGAGGAACTTGGCTCTCGGCCTGTAGGAAGGGTCTTTGCATGTTTGAGAATTTTTTTTTTAATCCAACATAAGGCCACTAAGAAAGCCATACAAATTCAAAAGAATAAACATGAGGGCAAACTGGCCAATAATATAAAGTAGAATGCTAAAAGTTTGTTTTACAGTTATATAAAGAGTAAAAGGGCAGTGAGAGTTGAAATTGGACTACTGGAAATAACGCTGGTGATGTAGTAATGGGGGATAATGAAATGGCATATGAAGCTCATGAGTACTTTACATCAGCTCTCCCTGTGAAAGACTTTAACAGTGTTCCTGAAGACCGTGAGTGCCAGGGAGCATGAGTGAGTGCCTTTTCTATTACAAAGGAAAAAGCGCCAAAGAAACGCAAAAGTCTTAAATAGGACAAGTGGACCATATGGCTGACATCCCACAGTTCTGAAAGAGGTTGCCGAAGAGACAGCAGATGCAGTGGTTATCATTTTCCAAGAATCACTGGATTCTGTTATGGTTCCGGAGGAATGTCAAATTGCAAATGTCTCTGCACTCTTTAAAAAGGGAGGAAGGCAAATAAAGAAGGAAATTACAGGCCTGTTTGGTTACCCTGCCTGACAAATCTGACAGGGTTCCTCGAGGACTAACAATTAGCATGAAAAAAATGAAGGGAGGTGGATGTCTTTGGCACAAATGTAACCCTCAGGCTCGCCCGGCTCCTGTTCGTCTAGGGGAGTCGGCCTTCAGCCCCACCAAACTGGGTAATCACATTGTGTGGATGTTGTGCAATGTACCCCCAGCTACAAACCCACAACGCAAAATACCAGACAGTACACCATATGCAATTAAATGATAGAACATTATGAATCTTAATCTGAATATAGTACTGAAAATAAAAAAGTGCCCAAGTCAAGTCAAAGTCACGTTTGAGCTCACTCAGTAGTCATTCTTCCACCATCGGTCTCCTCCGAGCGTCACCGAACTTCGAACTTCCACATCCCAGTCCACTCCACCTGGTGGTCTACCCGCTCTCTCCACACGCGTCCTCCCTCTTCATCTCTCCTTGACAAAAACCACGAAGACAACGTCCTTCCTGATACACAAGACAAAGCAACAATCTCCGATGGGCTAACAGGCATAACCCAAACATTGCTGCTACAGAGAAACAATTATCTCAGCAGGGAACATTACTGAGAAGCCATTACTTTTGCCTTAGCAGTGAAACATTTCAAAGAAGCCATTACATAGAAAGATAGAAAGCCTATGGCACAATACAGGCCCTTCAGCCTAAAACGCTGCACTGAACATGTCCTTACCTTAGAATCTACCTAGGGTTACCCATAGCCCTCTAATTTTCTAATCTCCATGTACCTATCCAGAAGTCTCTTAAACGACACTATCGCTTTCGCCTCCACGACCGTCGTCGATTGCCCATTCCGCGAACTCACCTTCACTGTGTAAATAAACGTACACCTGGCATCTCCTCCGTACCTACCTCCAAACACATTACAACTGTGCCCTCTCGTGTTGGCCATTTCAGCCCTGGGAAAAAGCCTTGGCTATCCACACAATAAATGCCCTTCATCATCTTATACAACTCTATCAGATCACCTCTCATCCTCCGTCTCTCCAAGGAGAAAAGGCCAAGTTCACTCAAACAATTCTCATAAGGCATGCTCTCCAATCCAGGTGACATCCCTGTACAGCTCCTCTGCACCCTTTCTATGGTTTCCACATCCTTCCTGCAGTGAGTCTATCAGAACTGAGCACATTACTCCAAGTGGAGTTTGAACAGGTTCCTATATAGCTGCAGCATTACCTCTCGGCTCCTAAACTTAAACCCACGATTGATGAAGGCCAATGCACAGTCTGCCTGCTTAACCACAGAGTAAACCTGCGCAGCAGCTTTGAGTGCCCTATGTACTCGGACCTCAGGATCTCTCTGATCCTCCACACTGCCAAGAATCTTACGATTAATACTATATACTGCCATCCTTAAGGGTTAAGATGTAAGAGCTTTGGCCCTGTACGCACTGGCATTTAGAAGAATGTGGGTAGGTCGCATTGAAATCTACCAAATGTTGAAAAGACTTGTTTAGGCGGATGTGGAGACGATGTTTCATATACAAAGTCTCCAGAAATTGCAGGCACAACCTCAAATTTGAGAGGGATCACTTTAGAACAAAGTTAAGTAGGATATTGTTTTTCCAGAGAGTGGTGAATCTGCAGAATGCTCGGCCACGGACAGGTGTGCAAGCCAAGTCCGTGGAAATATTGAAAGCAAAAAAAAAGAGAATTTCCTGATTCGTCAGGGCATCAATGGTGATCTGGGATTCAACATAATTGATTGACGAAGCAGCTTTGATGGGCTGAATGGACTGTCTTAATGTACCACACAGTGACTGCCATTTGGTTGTCAGCAAGCCAGGTGCAGCTCTCCGTAATCTCATAAATGGGCGGGTGATTGAATCACCGAGTTAGCAGATGCCTTGCCAGCTTTGCATATGTGATTCATGCTGAGTTGGAAGCTTTGAGCAGAATGGCCAGGTGCTTCAGAAACAGTCTTCCCAATAGGCAAAGTAGGTGGTGGCTTCAGCTGTTCTCTGGATCCACTAGTATAGGTGCTACTGATGCAGTGTCTCCCGGTGAATTAATGAGCTTCTGTTTGCACGAGGTAGCTCCATTGGATGATGCAAAACCTGTGGCTGGAGACACTAAAATCATGAGTTGTTTTTCTTCTCATTTATATCAATACCCCGTGTCATCTCTCGGTATGTACAGGTGCCGGACAAGCACACACCTTGTACAGCAAGGTGACACAGAGGGAATGCGGACCACTCATGTTCTTTGCAGTGAAACTGTGAACTCTGGATATGAGAGCTTAGAGAAATTGTAATCATTCGGTATGACAGACAAGAAATCATACTACATCTATTGTTCTTTTCCCCTTTCTCTCTGGGTTTCGCGCTTCACTCTATCTGTCTAACACACACTGCAATATCTCGCTCTCAGCTCCTCCTCCCTTCTCTTTCCCACTGTCCCTCCAGCCTCTATTTCATCAATGCTGCCTCGCTTTTCCCTATTCTCTCTCTCTCTCCCTCTCTTGTTCTGTCTATCTCTCACACATATCCCTCAGTATTAGTCTGTTAGTATGGTTATCTGTCGCGCTCTTTGCCCTCCACATCACCTTCATGTCACCCACAGGAACTCAGTATTTTACAGAACACTGTGCTGGAGATGTTGGTGAGGTTAAAAGCGGAGACTCGGTTAATGATTACACAGCAGACAGTGGGATTAATTTAATTTCTGGAAAGGTGACAGGCTGAGAGTAGTGGGAAATCACGGCGGTTGTGCTTAGTTCCCAGCGATGACAGCCATTGAACTGAGGGGGGCACATGTCCAGTTCCCGTGGTACGGAGGGTGAGTGAAATTTTTTTTTGAATACCATCCAATACACGATCCCCTTCCTGCACGGTCTCTCCCACCAGCTCTTTCCCCTCCACCTCCTTTACTCCCGATCAGCTTCTCCCCATTCCACACTCTTCCTCTTCCTCTCCAGAACCTCTTTTGAGATCGTCCATTTCCCTTCTCTTTAAGGCAGACTGCGCAGGCTGGATTGATCCTCATAGTCCGGAATAGACTAACTGGGGTGTTCTGACCGATAGCAGGGGAGAAGTATGGATGGGTTACACAGTGTGAACGGTCACCCTTGTAGCACAGTTCTCAATAGTACACAGGACAGATTGGCGTGGCCGTGCAAGAGGTTCAGAGGGACTGTGAGCAATGTCACCCAGAGGTGGTGGTATGGTGGTGAGGGGTATTGGGATCAGGAATACGCTGTCATGGGGCGTAGATAGTGGATGTATGCAGTGATTCTGACTGTCCATCCCCATTATCCAGGTGAACATACAGAAACATTGGCATTGCCGCCTGCGGACAAAGTGTTTGTAAATAGAATGGTGTTGGGTACTAGAATGGGCATGGTGGCCCGAAGGGGAGCTTGATCAACAACCTGTGAATCGCCCTATGCCTATGGAAAATATAGGGTAATGGCCGGCACAGCACAATTTTGTGTGCTTAACACTGCTCTACCTTCTCTAAGCCCATGACTATGTGTCTAGGGGCATCTCAAATATCAACTGTAAACTGCTGTGAATGTAATCATTGTTGGCAGAATTTAGGTCTGTGAGGAAAGGGCGAACAAGAGCAAGGTATACCAGTTAGTTGAGTGGTCCCACAACAACAACCTTGGACTCAACTTCAGCATGACCAAAGAGCTGATTGTGGAGTTCAGGAAGGGCTAAAAAGAGGGAGCAAAGTCAAACAGCATCAAGAGGTCAGGAGTGGAAAGAGCGAGCAATTTAAAGTTCCTGGGTGTCAATATCTCTGACGCCCAAACATTGACACAAAATATTGTATATGTATAAAGAATACAATTCAGGGACTTTATTACATTCCGAGTTTGAGGAGATTTGGGTTGTCAACTAAAATACTTGCTAACAACCACTGGACACTGTGGGGAGAAACTCACCTTTGTCAGGCTTCACACGTATAGCGTGATACAACTGTGGTACCGCGAAGTCCATGAGGTTGGGATGGCTCGCTCGCCCACCCACACCCCGGTTTGTGTGAATGCTGTGTGATTTTCTACCCCGGCAATCGTCCCTTGGCAAGACATAACATTTCTCACACTGAATACAAATTATAAAGAAGTATATTTACGATTGTTAACTTAAGCACCTAGTTACCAAAGGAAGGGCTGGAAAAAAATGACCTATTATACTTAATCAGTCACCTGTGCACAGTGGAGATCAAATCATCCAGAAACATTTGTTTCCGCTTGAAATCCACGACAAACAAAAGGGCTCTACTTCCAGAGTATTGGTCCTTCCTCCTGAAGACATTCATTTGCATAAAGCACCTTGTGCAAGAGGGACGGCATCTTCATCCATCTTCCCTCCTGCATTCTCCCAGCTCCCACCATCAAAGAGCTGCCCTCACAGCATTCTGTAGAACCCTTATCAATTCTACCATCCTGACGGGATGACACTACATTCTTAAGTTGTACAGTAAATCCCCTTATCTCAGATCAAACCCTACAAGCTTATAATAAAACAGACTTCTCTCACAAAATTGATAAACTGAAATGCCTACAGCATAGCAGACAGAATGTTAATCAGGGTGTTACACTTACATGACTTTATTTCTTAGAACAAGATTTTGATGAGTGATAATTGCCACTTAATTATACCTGTGTAAATTGTCGGATTGAGTTAACCTGCAGCAGTATCCGGCGATGTGCTGTACGGTGGGGGTGGGGGCGGGGGGTGATTGATAAGTTCCTGGCCTGATGTAGAAAGAGTCAATTTTAGAGAACCGAACACATTTAATTTTCAACATAGTCCCGTCCTACATTTACACACATTGCCCAGCGGCCGTGGAGCATACGGATCTTGCTCATCTGCAGGGGTGATTGATAGGTTTGTCGCCTAAGAAACATAGAACGATACAGCAGAATACAGGCCTTTCGGCCCACAATGCTGTGCCGACCCATAAACCCTGACTCCCATATAAACCACCCCACACACATTAAATTCCTCCATGTAACTGTCTAGAAGTCTCTTAAATTTCACCAGGGTATCTGTCTCCACCATTGACTCAGGCAGTGCATTCCACGCACCAACCACTCTGTGTAAAAAACCTGAATCTAATATCCCCCTTGAACTTTTCACCCCTTACCTGAATGCCATGTCCTCTTGAATTGAGTGGTGCCCTGGGGAAGAGGCGCTGGCTGTCCACTCTATTTATTCCTCTTAATATCTTGTATACCTCTATTATGTCTCCTCTCATCCTCCATCTCTCCAGAGAGTAAAGCCCAGTCTCCCCTAATCTCTGATCATAATGCATACTCTCTAAACCAGGCAGCATCCTGGTAAATCTCCTCTGTACCCTTTCCAACGCTTCCAGATCCTTCCTACAGTGAGGTGACCAAAACTGGATACAGTACTCCAAGTGTGGCCTAACCAGACATTTATAGAGCTGCATCATTACCCCGCGACTCTTAAACTTTATCCCTCGACTTATGAAAGCTAACACTGCATAAGCTTTCTTAACTAACCTATCTACCTGTGAGACAGCTTTCAGGGATCTGTGGACATGCACATCAGATACCTCTGCTCCTCCAAACTCCCAGGAATCCTGCCCTTTCTTTTGTACTCTGCCTTGGAGTTTGGCTTTGCGAAGTGTACCACCACACATTTCTCTGGTTTGAACTCCATCTGCCACTTCTCAGCCCACTTCTGCATCCTATCAATGTATCTCTGCAATCTTCGACAATCCTCAGCACTATCCACAACAACACCATCCTTTGTGTATCTGAAACTTGTCAACCCACCTTTCCACCCCAAAATCCAGGTTGTTAATAAAAATCATTGTGGAACACTAGTCACAATCCTCCAATCCGACTCTCTCCACCACGACCCTCTGCTTTCTGTAGGCAAGCCAATTCTGAAACCTGGTCAAACTTCACTGGATACCATACCTTCTGACTCTCTGAATAAGCCTACTGTGTGGTACCTTGTCAAATGCCTTACTAAAATCCATGTAGATAATATCCACTGCACTACCCTCATCTATATGCCTGGTCACCTACTCAAAGAACTCTATCAGGCTTGTTAGACTCAATCTCCCCTTCACAAAGCCATGCTGACTGTCCCTGATCAGACCATGAATCTCTAAATGCCCATAGATCCTATCTCTAAGAAGCTTTACCAACAGCTTTCCCACACAGGCATAAGGCTCACTGGTCTATAATTACCTGGACTAATTCTACGAACTTTTTTGAACATGGGGACAACCTTCACCCGTCCCCCCAATCTTCCGGTACCATTCTAGTGGACAACGAGGACATAAATATCCAGGCTCATCAATCTCTTCTCTCGCCTCATGGAGCAGCCTGGGGAATAAACCTTCAGACCTCGGGGACTTATCCGTTGTTTTTTTTTTAACAAATCCAACAGCTCTTCTCCCTTAATATTAACATGCTCCAGAACATCATCCTCACTAATATTGTCCTCACCATCATTAAGTTTCCTCTCATTGGTGAATACCGAAGAGAGTATTCATTGAGCACCTCACTCATTTCCACAGCCTCCAGGAACATCTTCCCAACTTTATCTCTATTCCGTCCTATCTTCACTCCTGTAAACCTTTTCTTCTTCGGATAATTGAAGAATGCCTTGGGGTTTTCCTCTAGACTACTCGCCAAGGCCCTCTCATACACCGTTCTTGCTCTCCTCAGTCCCTTCTTAAGCTCCTTTCTTGCTATCCTATATTCCTCAATAGACTCATCTGATCCTCACTTCCTGAACCTCACGTTTGCTGCCTTCTTCCAACTGACCAGATTTTCCACCTCTCTTGTTAACCGTGGTTCCTTCACTCTATAATTCTTTAACTTCCTCACCAGGACAAATTAATCCCTAACATCCTGCAAGAGCTCCCTAACCATCGACCACAGGTCCAGAGTACATTTCCCTGCAAAAACATCATCCCAATTCACACCTGCAAGTTCTAGCCTTATAGACATAATTTGCCCTTCCCCAATTAAAATTTTTCCTGTCCTGTCTGATTCTATCCTTTTCCATGATAATGTTAATGGCCAGGGAGTGGTGGTCAGTGTCTCCCAGATGCTCATCCACTGAAAGATCTGTGACCTGTCCCGTTTTGTTTCCTAATACTAGATCTAGTATGGCATTCCCTCTAGTCGGCCTGTCTAGAAGAGGAAGTACTGGCGCTTCTACAGCATATAAAAGTGGAGAGATCTCCGGGTCCTGCCAGGATATTCCCTAGGATCTTAAGGGAAGTTAGTGTAGAAACAGCAGGGGCTCGGACAGAAATATTTCAAATGTCATTAGAAACGGGGATGGTGCCGAAGGATTGGCGAATTGCTCATGTGGTCCATTTGTTTAAAAAGGGTTCTAAGAGTAAACCTAGCAATAATCGGCATGTAAGTTTGATGGCAGTGGTGGAACATTAATGGAATGTATTCTTGGAAATGGAATATATAATTATCTGGATAGACAGGGTCTGATTAGGAACAGTCAACAAGGATTTGTGCGAGGAAGGGCATGATTGACAAACCCTACTGAATTTTTTGAAGTGGTTACTAGGAAAGTTGACGACGGTAAAGCAGTGGATGCTGTCTATATGGAATTCAGCAAGGCATTTGACAAGGTTGCACATGGAAGGATAGTTAGGAAGGTTCAATCGTTAGGTATTAATATTGAATTTTAAAATGGATTCAACAGTGGCTAGATGGGAGATTCCACAGAGCAGTGGTGGATAACTGTTTGTCAGGTTGGAGGCTAGTGGCAAGTGTTGTGCCTCAGTGATCTGTACTGGGTCCAATGTTGTTTTTCATATACATTAATGATCTGGATGATGGGGTGGTAAATTGGATTAGTAAGTATGCAGGAGACTCTAAGATATGTGGCGTTGTGGATAGTGAAGTCGGTTTTCAAAGCTTCCAGAGAGATTTAGGCCAGTTAGAAGAGTGTGCTGACAGATGGCAGATGGAGTTTAATGTTGATGAGTGTGAGGTGCTAAATTTTAGTAGGACTATTCAAAATAGGACATACATGGTAAATGGTAGGGCATTCATGAATGCAGTAGAACAGAGTGATCCAGGATTAATGGTGCATAGTTCCCTGAATGTGGAATCTCATGTGGATAGGGTGGTGAAGAAAGCGTTTGGTATGCTGGACTTTATAAATCAGAGCATTGAGTATAGGATTTGGGATGTAATGTTAAAATTGTCCAAGGCATTGGTGAGGACAAATTTGGAGTATTGTGTACAGTTCTGGTCACCGAACTAAAAGAAAAATGTCAACAAAATAGAGAGAGTACAGAGGAAATTTAGTAGAATGTTACCTGGGTTTCAGCACCCAAGTTACAGAGAAGAACAAGTTAATTCTTTATTCTTTGGAGTGTAGAAAGTTGAGGGGGGACTTGATAGAGGTATTTAAAATTATGTGGGGTAAAGATAGATACAGTTGACGTGGATAGGCTTTTTTTCATTGAGAGAAGGGGAGATTCAAGCAAGAGGACATGATTTGAGAGTTAGGATGCAAACGTTTAGGGGTAACACGAGGGGGGACTTCCTTACTCAGAGAGTGGTAGCTGTGTGGAACGAGCTTCTAGTAGAATTGGAAGAGGCAGGTTCGATTATGTCATTTTTAAAAAATGGATAGGTATATGGACAGGAAAGGAATGGAGGGTTATGCGCTGCGTGCAAGTCGGTGGGACTAGGTGAGAGTAGGCTTTCGACATGGACTAGTAGGGCCGAGATGGCCTGTATCCATGCTCTAATTGTTATATGATTCTATGGTTATATCCGAATTAACGTCTTCATTTGACAAGATATTTTGGCTCGATATCAGTCTGGAAAATTTACAAAGAAAAGTAAGACGTCACAGGACAAACTTTCTAAAAAAAAATATATACACTCCAGCACAGTAAGATTAACATTACCGAGGACCGAAGGGGGAAGAATAATAACAGATATTAAACAACAACATGAAACCCCGCTTGTTTCCCTGGCTGAGTATGTCTAAGTTAATATACACTTTGGTCTGGCCTAACCCGTGATATTGAAAGGGCTCTGTCACCGTAAACCCCGTTTTGTATGGATGCTATGCACTTTGCTGCCCTTTACAAAGTCAGTGCCAAGGAATAATCGCACGCGGCATAAGATAAAAGGATTTATATTTATGAGTCTTAACTAAAGGTTTAGAAAAGAAAATAAGGATAGCAAAAAACAAAAGTGGACCATTATAATTAAACTTAACTTTTGCAAGAGGCATATTAACCTATCCTATGCCAACTACGAACCCTAGCTCCATCTAATCACAGTTACTCCTGACAAAAGATCCAGTTCACATTAGAAAACTCCCGTTATCGCTAACCATAATTCAAATCCAGCTGCTACAGGAGGTTGCTACAGGAAGCTGCTACATTACTTTATCAGTGGAATCTTTCCCAGGGTGTTACATACTGAGAGGTTAGGTTACCCTTCTAATAATATAATTTCATTAAAGAAAGTGGAATTCATAGCCCATGTGAGCATATGCCTTCGGACAAGAAGCACACGCCGTTACACCTAAAGGAAAGAACAGCCCAGTAAGCTTATGAAATAATCACTACAGGAGAAGAATTTAACAAATGCGGAAACATGAACGTCTCTGGAACAATACCCTGTCATCTGAGCAGACTAGATATCTACAAGGAATCTTTGAAAGCCTGGCGCAAATCGGGGGACCTCATCCCAGAAACAGAGGGGTCCCTCGTAGAATTACAGGGCCACCTGGTGAATACAGAAATAGCAAAAATACAGTATAAACGACCGAGAAATATGTCAGAAATTCGAGAGTGTCAAGGACAATGTGTGTGAAGTTGGTATTGGAAGGGAGAATGTTCTTTGGATATCGAAGTACGAATTTTGAAAAGTCTCCTGTACAAGATATTATGCCCTCCAGGGTGCTAATATGTGGAGCACGTGATTATGGAAGCAACAATAGTCATCTTTCATGTGTCATTTGATTCCCGCATGCTTCTGGAGAAATGGAAAATTGCAAATGTCACTCAAAGCTTCATGAAGCGAGAGAGCCAGAAGAAAGGACAGGACAATTAGGCTGATCTCAGTGTCTAAGAAGATGTTTAACTCGATTATTAGAGTCAACATGATTTCTCACAAATGTCAGCATGTTTTTTTCTCAGGGATCGGTTTTGCTTGACAAAACTACTGGAATTCCTTGAGAGATTATCAAGAAGAATAGACAATCTAGAATCGGTAGCTGGTGTGCACTTGGATTTTTAGAAGACCTCTGATAGGGCATCAGACATGAGGCTGCTTAAAAAGTAAAGATCCACGGTATTGCATGACCGATGCTAGCATAGAGAAAGCGATGACTGTTTAGCAGGAAGGAAAGAGTGAGAATAAAGAGAGCCTTTCCTGGTAGTTTGTCGGTGACTAGTGATGTTCCACAGCGGTCTGTGTTGGGTCCACTTACGTTATAAGTAAGAACTATCTGTGAATTTGGAATGGATGGCTGTGTGGCAAAGTCTTCAGATGATGTGAAGATACGTAGAGGGGTAGATAGTTTTTAGAAAGTAGACAGTCTCCATAATGAATTGAACGGATATGGAGAATGGCAAAGAGGTAGCTAATTGAATGTAGTGTCTTCCCCTGTATGGCCATGCATTTTGTTAGATTAAATAAAGGCATAGGATATTTTCTCAATGGAGTGAAAACAAAATAAAAAAAATCTGAGGTGCAAGGTGACTTTTGCGATCTCTGCAGAATCCCCTAAACGTTTATTGGCAGGTTGAGTCAGTGCTGTGAAATGTCAATGCGATGTTAGCATTCAATACAAGAGGAATAGAATATAAAAGCAAGTAAGGCTGAATGAAACTTTTTAAAGCGCTGAGCAGGCCAATTTTGGAGTACTGTGAGGCATTTTGTCCCACTAAGAGGGGATGTGTTAACATCGGAGGAGATGACTGCAATATCAATTGACGAATAAGGGAACATATTTTAATCATTTTTGATAGAGGAAGAACTCAGAAGATCAGGCAGCAACTGTGGAAAAGAGTGCAATCGATGTTTAGGGCCGCGGAGAGAAGGCAGCTCTGATCGCCTGGAATGGTGGCCACATTCTTGGAGCAGATGCTGATGAGATGAAGGAAAGGGGAAAAGTGAAAAGCATTTTTACAGGAAACTGGGAGGGAAGAGGTATGGACCAGATAACTGTTGGAGCCGGTATGTTTCTAATGAGGAGGGTCGGCAATTTATTTCCTTTGATTGAGACAAAGAGATCGAGCAAGGTAAGGCAGTTGTTAAAATGGACCAAGTGTACTTAAGGTCAGTGTGGACATTGGTGGCCAATGTGATGAAATTCACGGCCTCAGAGCAGGTGCCTGAAACAGCATCGATGCAGTCATCAATGTCATAAGGGGACAGGCGGCTGGACACAAGTGCAGGACGCAGACACTGAAGTAATAGGGACAGGATGGGAACAACTAAACGATAGACAAGATGTGGGGACCGTGGTGTGCGTGAGGGACATGGCGTTCAAGGTGATTCTGGGGTTCCATGAGAGTCTTAGAGTTCAAGCAAGGCAAGATCCCGGAGTTCAGGCAAGGCAGGATCCCGGAGTTCAGGCAAGGCAGGATCCTGGAGTTCAGGCAAGGCAGCATCCCGAAGTTCAGACAAGGCAGGGTCCCGGAGTTCAGAGGAGGTTCTTGGAGGTCCAGCAGGATCTAGGAGTTCCGGCAGAATCTTGGCGTTCTCTGGGGGAGCTGCCAGGGCACATGGGTAGCTTGCGGAGCACAACTCAACGGCAGCAAGGGGCAGGAATGGGTAGAGTCCCCCGTCGGGCAATGACAGTCCGGCCAGGCTTGCCCAACGGAGGCAAGGGATAGAAAGGAAACTTCGTCCAGGGTGATTGCCAGACTTACTCGAAAAACTCGTCTTTAACGATGGTACTCCAAGCCAGGGCAAACCGGAGGAGCAGGATAAGCTGGACAACCAGGGGTGAGCAGGATAAGCAGGACAACCAGGGGTGAGGAGGATAAGCAGGACAACCAGGGGTGAGCAGGATAAGCAAGACAACCAGGGGTGAGCAGGATAAGCAAGACAACCAGGGGTGAGCAGGATAGGCAGGACAACCAGGGGTGAGCAGGATAGGCAGGACAACCAGGGGTGAGCAAGATAAGCAGGACAACCAGGGGTGAGCAGGATAAGCAGGACAACCAGGGGTGAGCAAGATAAGCAGGACAACCAGGGGTGAGCAGGATAGGCAGGACAACCATGGGTGAGCAGGATAAGCAGGACAACCAGGGGTGAGCAAGATAAGCAGGACAACCATGGGTGAGCAGGATAGGCAGGACAACCAGGGGTGAGCAGGATAAGCAGGACAACCAGGGGTGAGCAGGATATGCAGGACAACCAGGGGTGAGCAGGATAAACAGGACAACCAGGGGTGAGCAGGATAAGCAGGACAACCAGGGGTAAGCAGGATAAGCAGGACAACCAGGGGTGAGCAGGATGAGCAGAACAACCAGGGGTGAGCAGGATAGGCAGGACAACCAGGGGTGAGCAGGATAAGCAGGACAACCAGGGGTGAGCAGGATAGGCAGGACAACCAGGGGTGAGCAGGATAAGCAGGACAACCAGGGGTGAGCAGGATAGGCAGGACAACCAGGGGTGAGCAGGATAGGCAGGACAACCAGGGGTGAGCAGGATAAACAGGACAACCAGGGGTGAACAGGATAAACAGGACAACCAGGGGTGAGCAGGATAAACAGGACAACCAGGGGTGAGCAGGATAAGCAGGACAACCAGGGGTGAGCAAGATAAGCAGGACAACCAGGGGTGAGCAGGATAGGCAGGACAACCAGGGGTGAGCAGGATAAGCAGGACAACCAGGGGTGAGCAGGATAAGCAGGACAACCAGGGGTGAGCAGGATAAGCAGGACAACCAGGGGTGAGCAGGATAGGCAGGACAACCAGGGGTGAGCAGGATAGGCAGGACAACCAGGGGTGAGCAGGATAAGCAGGACAACCAGGGGTGAGCAGGATAAGCAGGACAACCAGGGGTGAGCAGGATAGGCAAGACAACCCCCCAACTCCACTCAGTCCCAGAGGCCCCTCTATACACCGCCAGCCGATGGGCATCAAGAGCGCCACCTTGAGCCCCAACAAGCCGAGGTGATCCACAGGTGTGACTAATTAGGCTCAGGGGTGAAAGGCGGACGGCTACAAGACCCGGAGTCTGCAGCCCGGACCAAGAACCGGAACGCCGGATCGGGACCGGAGCATAACACATCAATGTTCTGGAGGAACAAGATAGGGACCATTTCTGGCGAAGGCCTGGAATAGGGACGTAGCCAATGGCCAACACACGAGCTTAGATAATGCGGATGGAGCCAAAGGAAACATTGTTGAGGGTGAGGACCAATTCTAACAGACAGAAGAAAGTGGTACTGGATCGGGGGTAGAAGTGCATTGGGAATGATCATTCATGGTGTAAATGAGGAAATCGTGGCCAGGGAGTTGAATGTTAGAGAGAAGATCGCGAGCATGAGAAGTTTCACTTATACAGATTGGAAGGGACTGACCGAGGAAGACAGAATCGAGTCGAGCTATGAGCATAAGAGTGCAGTGGGTCAGGAGCAGACAGAGATAATATGCCTGCCCAGCACAGTCGGGATTGTGGATCTTGGGTATTGGGATAAGGTAAGCAGTTGTGGGCGAAGGATCCGTGAGTGGATGGGAGATCTCCAGAACTGATGAGGTCAGTAATGGTGTCAGAGACAGTTTTATGTAGTTCTGGAGCGGGGTCCTCCTCATGTGGTAGGGATAAGGAGATGCTGGATTTCACAAGTTCACTCGGAAATAGTCCAACAGCACATCCTTTGTCTGGGTGTTTGATTGTAAATATGGGATACGCACAGAGAGAGCGGAGTTCAGAGTCGGTAAGGTTTGAGGAGGAATGAGCTGTGCCAGTGTGGCTGATTGATGTCTCGTCGGGAATTCCGGATTAAAACATCCAGAGCAGGGCAGCAAACCAGATCGATATGTCGAAGGAGGAGGTTTGCGGAAGGGAGAAGGGGACATCAGTGCGTCGAGTGGGAAGGGAAATGTATTGTATTTTTATTTTACTGTTAACACTGCTTTAGACAATTTGGACTTTGTCTGATAAAAATGACTCTGCCTTCTTAGGCTCAAATTGTACAATCAAATAAATACATAAAACAAAGTAGTTTGCATCATTTTTCTAAATGATTTTACATCAGAAATCAGAAATAATGTACAGTCGACGTTCTGGGCGAGGAACTTGGTTCTCGGCCTGTAGGAAGGGTCTCCGCATGTTTGAGGATTTTATTTTTAATCCAACAGACGTCCACTAAGAAAGCCATACAAATCCAAAGGAATAAACATGAGGGCAAACTGGCCAATAATATAAAGTGGAAATGCTAAAAGTTTGGTTTTCAGTTAAATAAAGAGTAAAAGGGCAGTGAGAGTTGAAACTGGACTACTGGAAATAATGCTGGTGATGTAGTAATGGGGGATAAAGAAATGGCATATGAAGCTCATGAGTACTTTACATCAGCTCTCCCTGTGAAAGACTTTAACAGTGTTCCTGAAGACCGTGAGTGCCAGGGAGCATGAGTGAGTGCCTTTTCTATTACAAAGGAAAAAGCGCCAAAGAAACGCTAAGGTCTTAAATAGGACGTGGACCATATGGCTGACATCCCACAGTTCTGAAAGAGGTTGCCGAAGAGATAGCAGATGCAGTGGTTATCATTTTTCAAGAATCACTGGATTCTGTTATGGTTCTGGAGGAATGTCAAATTGCAAATGTCTCTGCACTCTTTAAAAAGGGAGGAAGGCAAATAAAGAATGAAATTACAGGCCCGTTCGGCTACCCTGCCTGACAAATCTGACAGGGTTCCTCGAGGACGTAACAATTAGCATGGAAAAAATGAAGGGAGGTGGATGTCTTTGGCACAAATGTAACCCTCAGGCTCGCCCAGCTCCTGTTCGTCTAGGGGAGTCGGCCTTCGGCCCCACCAAACTGGGTAATCACATTGTGTGGATGTTGTGCAATGTACCCCCAGCTACAAACCCACAACGCAAAATACCAGATAGAACACCATATGCAATTAAATGATAGGACATTATGAATCTTAATCTGAATATAGTACTGAAAGTAAAAAAAAGTGCCCAAGTCAAGTCAAAGTCACGTTTGAGCTCACTCAGTACTTCCACCATCGGTCTCCTCCGAGCGTCGCCGAGCTTCGGACTTCCACATCCCAGTCCACTCCGCCTGGTGGTCTACCCGCTCCCTCCACACGTGTCCTCCCTCTTCATCTCTCCTCAACAAAAACCGCAAAGACAACGTCCTTCCTGATACACAGGACAAAGCAACAATCTCCGATGGGCCTACAGGCATAACCCAAATATTGCTGCTACAGAGAAACAATTACCTCAGCAGGGAACATTACTTAGAAGCCATTACCTTAGCCTTAGCAGTGAAACATTTCAAAGAAGCCATTACATAGAAAGATAGAAAGCCTATAGCACAATACAGGCCCTGCGGCCTAAAACGCTGCACTGAACATGTCCTTACCTTAGAATCTACCTGGGGTTACCCATAGCCCTCTAATTTTCTAAACTCCATATACCTATCCAGAAGTCCCTTAAACGACACTATCGTTTCCGCCTCCAAGACCATCGTCGATTGCCCATTCCGCGAACTCACCTTCACTGTGTAAATAAACGTACACCTGGCATCTCCTCTGTACCTACCTCCAAACACATTACAACTGTGCCCTCTCGTGTTGGCCATTTCAGCTCTGGCAAAAAGCCTTTGCTATCCACACGATAAATGTCCTTCATCATCTTATACACCTCTATCAGATCACCTCTCATCCTCCGTCCCTCCAAGGAGAAAAGGCCAAGTTCACTCAAACAATTCTCATAAGGCATGCTCTCCAATCCAGGTGACATCCTTGTAAAGCTCCTCTGCACCCTTTCTATTGTTTCCACATCCTTCCTGCAGTGAGTCTATCAGAACTGAGCACAGTACTCCAAGTGGAGTTTGAACAGGTTCCTATATAGCTGCAGCATTACCTCTCGGCTCCTAAACTTAATCCCACGATTGATGAAGGCCAATCTTAGTCTGCCTTCTTAACCACAGAGTAAACCTGCGCAGCAGCTTTGAGTGCCCTATGGACTCGGACCCCAAGATCTCTCTGATCCTCCACACTGCCAAGAATTTTACCATTAATACTATATACTGCCATTCTATTTGACCTACCAAAATGAACCACCTCACACTTATCTGGGATGAACTCCATCTGTCATTTTGCAGCTCAGTTTTGCATCCTATCAATCTCCCACTGTAATCTTTGATGGTCCTCCAAACTATCCACAACACCACCAAACTTTGTGTTATCAGCAAATTTACTAACCCAACCATCTACTTCCTCATCCAGATCATCTACAAAGATCATGAAGATTAGTGGTCCCACAACAGATCCCTGAGACACACCACTGGTCACCGGCCTCCTTGTAGAATGTGACCCACCTGCAACCACTCATTGCCTTCTGTGGGCAAGCCAACTCTGGATGCACAACGCAATGTCCCATTGGATCCCATGCATCCTTATTCTCTCAAAAAGCCTTGCATGGGGTATCTTGCTGAAACCCATATACACTACATCTACTGCCTTGCTTTCATCAATGTCACATGCTCAGAAATTTCAGTCAGGTTCATAAGACACGACCTGCCTTTGATAAAGTCATGCTGACTCTTCCTAATCATATTATACGTCTCCAAATATTCATGAATCCTGCCTGCAAGGATGTTTTCTATCAACTTGCCAACCACTAAATGGAGACTCACTGGTCTATAATTTCCTCGTCAATCTCTACTCCCTTTCTTTAATAAAGGAACAACATTCACAAACCTCCAATCCTTTACTTGTATTTCCAGAAGGCATTTCACACGGTGCCACGCATGAGCCCACTTAACATGATAAAAATCACAGGAAAGATGCTGACATGGTTAGAGGGATGGCTGACAGGCAGGGGCCAGCGACTGGAATAAAGGGGGGCATTTCCTGGTTGTCTGCCAGTGACTAGTAGTGTTCTCCAGAGGCCAGTATTAGAAACCTACTTTTTATACTTTTGTGAATGATTTAGATAAAGAAATTGATGGCTTTGCAGCAAAGTTGTCAGAAGTTATGAAGATAGTTGGAGGGGTATGTAGCTCTGAAGAAGCAATGGGATGACAGAAAGAAAGGGGGCATCAAGAGAAATGATGAGAGGGCAGGTGTATGGGGTTGAATCGATCCGGGATCAGCCGTTATGAAGTTGCAGACGGACATACTGGTTTGAATGGCTTAATTCTACTCCTTTGTCTCATGGTTTTATGGTCTAAGGATATAAAAATTGGAAGAATGGGAAAAAATTGGCAGGTTAAATACAATGTTCAGAAATGAGCTGGTCGTAAAGAAGGCAGATGTTGGTATTCATTTCAAAGTGGAATATAATATAAAAAAACAGCGAGATTAGCTGAGTACTTATAAGCAACAGTCCGCACTTGGCATACTGTCAACTGTTTTATGCCCCGTATCTCAGAAAGCATGCGTTCACATCGGGGGGAGTCCAGATTACGAGGATAATTCGGGAAAGAAGGGTTAAGATGTAAGAGCGTTGGCCCTGTACACACTGGAATTTAGAAGAATGCCAGTAGATTGTATTGGATCCTACCAAATGTTAAAAAGACTTGTTTAGGTGGATGTGGAGACGATGTTTCATATACAGTGTCTCCAGAAATTGCAGACACAATGTCAGATTTGAGAGGGATCACTTTAGAACAAAGTTAAGTCACATATTGTTTTACCAGAGAGCGGTGAACCTGCGGAATGCTCGGCCACGGCCAGGTGTGCAAGCCAAGTCCGTGGAAATATTGAAAGCAAAAAAAAAGAGAATTTCCTGATTCGTCAGGGCATCAAAGGTGATCCGGGATTAAACATAATTGATTGACGAAGCAGCTTTGATGGGCTGAATGGACTGTCTTAATGTACCACACAGTGACTGCCATTTCGTTGCCAGAAAGCCAGGTGCAGCTCTCCGTCATCTCATAAATGGGCGGGTGATTGAATCACCGAGTTAGCAGATGCCTTGCCAGCTTTGCATATGTGATTCATGCTGAGTTGGAAGCTTTGAGCAGAATGGCCAGGTGCTTCAGAAACAGTCTTCCCAACAGGCAAAGTAGGTGGTGGCTTCATCTGTTCTCTGGATCCACTAGTATAGGTGCTACTGATGCAGTGTCTCCCGGTGAATTAGTGAGCTTCTGTCTGCACTAGGTAGCTCCATTGGATGATGCAAAACCTGCGGCTGGAGACACTAAAATCATGAGTTGTTTTTCTTCTCATTTGTATCAATATCCCGTGTCATCTCTCGGTATGTACAGGTGCCGGACAAGCACACACCTTGTACAGCAAGGCGACACAGAGAGAATGCGGACCACTCATGGTCTTTGCAGTGAAACTGTGAACTCTGGAGATGAGAGCTTAGAGAAATTGTAATCATTAGGTATGAGAGACAAGAAATCATACTACATCTATTGTTCTTTTCCCCTTTCTCTCTGGGTTTCGCGCTTCACTGTATCTGTCTAACGCACACTGCAATATCTCGCTCTCAGCGCTTCCTTCTTCCTCTTTCCCACTGTCCCTCCAGCCTCTATTTCATCAATGCTCCCTCACTTTTCCCTATTCTCTCTCTCTCCCTCCCCCCCTCTCTCTCTCTCTCTCGTTCTGTCTATCTCTCACACATATCCCTCAGCATTAGTCTGTTAATATGGATATCTGTCGCGCTCTTTGCCCTCCACATTGCCTTCATGTCACCCACAGGAATGCAGTATTTGACAAAACACTGTGCTGGAGATGTTGGTGAGGTTAAAAGCGGAGACTCGGTTAATGATTACACAACAGACAGTGGGATTAATTTAATTTCTGGAAAGGTGACAGGCTGAGAGTAGTGGGAAATCACGGCGGTGGCTGCTTAGTTCCCAGTGATGACAGCCATTGAACTGAGGGGGGCACATGTCCAGTTCCCGTGGTACGGAGGGTGAGTGAAAAGTTTGTTTTGAATACTGTACAAAACACGGTCCCCTTCCTGCACAGTCTCTCCCACCAGCTCTTTCCCCTCCACCTACTTTACACCCGATCAGCTTCTCCCCATTCCACACTCTTCCTCTTCCTCTCCAGAACCTCTTTCGAGATCGTCCATTTCCCTTCTCTTCAAGGCAGACTGCTCAGGCTGGATTGATCCTCGTAGACCGGAATAGACTAACTGGGGTGTTCTGACCGATAGCAGGGGAGAAGTATGGATGGGTTACACAGTGCGAACGATCACCCTTGTAGCACAGTTCTCAATAGTACACAGGACAGATTGACGTGGCCGTGCAAGAGGTTCAGAGGGACTGTGAGCAATGTCACCCAGAGGTGGTGGTATGGTGGTGAGGGGTGCTGGAACCAGGAATACGCTGCCATGGGGCGTAGACAGTGGATGTATGCAGTGATTCTGACTGTCCATCCCCATTATCCAGGTGAACATACAGAAACATTGGCATTGCCGCCTGCGGACGAAGTGTTTGTAAATAGAATGGTGTTGTGTACTAGAATGGGCATGGTGGCCCGAAGGGGAGCTTGATCAACAACCTGTGAATCGCCCTATGCCTATGGCAAATATAGGGTAATGGCCGGCACAGCACAATTTTGTGTGCTTAACTCTGCTCTACCTTCTCTAAGCCCATGACTATGTGGCTAGGGACATCTCAAATATCAACTGTAAACTGCTGTGAATGTAATCATTGGTGGCAGAATTTAGATCTGTGAGGAAAGGGCGTACAGGAGCAAGATATACCAGTTAGTTGAGTGGTCCCGCAACAACAACCTTGGACTCAACTTCAGCAAGACCAAAGAGCTGATTGTGAAGTTCAGGAAGGGCTGAAAAGAGGGAGCAAAGTCAAACAGCATCGAGAGGTCAGGAGTGGAAAGAGCGAGCAATTTAAAGTTCCCGGGTGTCAATATCTCTGACGCCCTAACATGGACACAAAATATTGTATAGGTATAAAGAATGCAATTCAGGGACTTTATTACATTCCGAGTTTGAGGAGATTTGGGTTGTCAACTAAAATACTTGCTAACAAACACTGGACACTGTGGGGAGAAACTCACCTTTGTCAGGCTTCGCACTTATAGCGTGATACAACTGTGGTACCGCGAAGTCCATGAGGTTGGGATGGCTAGCTTGCCCATCCACAGCCCGGTTTGTGTGAATGCTGTGTGATTTTGTACCCCTGGCAATCGTCCTTTGGCAAGATATAACATTTCTCACACTGAATACAAATTATAAAGAAGTATATTTACGAATGTTAACTTAAGCACCTAGTTACCAAAGGAAGGGCTGGAAAAAAATGACCTATTATACTTAAGCAGTCACCTGTACACAGTGGAGATCAAATCATCCAGAAACATTTGTTTCCGCTTGAAATCCACGACAAACAAAAGGGCTCTACTTCCAGAGTACTGGTCCTTCCTCCTGAAGACATTCATTTGCATAAAGCACCTTGTGCAAGAGGGACGGCATCTTCATCCATCTTCCCTCCTGCATTCTCCCTGCTCCCACCAACACAGAGCTGCCCTCACAGCATTCTGTAGAACCCTTATCAATTCTACCATCCTGACTGGATGACACTACATTCTTAAGTTGTACAGTAAATCCCCTTGTCTCAGATCAAACCCTACAAGCTTATAATAAAACAGACTTCTCTCACAAAATTGATAAACTGAAATGCCTACAGCATAGCAGACAGAATGTTAATCAGGGTGTTACACTTACATGACTTTATTTCTTAGAACAAGATTTTGATGAGTGATAATTGCCACTTAATTGTACCTGTGTAAATTGTCAGATTGAGTTAACCTGCAGCAGTATCCGGCGATGTGCTGTACGGTGGGGGCGGGGGGTGATTGATAAGTTCCTGGCCTGATGTAGAAAGAGTCAATTTTAGAGAACCGAACACATTTAATTTTCAACATAGTCCCGTCCTACATTTACACACTTTGCCCAGCGGCCGTGGAGCATACGGATCTTGCTCATCTGCAGGGGTGATTGATAGGTTTGTCGCCTAAGAAACATAGAACAATACAGCAGAATACAGGCCTTTCGGCCCACAATGCTGTGCCAACCCATAAACCCTGACTCCCATATAAACCACCCCCCACACACACACACACATTAAATTCCTCCATGTACCTGTCTAGTAGTCTCTTAAATTTCACCAGGGTATCTGCCTCCACCATTGACTCAGGCAGTGCATTCCACGCACCAACCACTCTCTGTGTAAAAAGCCTTAATCTAATATCCCCCTTGAACTTTTCACCTGTTACCTGAATGCCATGTCCTCTTGAATTGAGTGGTGCCCTGGGGAAGAGGCACTGGCTGTCCACTCTATTTATTCCTCTTAATATCTTATATACCTCTATCATGTCTCCTCTCATCCTCCATCTCTCCAGAGAGTAAAGCCCAGTCTCCCCTAATCTCTGATCATAATGCATACTCTTTAAACCAGGCAGCATCCTGGTAAATCTCCTCTGTACCCTTTCCAATGCTTCCACATCCTTCCTATAGTGAGGCGACCAAAACTGGATACAGTACTCCAAGTGTGGCCTAACCAGACTTTTATAGAGCTGCATCATTACCCTGCGACTCTTAAACTTTATCCCTCGACTTATGAAAGCTAACACTGCATAAGCTTTCTTAACTACCCTATCTACCTGTGAGACAGCTTTCAGGGATCTGTGGACATGCACTCCAGATACCTCTGCTCCTCCAAACTCCCAGGAATCCTGCCCTTTCTTTTGTACTCTGCCTTGGAGTTTGGCTTTGCGAGGTGTACCACCACACACTTCTCTGGTTTGAACTCCATCTGCCACTTCTCAGCCCACTTCTGCATCCTATCAATGTCTCTCTGCAATCTTCAACAATCCTCAGCACTATCCACAACACCACCATCCTTTGTGCATCTGAAACTTGTCAACCCACCCTTCCGCCCCAACATCCAGGTTGTTAATAAAAATCATTGTGGAACAACACTAGTCACAATCCTCCAATCCGACTCTCTCCACCACAACCCTCTGCTTTCTGTAGGCAAGCCAATTATGAAATCTGGTCAAACTTCACTGGATACCATACCTTCTGACTCTCTGAATAAGCCTACCGTGTGGTACCTTGCCAAATGCCTTACTAAAATCCATGTAAATAATGTCCACTGCACTACCCTCATCTATATGCCTGGTCACCTACTCAAAGAACTCTATCAGGCTTGTTAGACTCGATCTCCCCTTCACAAAGCCATGCTGACTGTCCCTGATTAGACCATGAATCTCTAAATGCCCATAGATCCTATCTCTAAGAAGCTTTACCAACAGCTTTCCCACTACAGGCATAAGGCTCACTGGTCTATAATTACCTGGACTAATTCTACGAACTTTTTTGAACATGGGGACAACCTTCACCCGTCCCCCCAATCTTCCGGTACCATTCTAGTGGACAACGAGGACATAAATATCCAGGCTCATCAATCTCTTCTCTCACCTCATGGAGCAGCCTGGGGAATAAACCTTCAGACCTCGGGGACTTATCTGTCATTTTTTTTTAACAAATCCAACAGCTCTTCTCCCTTAATATCAACATGCTCCAGAACATCATCCTCACTAATATTGTCCTCACCATCATTAAGTTTCCTCTCATTGGTGAATACCTAACAGAAGTATTCATTGAGCACCTCACTCATTTCCACAGCCTCCAGGAACATCTTCCCAACTTTATCTCTATTCCGTCCTATCTTCACTCCTGTAAACCTTTTCTTCTTCGGATAATTGAAGAATGCCTTGGGGTTTTCCTCTAGACTACTCGCCAAGGCCTTCTCATACACCGTTCTTGCTCTCCTCAGCCCCTTCTTAAGCTCCTTTCTTGCTACCCTATATTCCTCAATAGACTCATCTGATTCTCACTTCCTGAACCTCACATATGCTGCCTTCTTCCAACTGACTAGATTTTCCACCTCTCTTGTTAACCGTGGTTCCTTCACTCTACAATTCTTTAACTTCCTCACCAGGACAAGTTAATCCCTAACATCCTGCAAGAGCTCCCTAACCATTGACCACATGTCCATAGTACATTTCCCTGCAAAAACATCATTCCAATTCACACCTGCAAGTTCTAGCCTTATAGACATAATTTGCCCTTCCCCAATTAAAAATTTTCCTGTCCTGTCTGATTCTATCCTTTTCCATGATAATGTTAATGGCCAGTGAGCGGTGGTCAGTGTCTCCCAGATGCTCATCCACTGAAAGATCTGTGACCTGTCCCGGTTCGTTTCCTAATACTAGATCTAGTATGGCATTCCCTCCAGTCGGCCTGTCAACATACTGTGACAGAAACCCGTTCTGGACACACTCAATAAAATCTGACCCTTCTAAACCCCAATGCATTCTTCAATTATGTAATTACAGGACCGACTAGAGATAAAGGTGGGAAGACGTGCCTGGAGACTGTGGAAGTGAGCAAGGTCCTCAATGAATACTTCTCTTCGGTTTTCACCAATGAGAGGGAATTTGATGACATTGAGGACAATATGAGTGAGGTTGATGTTCTGGAGTATGTTGATATCAAGGGAGAAGAGGTGTTGGAGTTGTTAAAATGCATTAGGACGGAGTAGTCCCCGGGGCCGGACGGAATATTCTCCAAGCTGCTCCACGTGGCGAGGGAAGAGATTGCTGAGCCTCTGGCTAGGATTTTTATGTCCTCATTATCCCCTTGTTCAAAAAAGTTAGTAGAGATAGTCTGGGTAATTATAGACCAGTGAGTCTTATGTATGTAAAAGATTCTTAGAATCTAAGGGCATTTAAAGAATCATGTTCTTCTCAGAGACAGTCAGCATGGCTTTGTGAAGGGCAGATCGTGTCTAACAAGCCTGATAGAGTTCTTTGAGGAGGTGACTAGGCACATAGATGAGGGTAGTGCAGTGGATGTGATTTACATTGTTTTAATGAGGCATTTGACAAGATACCACATGGTAGCTTATTCCTAAAGTCAGAAGGCATGGGATCCAGGGAAGTTTGGCCAGGTGGATTCAGAATTGGCTTGCCTGCAGATAGCAGAGTGGTGTGGTGGATGGAATACATTCGGATTGGCGGGTTGTGACTAGTAGTGTCCCACAAGGATCGATTCTGGGACCTCTACCTTCATGATTTTTGTTACTGACCTGGATATATGGGTAGAAGGTTGGGTTGGCAGGTTTGCAGACGAAACAAAGGTTGGTGGTGTCGTGGATAGTATTGAGGATTGTCGACGATTGCAGAGACACATTAGTAGGATGCAGAAGTGGGCTGAGAAGTGGCAGATGGAGTTCAATCCAGAGAAGTTTGAGGTGGTACACCTTGGAAAGACAAACTCCAAGGCAGAGTACAAAGTAAATGGTAGGATACAGGGGAGTGTGGAGGAGCAGAGGGATCTGGGGGTACATGTCCACAGATCCCTGAAAGTTGACTCACAGGTAGATCTGGTAGTTAAGAAAGTGTATGGAGTGTTAGCCTTCATAAGTTGAGGGATAGAGCTTAAGAGTCGCGGGGTAGTGATGCAGCTGTATAAAACTCTAATTAGACCACAGTTGGAGGATTGTGTCCAGTTCTGGTCTCCGCACTATAGGAAAGATGTGGAAGCATTGGAAAGGGTACAGGTATGATTTACCAGAATGCTGCCTGGTTTAGAGGGTATGCATTATGATCACAGATTAAGAGAGCTAAGGCTTTACTCTTTGGAGAGAAGGAGGATGAGAGGAGACATGATAAAGATATACAAGATATTAAGCGGAATAGATAGAGTGGACAGCCAGCGCCTCTTCCCCAGGGCACCACTGCATAATAAAAGAGGACATGGCTTTAAGGTAAGGGGACGAAAGTTCAAGGGAGATATTAGATGAAGGTTTTTTACACAGAGAGTGGTTGGTGCGTTGTGTGCACTACCTGAGTCAGTGGTGGAGGCAGATACAGTAGTGAAATTTAAGAGACTACTAGACAGGTATATTGAGGAATTTAAGGTGGAGGGGTATATGGAGGTAGGGTTTAAGGGTCGGCACAGCATTGTGGGCCGATTGTCCTGTACTGTGCTGTATTGTTCTATGTTCTATGTTCTATGTACTATGTCCTTTCCCACCTTCCCCTCTGAGCTGAGGGACCAGTCTCGGTGTCGGAAACGCAACCATCCCCAGCAACAGTATCCAAGACGGTATACTTATTATTGAAGTTAGTGTTAGGGGTTTGGAAAGGGGTTCAGAAGAGACCCTATGAACTGTGCTGTTTTTAAGAGAGAGGGGGAGGCATCCCGAGCAATGAGAGAGAGAGGGAGAGACAGAAATTGCCCGAAAGAATGATGATGTTAAGGATCCTCTGCTGATTGTTCACCTTCCACCTTTCAACTGTACTTGCCAGCTTGTACGGTTTCTGCAGAAAGTGATGGGAGGAGCAGGTTGATGGAGAGCTGATGTCCAGCATGTGGAGATAAGAAGCAGATCCGCTGGGCCACAGGCAGACACACCACGAGACACACACTGTGTCGAACACTGAATGAGCTTTGTGCACCCACGTGAAGGTGGAGTTTTGGAGGATCATTTCGGGGAAATCGATCAGTGGCTCACAGTGTGAAAAGGTGCGACTGGTGGGGAATTATTTTTGTGTCCACCCTTGCCTGTGTGATAATTCCACCACTGAAGAACGGTCGTACGTATCACAACAGGACTTCGGAAGACAACGGGAAGATCAATGGCATCACCTCTCACCCCTCTCTCTCTCTCTTTCTACCTCCCTCCAACGTTTCTCAACTAAATATGATGATGTGAACTGAACTCTCTTCATCATCGTAAGATTGTATCCAATTACCCCTGGGTTTGAAAGAGCCTAGTTTTGTTCCTATTTCTACACATACATATATATCTATATCATTGCTAACCTGTTTGATATATTTGCATTTATATTACTGTATTGTGTAATTTACTAGTAAACATTATTCGTTTATAGCAGAACCGGACTGTGTTTTTCATTTCTGCTGGTTCTTTAACCCCGTCCCTGTGGACGCGTCCAAAATTGGGGCATATTTCCGGGGCTTTGAACAAAATTCTGTGGGGGATTGTTTGAATTGAATGGGGTACATTCCCTTATTTTGATTTGGTTGTGTGGAAAAACAGCAGAAATGGAGTTTGAGGTTATTATCTTTATGGTGGGTCCAACCCCTGATGCTTTGGATGAGGCTAAGAGGGATTTAGTGATGGGAATCGCTCGTAAGGTAAAGATTAAAGTGACCACTCGCATGAGGAGGGCTCAGGTACAGCTGTTAAAAGCACAACATAATGTAGCCGAGGGGAAACTCAAAGAGGAGGCGTTGGAGATGTTTGTTGAGGGTAAAGCACTTACTGAGGCTAAGGTTCAGCTTCAGGCAGATAAAATGAAGTAAGAACATGAGTTCCGAGTAACAAAAACAGAAACTGGTGGCTGAGGAAGGAAAAAGGCAGAGAGAGGAGCAAAATAAAAATCTGGAAATTGTGATTTTAAAGGAGAGAGCTCTCACAGAAGAGGAGGTTCAGAGAGAGTCAGTAGTAATTTATCGTAGAGACGGGGTGTTGATGAGGAAGTGGAGACCACCTACTGTGCTTGCAGATGCGGATTGGGCTACTGAACATCGTGGTGGTCCCGGAAGTTTACAGGGTTGAAATTTTAAACATGGCTCATAGTATGTCTTTAGGTGGACACTTTGAAGCGGAAAAGCCAATAAATGAAATTGTTGAAGGAATTCTACTGGCCTAATTTAAGGAAGAAGGTTGTGAACTTGTCCAGGACTTGCCATATCTTTCAGTGTGCAGGAAAACCTAATCAGGTGATCCCAAAAGCACCATTTAGGCTGATACCTGTTTTTGGTGAACCATTTTCCAGGGTCATGGATTGAATGGGTCTATTACCAAAGACTGCAGCTGGCTACGAGTATGTGTTAACCATCATGTGTGCTGTGTATAGGTTCCATGGAATGGTGCCCCTCTGGAACATCAAGGTAAAACCACTTATCAAATTCTCCACACCAGTAGACTTACCTAAATAAATCCAATCTGACCAGGGTAGTAACTTTACATCGAGAACATTCCAGGGGATAGTTAAAGAGTTGAGAGTTAAGCATATTGTGTCACCTTTGACCTTACTCTGAGAGCAATGGTCAGGTCAGAATGTAAATGTGATCAGGTGTTGTCATGACTCCGACCTTGCACTAGTGAGTACTGTCATGACAACGGAGGAGTTTGTTGTGGCTAGTACTGGAAGACAAAATCATTTTACTGAACTCCCTGTAGTTTTCACAAGACTCAGAAAGTCTGATGTTTTTTGAAAAATATTGATGGGAAAATTCAACATTTGCAGTCAAAGCAGCAAAAAAATTGAAGATTTTAATTAGCCGGCATAAAGGTTTATTCCCTGATATTCTCGGACTGTGCACGACAGCAGTGCATGACATCACTGTCAAGTCAGACCAGCACAGTAAAAAGCATCCCGACAGAATGAACTTGGAGAAAAGCAAGCTGGTGGAAAAAAGAAATTGAGTACATGCTTGCACCCGGTATCATTTGGCGATCTACCTCAAACTGGGCAGCGTCTTGTGTTCTTGTGCCGAAATCGGACGGTAACGTGATATCCTGTACTGACTACAGGAAAGTCAATGCCATCACAAAGACAGATGTTGATCCTATCCCGAGAGTAGATGATTGCATTGATAAAGTGGGGACGGCTAAGTACTTTACAAAAATTGACTTGCTGAAAGGATATTGGTGATTTCCTTTAACTGAAATGGCTAGAGAAATCACAGCATTTGTCACACCTTCAGGGCTGTATGAATATAATGTTTAACCTTTTGGAATGAAAAATGCTCCAGGAACATTTAAAAGGATGATTGATTTGGTAATTAGAGGTTTAGAAAACACAGGGGCTTATATCGATGATTTAGTGGTCTGGAGTGACACGTGGGAAGAGCACACTATGGCTGTGGGAAAATTGTTTGAGCAACTGTAAGCTATATTGTGTTATCATCCCATATTCAGAGCACCTGACATTTCCAAACCATTCTCCATAGCAACAGATGCTAGTGACGAGGCTGCTGGTGCAGCATTATTGCAGAAAGGTGTGGATGACATTGAACACCCAGTGACTTATTTCTCCAAGAAATTTAATGTACACCAGAAAAAAACAATTCCAGTACGGAAAAAGAGTTACTGCCACTTATTCTGTCTTTTCAACATTTCAAAGTTTGTATTTGACCTGCCCACAAGCCACAGATAGCTTACACAAATCATAATCCTTTAGTGTTTCTGGCTAATATGAAAAATAAGAACAGAAGATTGTTGAATTGGAGTCTGATATTGCAAGAATATGACCTCGAAATTAGACATGTCAAAGGTACTGACAACATTATAGCCGATTATTTATCTAGTTGTTAAGTTTGAAACTGTACCCGTTTTACTCTGTTGTCTGTTGCTTACTCATGTATTGTTATAAACTCTGTAATTCACATTTAACCTGAAATTTTTCCCTCCGTAAAAATTTATTAAAAGGAGGGGGTGATGGGGGTCACCCTAGTATGGAAAGGGGTCCAGAACAGACACTATAAACGGTGCTGCTTTTAAGAGAGAGAGGGAGAGGCTTCCAGAGCAATGAGAGAGAGAGCGAAACTGCTCGAAAGAATGATGTTATGGTTCCTCTGCTGATTGTTTACCTTTCACAAGGTTACTTGATTGCTTGTACGGTTTCTGCAGAAAGTGGTGGGAGGAGCAGGTTGATGGACAACTGGTTAATAACTTCAACATTTCTGCATGTTCTGCATGTGTATGTAATGAGAGCAGTATAACTGATCTCCTTCTACCTTAAGCCACAAACTTATCTCCTTCTCCTTGTTCACAGGTTATGGGAAGAAGGCCGTGGAGTCGGGGCTGAGGCAGAGGGTGGAAAGATCAGCCAGGATTGAATTCCGGAGCAGAGTTGATGGGGCCAGTTGGCCAAATTTTGCTGCTGTGTCTTATGGGCTTATAGATAGGTGTGTGGATCTGAGACTGTGAAGGGCTATGGTCCAGATTCTCTCTCCACAGTGTAACACCCCGGGAAATGTTTCACCGCTAACATAATGTTCTCTCTGTAGAAGCAGTGTTTGAGTTATGGGGGAAAATAACAGGTGCTTTGGAATGAGAGCTGGCTCCTTTGTTTGGAGGGAGGTGAAGAGGGAAGACGCTGGAGAGAAGCGGTGGTAGGACTGGACACATTGGGGAAATTTTAATTAGATGGAGACAGGCGCCGAGATCGATGGAGGATCGATGAACTGAGCTCCAACTTGTGCACATTGACAGTTTAATTATAAGGGGACCTTTGTTTTTTTAATCTTTCTTATCTTTACTAATCTTTCAGTTAATATTCACAAATATAATTTCTTTAATCGTATTCAGTGTGCTGTCTGATATTTCTGGACATTGAGCTGTAACAGGGTAGCAAATTACACAGCATTCACACAAAGCGGGTTTGGGGTGGGTGCGCCGCATCAGTCTCCCGATTTTGGCGGGACCAGAGTGCGTCTTCCCTGGACTTACGCAGCCAAGGAAAGCATCCAATGAAAGACACTTCCACGACATCGGTGGACTGATTACCATTAGGTCCCTGGGGTTTATCAGCTCTCAGGAGTCGAGTTCTGTACTTCTGATCTTACAGTTGTAAATTTTATCATCTCTTTCTCGCTTATTTAGTTTTCTAATGCTTTTGGAATCTATTTCCTTATGACACCTGTTGTGTCATTCGTGGTATGGATTATCAACGGGCTAATAGCTATCCTCCTGTTTTCCAAAGGAATACTTTTTTTAATTTTCTGCAAAAAGTTACGAAGGCGAGCAGACATAAGAAAATGAGTCTGATGAAAGTTTTCAGGTCGAATCGCTCACTTTTTACGAATTTCCATAGGTGATGCCTGGCCTCCTGAGTTCCTACTGCAATTTGTGCGTGCTGTATGCAGATTTCCAGCATCTGCAGATTTTCTCGCGTTTCTGATAAGAAATGAATCTTTCCTTTAGTGGATGCGACCAAAGGGGTTCACCAAAGCACTAAACTGACGGGTATATTGTTTCACATACAAAATGCTGGAGGAACTCAGCAGGCCAGCCAGCAAATGTGGGAAAAAATACAGTCGACATATCGGGCGAGACCCTTCGGAGAAAAAAAAACTGAGGAGTAGATTTATAAATTGGAGGAGGAGTGAGGAAGGAGAGAAAATCCAGATGATAGGTGAATCCTGAAGAGGGAGGGATGAAGTACAGATGCTGGGAGGTTGATTGATGAAAGAGACAGAGGGCCACGGGAAAAAGGGGGAGGGGCAGATTTTCTCTTGTTTGTAAATGTAATTGTTTCTAAATCTTTTCGTAAACCACGCGGTCATTCAAAGACAACAAACAACTTGTGTTCCTACTCTCTCACCGGGATGATTTTAAAACCTCCCCGACACACCACAATGCAGCTTTGATCTTGGATAAACCAATGGGAAATCCTAACCGTGCCAATGATTTCAAAACAAGAACAGCGGCCGAACACATAATATCGGCGGCAGAAGAGAGCCGGTGACTCCTGGATCCCTGACTCCAAAACAAAGACACTTTAACAAAAATGCTGCGTGAATGAATACCGTGAAACAAACATCAGAAGCGGCAGTATTCTCGCCGAGATCCTACTTAAAATTTCTATCACTTGTTCGATATATTTTCTGAATCGATTCATGCAGCCAAACAGCTGAGGGGCCTTTGGCTGACTTGGGCGGTGCAGGCTGTTATCCTGTGGGGCTCAGACCTCAGAATCTCTGTGCAAGCAGCTGCCTGCCCGCAGGGCGAATTCCAACACACACATTCCTCAGGAGATGGAGCGGCCTCTCTGCTGAAATCGGAGCAGCCGGCTCGGTAGCTTGCTGTCAATCAATACTGAAGGAACTTGGTTTAATATATTGTTTAACCATTCCTTCTCCACGGAATGGCAGCAAAATCGATAGAGATAATATTTATGTGATATCGAATCTGAGAGTGAATTAGTACCGTTAGAGTTGCTGCCCGAAATGCTGAGGGTTTATAATCTTTTTTTTTCTTTTTTTTCGTGGTCGGTGCACTGCCCTGATTCCTCCAGGTTGTTACAACCAAGGGTGTTAATGGGAACAAGGTCCCTCTGCCTATTAAATGCTCCCAATGGCGTTCACCTAAATAGCCTTTGACAACCAAGTCCGGCTCCTGGCCTGCACGTGTCGCTTAGCTACTGACCCCGACGGAACAGTTTCTACTGACAGGAGACGGGGCAAGAGTCTTAATAATTGCCGTTTCGAGCAGATGTGGCTCGTCAGCCGCGGTTGACAGTTCGATTGGAAGGAATACTCTGATCTCAAACCTCCGCTACCTTATGGCTGAATCTACTCATGAGAAAGGATTCGATCGTAAACACAGAGGGAAAACTCCGGAGCTGCAGTTCCTAAATTGATTTCAACGCTGACTGGCAACTCCTGCGACGCTGCCGGTGCCTAACTGTATGGATCTCAGCCGATCCTTGCTGTTCATTATGCGCGTGGAGCGGGGCAACCTGCTACATGGGCAACAGCTTGCTCTCCGTATCGTACTGACCTGGTTTGCGTATCTAGACAGCTGGGGCAGAACATCGATGCTCAACTCTGGCCGACAGAGGCCCTCACCTCACACTGCCCTACGAAAGGGACCCAAATAGTCGAGTGTCAGATTGTGCCCCGTGACCCTTGACTGACCCCACACCGCGTCTGTGGGAGAGGGATGCAGCAGGACTGGTAGAACCACTGACATCCTCGGCCTGGGGAAGAGGTGGACACAGCAGCCATGGTTCCACCCACCTGACACAGCTGTCGGGTCTGGCTTTGGTGGCGGTGCAGAGGAGATTCACCGGGTTGATTCCTGAGATGGGGGGAGGTGGTGGTTAGACTACGGGGAACTATTGATTCACCTGGGACTGTACTCGTTGGAATTCAGAAGATAGAGAAGAGATCTGATAGGTACATATAAAAATATGACAGGGGTGGAAAAATAGAGGCAGGAAAGTTTTTTTCCCCAGTGGTAGGAAAGACTAGAACGAGGATGCATAGTCTCAAGATTCGGGGAGTAGATTTAGGATGGAGATCTTCTTTCCCAGAGAGTGGAGAATTCTCCGCCCGATAAAGCAGTTGAGCATACCTCAGTAAATATACTTAAGACAAGGTTGGATAGGTTTTTAAATACTAGGGGAATTCAGGGTGATGGAGAGAAGGCAGGCAGGTGGAGATGAGTTCATGATAAGATCAGCCATGACCTTACTGAATGGCAGAGCCGGCTCGACGGGGCAGATGGCCGACTTCTGCTCCTATTACCTGTGTTCTTACTTGTTATCTTCGACCGGAGCGGGTCGGACCGTGGGCTGAGGAGGAGGAGCACAACGAACAGGGGAATCCCTGAGGGGCACAAGGTGAAACACATGCAGAAATATGAAAAGCTGCGTTAACCTTACCTCAAGTCCGCATTTATCTTCTCAGTTGATTTCTGGGCCGATCTCACAAGTTCTCTCCTTATTATTCAATCCCAGCTGTCCCCAACCTGGCGCCCACGGATAATGGTAAGGGTCCATCGCATCTAATCGGTCGGGAAAGCTTGCTCGACCCCAATCGTGGGACGGACGTCCTCTCGTTAAAGTCTGCAAGTCCCAGGCTGTGAATTCGAGCCGCCCACACTCTGCGAGATACGAAGCTCCGCCCAGCAGGTCCCGTCCTGCCCGGGGCAAGACGAGTTTCACCTTAAACGTCCCAGCACAGAGTCACCTGCTCATTCGGAATCAAATCAAAGCCCTTCCCCAGCTCCCTCCCACTTCAACTGTGAACAAGATATGTCAAGCCCTTTGCTAAACAAATGCAGGGAATTCAGCAAAAACTAATCTGTAAATCAATTTCCTTGTTTCATTTTGTGTTTAATTACAGAAGTTTGGCTATAAAATTCATGTTATTTTGCATGCATTTTTTTAATGTAAAAGTGGTCGCGGAACCCCCGCCCCTTAAGTCACCCCCGTGTAAGATAAGTCATACGAAAGAGGAACTGTCCAAAACGACGAATCGGGAAGGTTGCTTTTCTGGCTCGCTGGGTATTTGCTCCTCTCGCCGGATCACTTCCAGTCGGGTTTCGGGAGCCTGATGTTGGCTCTCTAACTGCTCAGCGGCATGAGTCTCTCAAATATTCGCAGGCCTCCATGGGTATTCAATATTGGGTATCTCCTGCAACTAATAAAGTGGCCACTGAGTGTATGTGCTCGTGGTCTTCTGCTGCTGTAGCCCATCCACTGCCAGGCTCCTCAAGGTTTATTCAAAATGCTTTCATGTTGGGATTTTTTTTTTTTGAATAACGCTCGCTTTCCAGAGATCCCGCTTGCAGAATCGTTCCCGGCGGGAAACGTCCTGCAAGATCGGGGATGCTGACTGATGTAGCTCAGGTAAATTTCCGCTCGAATACCCAGCGGATAGACCATGCCCCATTTCACTTGTATTTAAATCCAGTGGTCATTAGCGGGGGCAATGGAACTCTTTGCCTCAGGCAGCTGTGCTGAATGGAGATGAGAAGGAATTCATTTCGCCAGAGAGTGGTGAATCTGTGGAATTCTTTGCCACTGGTGGCTGTGGAGACCAAGGCTTTAAGTATATTTAAGGCAGAGTTTGATAGATTCTTGATGGGCTAGGACATGAAGTGATTCCGGAGAACAGAGAACATGGAAATCTGCAGCACATTACAGGTCCTTCGGCCCACAATGCTGAGCCGACCAGGTAACCGCCTCTGGGAAATGACTAGAATTTCCCTACGAAATAGCCTTCTATCTTTTTCTAAGCTCCATGTTCCTGTCTAAGGCTCTCTTAGAAGACCCTATTTTATCCGACTTTTCCACCGTCGCTAGCAGTTCAGTCCACTCACTCACCAGTTTCTGTGTGAAAGACATCCCTTCCGTACCTACCTGCAAGCACGTTATAACTATGGAACACCTCCCACCATCGCCTTCCCCTTCTGTTAGCTATTTCAACACTGGGGAGGGCGTGGGAAAGCCTCTGTCTATGCACACGTTTAATGCCCCTGATCACCTTATACGCCTTTTTCAGGTCACCTTTCATCCTCGAAGGAGAAAAGGCAAAAGTTCACTCGACCAAACAAGTCAAGAGATTGGGGCTGAGAGGGAAAATTGGATCCGCCATGATGAATTGACGGAGCAGACTCGATGGGCCAAATGGCCTACTTCTGCTCCCATATCATATGGTCTTATATATTCATATGCAACTATGAAGCCGCACTGACTTGTTTTCACAGGAGAGACAGCTCCTTTTCCCCTGGGCTATTGGCGACTGTTTGCGCTGAGACTCGCCCTGCACCTAACGGCACCGCTCTTTCACGCAGGGAGCTCAGCGCCTCCCAGGCAAACGGGGAGGATCGGCTTGTCAGCTCGGAACCTGGGAGTGCTAAACAGGGAAAAGACTGAGAGGTTGCCTTGACACCGAAAAGATACGACAATATAGACGACAGAAGTAAAAACGGAAATGCCCCTCTGTCTAAGTCAGGTTCCATGAGTCCATAACATTCGCTTCTCTGTTTGATCTCCATTCAGTCCTTCCCCGGTCCCACTTTGCTGTCGGGCCTGCTCCATGGTATCGCCGATCCTGCCAGAACGTGAGAGCTGGCTGGAAATACCCTTCTCCCATCCCAGGTCTCCAGTTAACCTTCCCAGCAGTTTTTTGGACTGTGGTAGGAAACCGGAAAGCCCAAACATTCCACGCCGAGGACTTCCCGGCAGAACAACACCGCAATTGAACTTTGAACTCCGGAACACCCCTGACCTGTAATAGCTTCGCGCAAACCCCGTGGCTGCTGTTTGCGGCGGCCATGCTTGCACCGTCCGAGTATTGTCATTTACTGGGATGTGAACCAGATTCACTCAGACTCGGTCCTCAACCTCCAACGACACCCTCCCCCCTCGCTGCCGATAGGCAGGGATTCTGATTTCTGGATCATTGGGACCTCTTTAAGGGCAGGTATGACGTGCACAAAAAAAGGGGCTGTTCTGAATCCCAGGGGGACCAATATCCTGGCAGGAATGTTTGCTAAGGCTATTGGGGAGAGATTAAAATAGAATTGTTGGGGGTTGGGAACCGAACTGAAGAGACTGGGGAAGAGGAGGTTGGTTCACAAATAGAGAGAGCTTGCAGATAGTGCAAGAGTGAGGATAATAGGTGACAGAGAAGGGACGCTCTCAGACCGAAGGTTTGAGATGTGTCTATTTTAACGCAAGGAGTGTTATGAATAAAGCGGATGAGCTTACAGCGTGGATCACTACTTGGAGATATGATGTGCTGGCTGTTACAGAGACTTGGATGTGCCAGGGCACAGGAATGTTTACTTCAGATTTTAGTTGTTTCAGAAAGGTCCGGGAGGAAGGTTAAAGTGGTGGTGGTGTGGCACTGTTGATCGGAGATAGAGTTACTGCTGCAGAAAGGGTGGACGCCATGAAGGGATTGTCTGTGAAGTTTCTGTGGGTGGTCGGCAGGATCAGGAAGGGGTGTTACTGGGTAATAGCATTACTGGGTGTTTTCATACACCGCCTAATAGTAACAGCGATATCGAGGAGCAGACAGGGAAACAGATCCTGTAAAGGTGTAATAACAACAGAATTGTCGTGATTGGAGTTTCTAATATCCCAAATATCGATTGGTATCTCACAAAGGGTTTGGACGCGATGGAGTTTGTTAGGTGTGTTCAGGAAGGTTTCCTGACACAGTATGTAGATAAAACTACAAGAGGAGAGGCTGTACTCGACTGGCACTAGGAAATCAACCAGGTCAAGTGTCAGAACTCTGTGGGAGAGCATTTTGGAGATAGTGATCAAAACTCTATCTCCTTTACAATATCATTGGAGAGAGATAGGAACAGTTAAGTTAGAACAGCGTTTAATTGAAGTAAGGCTATCGGGCAGGAAATTGGAAGCTTAAACTTGAAACAGATTTTCTCAGTGAAAAGTAGGGAAGAAATGTGCAAATTTTCAGGGCATATTTGTGTGGTGTTCTGCATTGGTACGTTCCAGTGAGACAAGGAGGTTATGGAGGTGTACAGGTTCAGGGCATATTTGTTTGTAGTTCTGCATTGGTACGTTCCAGTGAGACAGGGAGGTTATGGAGGGTACAGGTTCAGGGCATATTTGTGTGGAGTTCTGCATTGGTACGTTCCAGTGAGACAGGGAGGTTATGGAGGGTACAGGTTCAGGGCATATTTGTGTGGAGTTCTGCATTGGTACGTTCCAGTGAGACAGGGAGGTTATGGAGGGTACAGGTTCAGGGCATATTTGTGTGGAGTTCTGCATTGGTACGTTCCAGTGTGACTGGGAGGTTATGGAGGGTACACGTTCAGGGCATATTTGTGTGGAGTTCTGCATTGGTACGTTCCAGTGAGACAGGGAGGTTATGGACGGGTACAGGTTCAGGGGATATTTGTGTGGAGTTCTGCATTGGTACGTTCCAGTGAGACAGGGAGGTTATGGAGGGTACAGGTTCAGGGCATATTTGTGTGGAGTTCTGCATTGGTACGTTCCAGTGTGACTGGGAGGTTATGGAGGGTACACGTTCAGGGCATATTTGTGTGGAGTTCTGCATTGGTACGTTCCAGTGAGACAGGGAGGTTATGGACGGGTACAGGTTCAGGGCATATTTGTGTGGAGGTCTGCATTGGTACCTTCCAGTGAGACAGGGAGGTTATGGACGGGTACAGGTTCAGGGCATATTTGTGTGGAGTTCTACATTGGTACGTTCCAGTGAGACAGGGAGGTTATGGAGGGGTACAGGTTCAGGGCATATTTGTGTGGAGTTCTGCAGTGGGACGTTCCAGTGAGACAGGGAGGTTATGGAGGGGTACAGGTTCAGTGCATATTTGTGTGGAGTTCTGCATTGGTATGTTCCAGTGAGACAGGGAGGTTATGGAGGGGTACAGGTTCAGTGCATATTTGTGTGGAGTTCTGCAGTGGGACGTTCCAGTGAGACAGGGAGGTTATGGAGGGGTACAGGTTCAGTGCATATTTGTGTGGAGTTCTGCATTGGTATGTTCCAGTGAGACAGGGAGGTTATGGAGGGGTACAGGTTCAGTGCATATTTGTGTGGAGTTCTGCATTGGTACGTTCCAGTGAGACAGGGAGGTTATGGAGGGGTACATGTTCAGGGCATATTTGTGTGGAGTGCTGCAGTGGGATGTTCTAGTGAGACAGGGAGGTTATGGACGGGTACACGTTCAGGGCATATTTGTGTGGAGTTCTGCATTGCTACGTTCCATTCAGACAGGGAGGTTATGGAGGGGTACAGGTTCAGGGTATATTTGTGTGGAGTCCTGCATTGGTACGTTCCAGTGAGACAGGGAGATTATGGAGGGTACAGTTTCATGGCATATTTGTGTGGAGTTCTGCATTGGTACGTTCCAGTGATACAGGGAGGTTATGGAGGGGTACAGGTTCAGGGCATATTTGTGTGGAGTTCTGCATTGGTACGTTCCAGTGAGACAGGGAGGTTATGGAGGGGTACAGGTTCAGTGCATATTTGGGTGGAGTTCTGCATTGGTACGTTCCAGTGAGACAGGGAGGATATGGAGGGGTACAGGTTCAGGGCATATTTGTGTGGAGTTCTGCATTGCTACGTTCCATTCAGACAGGGAGGTTATGGAGGGGTACAGGTTCAGGGTATATTTGTGTGGAGTCCTGCATTGGTACGTTCCAGTGAGACAGGGAGATTATGGAGGGTACAGTTTCATGGCATATTTGTGTGGAGTTCTGCATTGGTACGTTCCAGTGATACAGGGAGGTTATGGAGGGGTACAGGTTCAGGGCATATTTGTGTGGAGTTCTGCATTGGTACGTTCCAGTGAGACAGGGAGGTTATGGAGGGGTACAGGTTCAGTGCATATTTGTGTGGAGTTCTGCATTGGTACGTTCCAGTGAGACAGGGAGGATATGGAGGGGTACAGGTTCAGGGCATATTTGTGAGGAGTTCTGCAGTGGGACGTTCTAGTGAGACAGGGAGGTTATGGACGGGTACACGTTCAGGGCATATTTGTGTGGAGTTCTGCATTGGTACGTTCCAGTGAGACAGGAAGGTTATGGAGGGTACATGTTCAAGGCATATTTGTGTGGAGTTCTGCATTGGTACGTTCCATTGAGACAGGGAGGTTATGGACGGCTACAGGTTCAGGGCTTATTTGTGTGGAGTTCTGCATTGGTACGTTCCAGTGAGACATGGAGGTTATGGACGGGTACAGGTTCAGGGCATATTTGTGTGGAGTTCTGCATTGGTACGTTCCAGTGAGACAGGAAGGTTATGGAGGGTACAGTTTCATGGCATATTTGTGTGGTGTTCTGCAATGGTACGTTCCAGTGAGACAGGGAGGTTTAGGAGGGTACAGGTTCAGTGCATATTTGTGTGGAGTTCTGCAGTGGTACGTTCCAGTGAGACAGGGAGGTTATGGACGGGTACAGGTTCAGGGCATATTTGTGTGGAGTTCTGCATTGGTATGTTCCAGTGAGACAGGAAGGTTATGGAGGGTACATGTTCAAGGCATATTTGTGTGGAGTTCTGCATTGGTACGTTCCATTGAGACAGAGAGGTTATGGAGGGTACAGTTTCATGGCATATTTGTGTGGAGTTCTGCAGTGGGACGTTCGAGTGAGACAGGGAGGTTATGGACGGGTACAGGTTCAGGGCATATTTGTGTGGTGTTCTGCAATGGTACGTTCCAGTGAGACAGGGAGGTTATGGAGGGGTTCAGTTTCAGGGCATATTTGTGTGGTGTTCTGCATTGGTACGTTCCAGTGAGACAGGAAGTTTATGGAGGGGTACTGGTTCAGGGCATATTTGTGTGCTGTTCTGCAATGGTACGTTCCAGTGAGACAGGGAGGTTATGGAGGAGTACAGTTTCAGGGCATATTTGTGTGGTGTTCTGCAATGGTACGTTCCAGTGAGACAGGGAGGTTATGCACGGTACAGGATCAGGGCATATTTGAGTGGAGTTCGGCACTGGTGCATTCCAGTCAGACAGGGAGGTTATGCACGGTACAGGTTCAGGGCATATTTGAGTGCAGTTCGGCATTGGTGCTTTCCAGTGAGACAGGGAGGTTATGGAGGGGTACAGGTTCAGGGCATATTTGTGTGGAGTTCTGCATTGGTACGTTCCAGTGAGACAGGGAGGTTATCAAGGGGTACAGGTTCAGGGCAAATTCGTGTGGAGTTCTGCATTGGTACGTTCCAGTGAGACAAGGAGGTTATGGGTGGGTACAGGTTTAGGGCATATTTGTGTGGATTTCTGCATTGGTACGTTCCAGTGAGTCAGGGAGGTTATGGAGTGTAGAGGTTCAGGGCATATTTGTGTGCAGTTCTGCATTGGTACGTTCCAGTGAGACAGGGATGTTATGGAGGGATACAGGTTCAGGCCATATTTGTGTGGATTTCTGCATTGGTACGTTCCAGTGAGACAGGAAGGTTATGGAGGGTACATGTTCAGGGCATAATTGTGTGGAGTTCTGCATTGGTACGTTCCATTGACACAGGGAGGTTATGGAGGGTACAGGTTCAGGGTATATTTGTGTGGAGTTCTGCATTGGTACGTTGCAATGAGACAAGGAGCTTATGGAGGGATACAGGTTCAGGGCATATTTGTGTGGAGTTCTGCATTGGTACGTTCCAGTGAGACAGGGTGGTAATAGAGGGTACAGGTTCAGGGCATATTTGTGTGGAGTTCTGCAATGGTACGTTCCAGTGAGACAGGTTTGTTATGGAGGGGTACAGGTTCAGGGTATATTTGTGTGGAGTTCTGCATTGGTACGTTCCAGTCAGACAGGGAGGTTATGAAGCGGTACAGGTTCAGGGCATATTTGTGTGGAGTTCTGCATTGGTACTTCCCTGTGAGACAGGGAGTTTATGGAGGGTACAGGTTCATGGCATATTTGTGTGGAGTTCTGCAGTGGGACGTTCCGGTGGGACAGGGAGGTTATGGACAGGTACAGGTTCAGGCCATATTTGTGTGGAGTTCTGCATTGGTACATTCCAGTGAGACAGGGAAGTTATGTAGTGGTACAGGTTCAGGGCATAGTTGTGTGGAGTTCTGCAGTGGGACGTTCTGGTGGGACAGAGAGCTAATGGACGGGTACAGGTTCAGGGCATATTTGTGTGGTGTTCTGCAATGGTACATTCCAGTGAGACAGGGAGGTTATGGAGGGGTACAGGTTCAGGGCATATTTGTGTGGAGTTCTGCATTCGTACGTTCCAGTGAGACAGGAAGTTTATGGAGGGGTACAGGTTCAGGGCATATTTGTGTGCTCTTCTGCAATGGTACGTTCCAGTGAGACAGGGAGGTTATGGAGGAGTACAGTTTCAGGGCATATTTGTGTGGTGTTCTGCAATGGTAAGTTCCAGTGAGACAGGGAGGTTATGCACGGTACAGGATCAGGGCATATTTGAGTGGAGTTCGGCACTGGTGCATTGCAGTGAGACAGGGAGGTTATGGAGGGGTACAGGTTCAGGGCATATTTGTGTGAAGTTCTGCTGTGGTACGTTCCAGTGAGACAGGGTGGTTATGGACGGGTACAGGTTCAGGGCGTATTTGTGTGGAGTTCTGCATTGGTACTTTCCAGTGAGACAGGGAGGTTATGGAGGGTACAGGTTCATGGCATATTTGTGTGGAGTTCTGAAGTGGGACGTTCCAGTGAGACAGGGAGATTTAGGAGGGTACAGGTTCAGTGCATATTTGTGTGGAATTCTGCAGTGGTACGTTCCAGTGAAACAGGGAGGTTATGGACGGGTACATGTTCAGGGCATATTTGTGTGGAGTTCTGCATTGGTACGTTCTATTGAGACAGGGAGGTTATGGAGGGTACAGTTTCATGGCATATTTGTGTGGAGTACTGCAGTGGGACGTTCCAGTGAGACAGGGAGGTTATGGACGGGTACACGAACAGGGCATATTTTTGTGGAGTTCTGCATTGGTACGTTTCAGTGAGACAGGGAGGTTATGCACGGTACAGGTTCAGGGCATATTTGAGTGGAGTTCGGCATTGGTGCGTTCCAGTGAGTCAGGGAGATTATGGAGGGTTACAGGTTCAGGGCATATTTGTGTGGAGTTCTGCATTGGTACGTTCCAGTGTGACAGGGAAGTTATGGAGGTGTACAGGGTCAGGGCATAGTTGTGTGGAGTTCTGCATTGTACGTTCCAGTGAGACAATGAGGTTATGGAGGGGTACAGGTTCAGGGCATATTTGTGTGGTGTTCTGCAATGGTACGTTTCAGTGAGACAGGGAGGTTATGGAGGGGTACAGATTCAGGGCATTCTGTGTGGTGTTCTGCATGGTACGTTCCAGTGAGACAGGGAGGTTATGGAGGGATACAGGTTCAGGGCATATTTGTGTGGTGTTATGCAATGGTACGTTCCAGTGAGACAGGGAGATTATGCACGGTACAGGATCAGGGCATATTTGAGTGCAGATCGGCATTGGTGCGTTCGAGTGAGACAGGGAGGTTATGGAGGGGTACAGGTTCAGGGCATATTTGTGTGGAGTGCTGCAGTGGGACGTTCTAGTGAGACAGGGAGGTTATGGACGGGTACACGTTCAGGGCATATTTGTGTGGAGTTCTGCATTGCTACGTTCCATTCAGACAGGGAGGTTATGGAGGGGTACAGGTTCAGGGTATATTTGTGTGGAGTCCTGCATTGGTACATTCCAGTGAGACAGGGAGATTATGGAGGGTACAGTTTCATGGCATATTTGTGTGGAGTTCTGCATTGGTACGTTCCAGTGATACAGGGAGGTTATGGAGGGGTACAGGTTCAGGGCATATTTGTGTGGAGTTCTGCATTGGTACGTTCCAGTGAGACAGGGAGGTTATGGAGGGGTACAGGTTCAGTGCATATTTGTGTGGAGTTCTGCATTGGTACGTTCCAGTGAGACAGGGAGGATATGGAGGGGTACAGGTTCAGGGCATATTTGTGAGGAGTTCTGCAGTGGGACGTTCTAGTGAGACAGGGAGGTTATGGACGGGTACACGTTCAGGGCATATTTGTGTGGAGTTCTGCATTGGTACGTTCCAGTGAGACAGGAAGGTTATGGAGGGTACATGTTCAAGGCATATTTGTGTGGAGTTCTGCATTGGTACGTTCCATTGAGACAGGGAGGTTATGGACGGCTACAGGTTCAGGGCATATTTGTGTGGAGTTCTGCATTGGTACGTTCCAGTGAGACATGGAGGTTATGGACGGGTACAGGTTCAGGGCATATTTGTGTGGAGTTCTGCATTGGTACGTTCCAGTGAGACAGGAAGGTTATGGAGGGTACAGTTTCATGGCATATTTGTGTGGTGTTCTGCAATGGTACGTTCCAGTGAGACAGGGAGGTTTAGGAGGGTACAGGTTCAGTGCATATTTGTGTGGAGTTCTGCAGTGGTACGTTCCAGTGAGACAGGGAGGTTATGGACGGGTACAGGTTCAGGGCATATTTGTCTGGAGTTCTGCATTGGTATGTTCCAGTGAGACAGGAAGGTTATGGAGGGTACATGTTCAAGGCATATTTGTGTGGAGTTCTGCATTGGTACGTTCCATTGAGACAGAGAGGTTATGGAGGGTACAGTTTCATGGCATATTTGTGTGGAGTTCTGCAGTGGGACGTTCCAGTGAGACAGGGAGGTTATGGACGGGTACAGGTTCAGGGCATATTTGTGTGGTGTTCTGCAATGGTACGTTCCAGTGAGACAGGGAGGTTATGGAGGAGTACAGTTTCAGGGCATATTTGTGTGGTGTTCTGCAATGGTAAGTTCCAGTGAGACAGGGAGGTTATGCACGGTACAGGATCAGGGCATATTTGAGTGGAGTTCGGCACTGGTGCATTGCAGTGAGACAGGGAGGTTATGGAGGGGTACAGGTTCAGGGCATATTTGTGTGAAGTTCTGCTGTGGTACGTTCCAGTGAGACAGGGTGGTTATGGACGGGTACAGGTTCAGGGCGTATTTGTGTGGAGTTCTGCATTGGTACTTTCCAGTGAGACAGGGAGGTTATGGAGGGTACAGGTTCATGGCATATTTGTGTGGAGTTCTGAAGTGGGACGTTCCAGTGAGACAGGGAGATTTAGGAGGGTACAGGTTCAGTGCATATTTGTGTGGAATTCTGCAGTGGTACGTTCCAGTGAAACAGGGAGGTTATGGACGGGTACATGTTCAGGGCATATTTGTGTGGAGTTCTGCATTGGTACGTTCTATTGAGACAGGGAGGTTATGGAGGGTACAGTTTCATGGCATATTTGTGTGGAGTACTGCAGTGGGACGTTCCAGTGAGACAGGGAGGTTATGGACGGGTACACGAACAGGGCATATTTTTGTGGAGTTCTGCATTGGTACGTTTCAGTGAGACAGGGAGGTTATGCACGGTACAGGTTCAGGGCATATTTGAGTGGAGTTCGGCATTGGTGCGTTCCAGTGAGTCAGGGAGATTATGGAGGGTTACAGGTTCAGGGCATATTTGTGTGGAGTTCTGCATTGGTACGTTCCAGTGTGACAGGGAAGTTATGGAGGTGTACAGGGTCAGGGCATAGTTGTGTGGAGTTCTGCATTGTACGTTCCAGTGAGACAATGAGGTTATGGAGGGGTACAGGTTCAGGGCATATTTGTGTGGTGTTCTGCAATGGTACGTTTCAGTGAGACAGGGAGGTTATGGAGGGGTACAGATTCAGGGCATTCTGTGTGGTGTTCTGCATGGTACGTTCCAGTGAGACAGGGAGGTTATGGAGGGATACAGGTTCAGGGCATATTTGTGTGGTGTTATGCAATGGTACGTTCCAGTGAGACAGGGAGATTATGCACGGTACAGGATCAGGGCATATTTGAGTGCAGATCGGCATTGGTGCGTTCGAGTGAGACAGGGAGGTTATGGAGGGGTACAGGTTCAGGGCATATTTGTGTGGAGTGCTGCAGTGGGACGTTCTAGTGAGACAGGGAGGTTATGGACGGGTACACGTTCAGGGCATATTTGTGTGGAGTTCTGCATTGCTACGTTCCATTCAGACAGGGAGGTTATGGAGGGGTACAGGTTCAGGGTATATTTGTGTGGAGTCCTGCATTGGTACGTTCCAGTGAGACAGGGAGATTATGGAGGGTACAGTTTCATGGCATATTTGTGTGGAGTTCTGCATTGGTACGTTCCAGTGATACAGGGAGGTTATGGAGGGGTACAGGTTCAGGGCATATTTGTGTGGAGTTCTGCATTGGTACGTTCCAGTGAGACAGGGAGGTTATGGAGGGGTACAGGTTCAGTGCATATTTGTGTGGAGTTCTGCATTGGTACGTTCCAGTGAGACAGGGAGGATATGGAGGGGTACAGGTTCAGGGCATATTTGTGAGGAGTTCTGCAGTGGGACGTTCTAGTGAGACAGGGAGGTTATGGACGGGTACACGTTCAGGGCATATTTGTGTGGAGTTCTGCATTGGTACGTTCCAGTGAGACAGGAAGGTTATGGAGGGTACATGTTCAAGGCATATTTGTGTGGAGTTCTGCATTGGTACGTTCCATTGAGACAGGGAGGTTATGGACGGCTACAGGTTCAGGGCATATTTGTGTGGAGTTCTGCATTGGTACGTTCCAGTGAGACATGGAGGTTATGGACGGGTACAGGTTCAGGGCATATTTGTGTGGAGTTCTGCATTGGTACGTTCCAGTGAGACAGGAAGGTTATGGAGGGTACAGTTTCATGGCATATTTGTGTGGTGTTCTGCAATGGTACGTTCCAGTGAGACAGGGAGGTTTAGGAGGGTACAGGTTCAGTGCATATTTGTGTGGAGTTCTGCAGTGGTACGTTCCAGTGAGACAGGGAGGTTATGGACGGGTACAGGTTCAGGGCATATTTGTCTGGAGTTCTGCATTGGTATGTTCCAGTGAGACAGGAAGGTTATGGAGGGTACATGTTCAAGGCATATTTGTGTGGAGTTCTGCATTGGTACGTTCCATTGAGACAGAGAGGTTATGGAGGGTACAGTTTCATGGCATATTTGTGTGGAGTTCTGCAGTGGGACGTTCCAGTGAGACAGGGAGGTTATGGACGGGTACAGGTTCAGGGCATATTTGTGTGGTGTTCTGCAATGGTACGTTCCAGTGAGACAGGGAGGTTATGGAGGGGTTCAGGTTCAGGGCATATTTGTGTGGTGTTCTGCATTGGTACGTTCCAGTGAGACAGGAAGTTTATGGAGGGGTACTGGTTCAGGGCATATTTGTGTGCTGTTCTGCAATGGTACGTTCCAGTGAGACAGGGAGGTTATGGAGGAGTACAGTTTCAGGGCATATTTGTGTGGTGTTCTGCAATGGTAAGTTCCAGTGAGACAGGGAGGTTATGCACGGTACAGGATCAGGGCATATTTGAGTGGAGTTCGGCACTGGTGCATTCCAGTCAGACAGGGAGGTTATGCACGGTACAGGTTCAGGGCATATTTGAGTGCAGTTCGGCATTGGTGCTTTCCAGTGAGACAGGGAGGTTATGGAGGGGTACAGGTTCAGGGCATATTTGTGTGGAGTTCTGCATTGGTACGTTCCAGTGAGACAGGGAGGTTATCAAGGGGTACAGGTTCAGGGCAAATTCGTGTGGAGTTCTGCATTGGTACGTTCCAGTGAGACAAGGAGGTTATGGGTGGGTACAGGTTTAGGGCATATTTGTGTGGATTTCTGCATTGGTACGTTCCAGTGAGTCAGGGAGGTTATGGAGGGTAGAGGTTCAGGGCATATTTGTGTGCAGTTCTGCATTGGTACGTTCCAGTGAGACAGGGACGTTATGGAGGGATACAGGTTCAGGGCATATTTGTGTGGATTTCTGCATTGGTACGTTCCAGTGAGACAGGAAGGTTATGGAGGGTACATGTTCAGGGCATATTTGAGTGGAGTTCAGCACTGGTGCATTCCAGTGAGACAGGGAGGTTATGGAGGGGTACAGGTTCAGGGCATATTTGTGTGAAGTTCTGCTGTGGTACGTTCCAGTGAGACAGGGTGGTTATGGACGGGTACAGGTTCAGGGCGTATTTGTGTGGAGTTCTGCATTGGTACTTTCCAGTGAGACAGGGAGGTTATGGAGGGTACAGGTTCATGGCATATTTGTGTGGAGTTCTGAAGTGGGACGTTCCAGTGAGACAGGGAGATTTAGGAGGGTACAGGTTCAGTGCATATTTGTGTGGAGTTCTGCAGTGGTACGTTCCAGTGAAACAGGGAGGTTATGGACGGGTACATGTTCAGGGCATATTTGTGTGGAGTTCTGCATTGGTACGTTCTATTGAGACAGGGAGGTTATGGAGGGTACAGTTTCATGGCATATTTGTGTGGAGTACTGCAGTGGGACGTTCCAGTGAGACAGGGAGGTTATGGACGGGTACACGAACAGGGCATATTTTTGTGGAGTTCTGCATTGGTACGTTCCAGTGAGACAGGGAGGTTATGCACGGTACAGGTTCAGGGCATATTTGAGTGGAGTTCGGCATTGGTGCGTTCCAGTGAGTCAGGGAGATTATGGAGGGTTACAGGTTCAGGGCATATTTGTGTGGAGTTCTGCATTGGTACGTTCCAGTGTGACAGGGAAGTTATGGAGGTGTACAGGGTCAGGGCATAGTTGTGTGGAGTTCTGCATTGTACGTTCCAGTGAGACAATGAGGTTATGGAGGGGTACAGGTTCAGGGCATATTTGTGTGGTGTTCTGCAATGGTACGTTTCAGTGAGACAGGGAGGTTATGGAGGGGTACAGATTCAGGGCATTCTGTGTGGTGTTCTGCATGGTACGTTCCAGTGAGACAGGGAGGTTATGGAGGGATACAGGTTCAGGGCATATTTGTGTGGTGTTATGCAATGGTACGTTCCAGTGAGACAGGGAGATTATGCACGGTACAGGATCAGGGCATATTTGAGTGCAGATCGGCATTGGTGCGTTCGAGTGAGACAGGGAGGTTATGGAGGGGTACAGGTTCAGGGCATATTTGTGTGGAGTGCTGCAGTGGGACGTTCTAGTGAGACAGGGAGGTTATGGACGGGTACACGTTCAGGACATATTTGTGTGGAGTTCTGCATTGCTACGTTCCATTCAGACAGGGAGGTTATGGAGGGGTACAGGTTCAGGGTATATTTGTGTGGAGTCCTGCATTGGTACGTTCCAGTGAGACAGGGAGATTATGGAGGGTACAATTTCATGGCATATTTGTGTGGAGTTCTGCATTGGTACGTTCCAGTGATACAGGGAGGTTATGGAGGGGTACAGGTTCAGGGCATATTTGTGTGGAGTTCTGCATTGGTACGTTCCAGTGAGACAGGGAGGTTATGGAGGGGTACAGGTTCAGTGCATATTTGTGTGGAGTTCTGCATTGGTACGTTCCAGTGAGACAGGGAGGATATGGAGGGGTACAGGTTCAGGGCATATTTGTGAGGAGTTCTGCAGTGGGACGTTCTAGTGAGACAGGGAGGTTATGGACGGGTACACGTTCAGGGCATATTTGTGTGGAGTTCTGCATTGGTACGTTCCAGTGAGACAGGAAGGTTATGGAGGGTACATGTTCAAGGCATATTTGTGTGGAGTTCTGCATTGGTACGTTCCATTGAGACAGGGAGGTTATGGACGGCTACAGGTTCAGGGCATATTTGTGTGGAGTTCTGCATTGGTACGTTCCAGTGAGACATGGAGGTTATGGACGGGTACAGGTTCAGGGCATATTTGTGTGGAGTTCTGCATTGGTACGTTCCAGTGAGACAGGAAGGTTATGGAGGGTACAGTTTCATGGCATATTTGTGTGGTGTTCTGCAATGGTACGTTCCAGTGAGACAGGGAGGTTTAGGAGGGTACAGGTTCAGTGCATATTTGTGTGGAGATCTGCAGTGGTACGTTCCAGTGAGACAGGGAGGTTATGGACGGGTACAGGTTCAGGGCATATTTGTCTGGAGTTCTGCATTGGTATGTTCCAGTGAGACAGGAAGGTTATGGAGGGTACATGTTCAAGGCATATTTGTGTGGAGTTCTGCATTGGTACGTTCCATTGAGACAGAGAGGTTATGGAGGGTACAGTTTCATGGCATATTTGTGTGGAGTTCTGCAGTGGGACGTTCCAGTGAGACAGGGAGGTTATGGACGGGTACAGGTTCAGGGCATATTTGTGTGGTGTTCTGCAATGGTACTTTCCAGTGAGACAGGGAGGTTATGGAGGGGTTCAGGTTCAGGGCATATTTGTGTGGTGTTCTGCATTGGTACGTTCCAGTGAGACAGGAAGTTTATGGAGGGGTACTGGTTCAGGGCATATTTGTGTGCTGTTCTGCAATGGTACGTTCCAGTGAGACAGGGAGGTTATGGAGGAGTACAGTTTCAGGGCATATTTGTGTGGTGTTCTGCAATGGTACGTTCCAGTGAGACAGGGAGGTTATGCACGGTACAGGATCAGGGCATATTTGAGTGGAGTTCGGCACTGGTGCATTCCAGTCAGACAGGGAGGTTATGCACGGTACAGGTTCAGGGCATATTTGAGTGCAGTTCGGCATTGGTGCTTTCCAGTGAGACAGGGAGGTTATGGAGGGGTACAGGTTCAGGGCATATTTGTGTGGAGTTCTGCATTGGTACGTTCCAGTGAGACAGGGAGGTTATCAAGGGGTACAGGTTCAGGGCAAATTCGTGTGGAGTTCTGCATTGGTACGTTCCAGTGAGACAAGGAGGTTATGGGTGGGTACAGGTTTAGGGCATATTTGTGTGGATTTCTGCATTGGTACGTTCCAGTGAGTCAGGGAGGTTATGGAGGGTAGAGGTTCAGGGCATATTTGTGTGCAGTTCTGCATTGGTACGTTCCAGTGAGACAGGGACGTTATGGAGGGATACAGGTTCAGGGCATATTTGTGTGGATTTCTGCATTGGTACGTTCCAGTGAGACAGGAAGGTTATGGAGGGTACATGTTCAGGGCATAATTGTGTGGAGTTCTGCATTGGTACGTTCCATTGACACAGGGAGGTTATGGAGGGTACAGGTTCAGGGTATATTTGTGTGGAGTTCTGCATTGGTACGTTGCAATGAGACAAGGAGCTTATGGATGGATACAAGTTCAGGGCATATTTGTGTGGAGTTCTGCATTGGTACGTTCCAGTGAGACAGGGTGGTAATAGAGGGTACAGGTTCAGGGCATATTTGTGTGGAGTTCTGCAATGGTACGTTCCAGTGAGACAGGTTTGTTATGGAGGGGTACAGGTTCAGGGTATATTTGTGTGGAGTTCTGCATTGGTACGTTCCAGTGAGACAGGGAGGTTATGGAGGGGTACAGGTTCAGGGCATATTTGTGTGGAGTTCTACATTGGTACGTTCCAGTGAGACAGGGTGGTAATAGAGGGTACAGGTTCAGGGCATATTTGTGTGGAGTTCTACATTGGTACGTTCCAGTGAGACAGGGAGGTTATGGAGGGGTACAGGTTCAGGGCATATTTGTGTGGAGTTCTGCAGTGGGACGTTCCAGTGAGACAGGGAGGTTATGGAGGGGTACAGGTTCAGTGCATATTTGTGTGGAGTTCTGCATTGGTATGTTCCAGTGAGACAGGGAGGTTATGGAGGGGTACAGGTTCAGTGCATATTTGTGTGGAGTTCTGCAGTGGGACGTTCCAGTGAGACAGGGAGGTTATGGAGGGGTACAGGTTCAGTGCATATTTGTGTGGAGTTCTGCATTGGTATGTTCCAGTGAGACAGGGAGGTTATGGAGGGGTACAGGTTCAGTGCATATTTGTGTGGAGTTCTGCATTGGTACGTTCCAGTGAGACAGGGAGGTTATGGAGGGGTACATGTTCAGGGCATATTTGTGTGGAGTGCTGCAGTGGGACGTTCTAGTGAGACAGGGAGGTTATGGACGGGTACACGTTCAGGGCATATTTGTGTGGAGTTCTGCATTGCTACGTTCCATTCAGACAGGGAGGTTATGGAGGGGTACAGGTTCAGGGTATATTTGTGTGGAGTCCTGCATTGGTACGTTCCAGTGAGACAGGGAGATTATGGAGGGTACAGTTTCATGGCATATTTGTGTGGAGTTCTGCATTGGTACGTTCCAGTGATACAGGGAGGTTATGGAGGGGTACAGGTTCAGGGCATATTTGTGTGGAGTTCTGCATTGGTACGTTCCAGTGAGACAGGGAGGTTATGGAGGGGTACAGGTTCAGTGCATATTTGTGTGGAGTTCTGCATTGGTACGTTCCAGTGAGACAGGGAGGATATGGAGGGGTACAGGTTCAGGGCATATTTGTGTGGAGTTCTGCATTGCTACGTTCCATTCAGACAGGGAGGTTATGGAGGGGTACAGGTTCAGGGTATATTTGTGTGGAGTCCTGCATTGGTACGTTCCAGTGAGACAGGGAGATTATGGAGGGTACAGTTTCATGGCATATTTGTGTGGAGTTCTGCATTGGTACGTTCCAGTGATACAGGGAGGTTATGGAGGGGTACAGGTTCAGGGCATATTTGTGTGGAGTTCTGCATTGGTACGTTCCAGTGAGACAGGGAGGTTATGGAGGGGTACAGGTTCAGTGCATATTTGTGTGGAGTTCTGCATTGGTACGTTCCAGTGAGACAGGGAGGATATGGAGGGGTACAGGTTCAGGGCATATTTGTGAGGAGTTCTGCAGTGGGACGTTCTAGTGAGACAGGGAGGTTATGGACGGGTACACGTTCAGGGCATATTTGTGTGGAGTTCTGCATTGGTACGTTCCAGTGAGACAGGAAGGTTATGGAGGGTACATGTTCAAGGCATATTTGTGTGGAGTTCTGCATTGGTACGTTCCATTGAGACAGGGAGGTTATGGACGGCTACAGGTTCAGGGCTTATTTGTGTGGAGTTCTGCATTGGTACGTTCCAGTGAGACATGGAGGTTATGGACGGGTACAGGTTCAGGGCATATTTGTGTGGAGTTCTGCATTGGTACGTTCCAGTGAGACAGGAAGGTTATGGAGGGTACAGTTTCATGGCATATTTGTGTGGTGTTCTGCAATGGTACGTTCCAGTGAGACAGGGAGGTTTAGGAGGGTACAGGTTCAGTGCATATTTGTGTGGAGTTCTGCAGTGGTACGTTCCAGTGAGACAGGGAGGTTATGGACGGGTACAGGTTCAGGGCATATTTGTGTGGAGTTCTGCATTGGTATGTTCCAGTGAGACAGGAAGGTTATGGAGGGTACATGTTCAAGGCATATTTGTGTGGAGTTCTGCATTGGTACGTTCCATTGAGACAGAGAGGTTATGGAGGGTACAGTTTCATGGCATATTTGTGTGGAGTTCTGCAGTGGGACGTTCGAGTGAGACAGGGAGGTTATGGACGTGTACAGGTTCAGGGCATATTTGTGTGGTGTTCTGCAATGGTACGTTCCAGTGAGACAGGGAGGTTATGGAGGGGTTCAGGTTCAGGGCATATTTTTGTGGTGTTCTGCATTGGTACGTTCCAGTGAGACAGGAAGTTTATGGAGGGGTACTGGTTCAGGGCATATTTGTGTGCTGTTCTGCAATGGTACGTTCCAGTGAGACAGGGAGGTTATGGAGGAGTACAGTTTCAGGGCATATTTGTGTGGTGTTCTGCAATGGTACGTTCCAGTGAGACAGGGAGGTTATGCACGGTACAGGATCAGGGCATATTTGAGTGGAGTTCGGCACTGGTGCATTCCAGTCAGACAGGGAGGTTATGCACGGTACAGGTTCAGGGCATATTTGAGTGCAGTTCGGCATTGGTGCTTTCCAGTGAGACAGGGAGGTTATGGAGGGGTACAGGTTCAGGGCATATTTGTGTGGAGTTCTGCATTGGTACGTTCCAGTGAGACAGGGAGGTTATCAAGGGGTACAGGTTCAGGGCAAATTCGTGTGGAGTTCTGCATTGGTACGTTCCAGTGAGACAAGGAGGTTATGGGTGGGTACAGGTTTAGGGCATATTTGTGTGGATTTCTGCATTGGTACGTTCCAGTGAGTCAGGGAGGTTATGGAGTGTAGAGGTTCAGGGCATATTTGTGTGCAGTTCTGCATTGGTACGTTCCAGTGAGACAGGGATGTTATGGAGGGATACAGGTTCAGGCCATATTTGTGTGGATTTCTGCATTGGTTCGTTCCAGTGAGACAGGAAGGTTATGGAGGGTACATGTTCAGGGCATAATTGTGTGGAGTTCTGCATTGGTACGTTCCATTGACACAGGGAGGTTATGGAGGGTACAGGTTCAGGGTATATTTGTGTGGAGTTCTGCATTGGTACGTTGCAATGAGACAAGGAGCTTATGGAGGGATACAGGTTCAGGGCATATTTGTGTGGAGTTCTGCATTGGTACGTTCCAGTGAGACAGGGTGGTAATAGAGGGTACAGGTTCAGGGCATATTTGTGTGGAGTTCTGCAATGGTACGTTCCAATGAGACAGGTTTGTTATGGAGGGGTACAGGTTCAGGGTATATTTGTGTGGAGTTCTGCATTGGTACGTTCCAGTCAGACAGGGAGGTTATGGAGCGGTACAGGTTCAGGGCATATTTGTGTGGAGTTCTGCATTGGTACTTCCCTGTGAGACAGGGAGTTTATGGAGGGTACAGGTTCATGGCATATTTGTGTGGAGTTCTGCAGTGGGACGTTCCGGTGGGACAGGGAGGTTATGGACAGGTACAGGTTCAGGCCATATTTGTGTGGAGTTCTGCATTGGTACATTCCAGTGAGACAGGGAAGTTATGTAGTGGTACAGGTTCAGGGTATATTTGTGTGGAGTTCTGCATTGGTACGTTCCAGTGAGACAGGGAGGTTATGGAGGGGTACAGGTTCAGGGCATATTTGTGTGGAGTTCTACATTGGTACGTTCCAGTGAGACAGGGTGGTAATAGAGGGTACAGGTTCAGGGCATATTTGTGTGGAGTTCTACATTGGTACGTTCCAGTGAGACAGGGAGGTTATGGAGGGGTACAGGTTCAGGGCATATTTGTGTGGAGTTCTGCAGTGGGACGTTCCAGTGAGACAGGGAGGTTATGGAGGGGTACAGGTTCAGTGCATATTTGTGTGGAGTTCTGCATTGGTATGTTCCAGTGAGACAGGGAGGTTATGGAGGGGTACAGGTTCAGTGCATATTTGTGTGGAGTTCTGCAGTGGGACGTTCCAGTGAGACAGGGAGGTTATGGAGGGGTACAGGTTCAGTGCATATTTGTGTGGAGTTCTGCATTGGTATGTTCCAGTGAGACAGGGAGGTTATGGAGGGGTACAGGTTCAGTGCATATTTGTGTGGAGTTCTGCATTGGTACGTTCCAGTGAGACAGGGAGGTTATGGAGGGGTACATGTTCAGGGCATATTTGTGTGGAGTGCTGCAGTGGGACGTTCTAGTGAGACAGGGAGGTTATGGACGGGTACACGTTCAGGGCATATTTGTGTGGAGTTCTGCATTGCTACGTTCCATTCAGACAGGGAGGTTATGGAGGGGTACAGGTTCAGGGTATATTTGTGTGGAGTCCTGCATTGGTACGTTCCAGTGAGACAGGGAGATTATGGAGGGTACAGTTTCATGGCATATTTGTGTGGAGTTCTGCATTGGTACGTTCCAGTGATACAGGGAGGTTATGGAGGGGTACAGGTTCAGGGCATATTTGTGTGGAGTTCTGCATTGGTACGTTCCAGTGAGACAGGGAGGTTATGGAGGGGTACAGGTTCAGTGCATATTTGTGTGGAGTTCTGCATTGGTACGTTCCAGTGAGACAGGGAGGATATGGAGGGGTACAGGTTCAGGGCATATTTGTGTGGAGTTCTGCATTGCTACGTTCCATTCAGACAGGGAGGTTATGGAGGGGTACAGGTTCAGGGTATATTTGTGTGGAGTCCTGCATTGGTACGTTCCAGTGAGACAGGGAGATTATGGAGGGTACAGTTTCATGGCATATTTGTGTGGAGTTCTGCATTGGTACGTTCCAGTGATACAGGGAGGTTATGGAGGGGTACAGGTTCAGGGCATATTTGTGTGGAGTTCTGCATTGGTACGTTCCAGTGAGACAGGGAGGTTATGGAGGGGTACAGGTTCAGTGCATATTTGTGTGGAGTTCTGCATTGGTACGTTCCAGTGAGACAGGGAGGATATGGAGGGGTACAGGTTCAGGGCATATTTGTGAGGAGTTCTGCAGTGGGACGTTCTAGTGAGACAGGGAGGTTATGGACGGGTACACGTTCAGGGCATATTTGTGTGGAGTTCTGCATTGGTACGTTCCAGTGAGACAGGAAGGTTATGGAGGGTACATGTTCAAGGCATATTTGTGTGGAGTTCTGCATTGGTACGTTCCATTGAGACAGGGAGGTTATGGACGGCTACAGGTTCAGGGCTTATTTGTGTGGAGTTCTGCATTGGTACGTTCCAGTGAGACATGGAGGTTATGGACGGGTACAGGTTCAGGGCATATTTGTGTGGAGTTCTGCATTGGTACGTTCCAGTGAGACAGGAAGGTTATGGAGGGTACAGTTTCATGGCATATTTGTGTGGTGTTCTGCAATGGTACGTTCCAGTGAGACAGGGAGGTTTAGGAGGGTACAGGTTCAGTGCATATTTGTGTGGAGTTCTGCAGTGGTACGTTCCAGTGAGACAGGGAGGTTATGGACGGGTACAGGTTCAGGGCATATTTGTGTGGAGTTCTGCATTGGTATGTTCCAGTGAGACAGGAAGGTTATGGAGGGTACATGTTCAAGGCATATTTGTGTGGAGTTCTGCATTGGTACGTTCCATTGAGACAGAGAGGTTATGGAGGGTACAGTTTCATGGCATATTTGTGTGGAGTTCTGCAGTGGGACGTTCGAGTGAGACAGGGAGGTTATGGACGTGTACAGGTTCAGGGCATATTTGTGTGGTGTTCTGCAATGGTACGTTCCAGTGAGACAGGGAGGTTATGGAGGGGTTCAGGTTCAGGGCATATTTTTGTGGTGTTCTGCATTGGTACGTTCCAGTGAGACAGGAAGTTTATGGAGGGGTACTGGTTCAGGGCATATTTGTGTGCTGTTCTGCAATGGTACGTTCCAGTGAGACAGGGAGGTTATGGAGGAGTACAGTTTCAGGGCATATTTGTGTGGTGTTCTGCAATGGTACGTTCCAGTGAGACAGGGAGGTTATGCACGGTACAGGATCAGGGCATATTTGAGTGGAGTTCGGCACTGGTGCATTCCAGTCAGACAGGGAGGTTATGCACGGTACAGGTTCAGGGCATATTTGAGTGCAGTTCGGCATTGGTGCTTTCCAGTGAGACAGGGAGGTTATGGAGGGGTACAGGTTCAGGGCATATTTGTGTGGAGTTCTGCATTGGTACGTTCCAGTGAGACAGGGAGGTTATCAAGGGGTACAGGTTCAGGGCAAATTCGTGTGGAGTTCTGCATTGGTACGTTCCAGTGAGACAAGGAGGTTATGGGTGGGTACAGGTTTAGGGCATATTTGTGTGGATTTCTGCATTGGTACGTTCCAGTGAGTCAGGGAGGTTATGGAGTGTAGAGGTTCAGGGCATATTTGTGTGCAGTTCTGCATTGGTACGTTCCAGTGAGACAGGGATGTTATGGAGGGATACAGGTTCAGGCCATATTTGTGTGGATTTCTGCATTGGTTCGTTCCAGTGAGACAGGAAGGTTATGGAGGGTACATGTTCAGGGCATAATTGTGTGGAGTTCTGCATTGGTACGTTCCATTGACACAGGGAGGTTATGGAGGGTACAGGTTCAGGGTATATTTGTGTGGAGTTCTGCATTGGTACGTTGCAATGAGACAAGGAGCTTATGGAGGGATACAGGTTCAGGGCATATTTGTGTGGAGTTCTGCATTGGTACGTTCCAGTGAGACAGGGTGGTAATAGAGGGTACAGGTTCAGGGCATATTTGTGTGGAGTTCTGCAATGGTACGTTCCAATGAGACAGGTTTGTTATGGAGGGGTACAGGTTCAGGGTATATTTGTGTGGAGTTCTGCATTGGTACGTTCCAGTCAGACAGGGAGGTTATGGAGCGGTACAGGTTCAGGGCATATTTGTGTGGAGTTCTGCATTGGTACTTCCCTGTGAGACAGGGAGTTTATGGAGGGTACAGGTTCATGGCATATTTGTGTGGAGTTCTGCAGTGGGACGTTCCGGTGGGACAGGGAGGTTATGGACAGGTACAGGTTCAGGCCATATTTGTGTGGAGTTCTGCATTGGTACATTCCAGTGAGACAGGGAAGTTATGTAGTGGTACAGGTTCAGGGCATAGTTGTGTGGAGTTCTGCAGTGGGACGTTCTGGTGGGACAGGGAGCTAATGGACGGGTACAGGTTCAGGGCATATTTGTGTGGTGTTCTGCAATGGTACATTCCAGTGAGACAGGGAGGTTATGGAGGGGTACAGGTTCAGGGCATATTTGTGTGGAGTTCTGCATTCGTACGTTCCAGTGAGACAGGAAGTTTATGGAGGGGTACAGGTTCAGGGCATATTTCTGTGCTCTTCTGCAATGGTACGTTCCAGTGAGACAGGGAGGTTATGGAGGAGTACAGTTTCAGGGCATATTTGTGTGGTGTTCTGCAATGGTAAGTTCCAGTGAGACAGGGAGGTTATGCACGGTACAGGATCAGGGCATATTTGAGTGGAGTTCGGCACTGGTGCATTGCAGTGAGACAGGGAGGTTATGGAGGGGTACAGGTTCAGGGCATATTTGTGTGAAGTTCTGCTGTGGTACGTTCCAGTGAGACAGGGTGGTTATGGACGGGTACAGGTTCAGGGCGTATTTGTGTGGAGTTCTGCATTGGTACTTTCCAGTGAGACAGGGAGGTTATGGAGGGTACAGGTTCATGGCATATTTGTGTGGAGTTCTGAAGTGGGACGTTCCAGTGAGACAGGGAGATTTAGGAGGGTACAGGTTCAGTGCATATTTGTGTGGAGTTCTGCAGTGGTACGTTCCAGTGAAACAGGGAGGTTATGGACGGGTACATGTTCAGGGCATATTTGTGTGGAGTTCTGCATTGGTACGTTCTATTGAGACAGGGAGGTTATGGAGGGTACAGTTTCAAGGCATATTTGTGTGGAGTTCTGCATTGGTACGTTCCATTGAGACAGAGAGGTTATGGAGGGTACAGTTTCATGGCATATTTGTGTGGAGTTCTGCAGTGGGACGTTCCAGTGAGACAGGGAGGTTATGGACGGGTACAGGTTCAGGGCATATTTGTGTGGTGTTCTGCAATGGTACGTTCCAGTGAGACAGGGAGGTTATGGAGGGGTTCAGGTTCAGGGCATATTTGTGTGGTGTTCTGCATTGGTACGTTCCAGTGAGACAGGAAGTTTATGGAGGGGTACTGGTTCAGTGCATATTTGTGTGCTGTTCTGCAATGGTACGTTCCAGTGAGACAGGGAGGTTATGGAGGAGTACAGTTTCAGGGCATATTTGTGTGGTGTTCTGCAATGGTACGTTCCAGTGAGACAGGGAGGTTATGCACGGTACAGGATCAGGGCATATTTGAGTGGAGTTCGGCACTGGTGCATTCCAGTCAGACAGGGAGGTTATGCACGGTACAGGTTCAGGGCATATTTGAGTGCAGTTCGGCATTGGTGCTTTCCAGTGAGACAGGGAGGTTATGGAGGGGTACAGGTTCAGGGCATATTTGTGTGGAGTTCTGCATTGGTACGTTCCAGTGAGACAGGGAGGTTATCAAGGGGTACAGGTTCAGGGCAAATTCGTGTGGAGTTCTGCATTGGTACGTTCCAGTGAGACAAGGAGGTTATGGGTGGGTACAGGTTTAGGGCATATTTGTGTGGATTTCTGCATTGGTACGTTCCAGTGAGTCAGGGAGGTTATGGAGTGTAGAGGTTCAGGGCATATTTGTGTGCAGTTCTGCATTGGTACGTTCCAGTGAGACAGGGATGTTATGGAGGGATACAGGTTCAGGCCATATTTGTGTGGATTTCTGCATTGGTACGTTCCAGTGAGACAGGAAGGTTATGGAGGGTACATGTTCAGGGCATAATTGTGTGGAGTTCTGCATTGGTACGTTCCATTGACACAGGGAGGTTATGGAGGGTACAGGTTCAGGGTATATTTGTGTGGAGTTCTGCATTGGTACGTTGCAATGAGACAAGGAGCTTATGGAGGGATACAGGTTCAGGGCATATTTGTGTGGAGTTCTGCATTGGTACGTTCCAGTGAGACAGGGTGGTAATAGAGGGTACAGGTTCAGGGCATATGTGTGTGGAGTTCTGCAATGGTACGTTCCAGTGAGACAGGTTTGTTATGGAGGGGTACAGGTTCAGGGTATATTTGTGTGGAGTTCTGCATTGGTACGTTCCAGTCAGACAGGGAGGTTATGGAGCGGTACAGGTTCAGGGCATATTTGTGTGGAGTTCTGCATTGGTACTTCCCTGTGAGACAGGGAGTTTATGGAGGGTACAGGTTCATGGCATATTTGTGTGGAGTTCTGCAGTGGGACGTTCCGGTGGGACAGGGAGGTTATGGACAGGTACAGGTTCAGGCCATATTTGTGTGGAGTTCTGCATTGGTACATTCCAGTGAGACAGGGAAGTTATGTAGTGGTACAGGTTCAGGGCATAGTTGTGTGGAGTTCTGCAGTGGGACGTTCTGGTGGGACAGAGAGCTAATGGACGGGTACAGGTTCAGGGCATATTTGTGTGGTGTTCTGCAATGGTACATTCCAGTGAGACAGGGAGGTTATGGAGGGGTACAGGTTCAGGGCATATTTGTGTGGAGTTCTGCATTCGTACGTTCCAGTGAGACAGGAAGTTTATGGAGGGGTACAGGTTCAGGGCATATTTGTGTGCTCTTCTGCAATGGTACGTTCCAGTGAGACAGGGAGGTTATGGAGGAGTACAGTTTCAGGGCATATTTGTGTGGTGTTCTGCAATGGTAAGTTCCAGTGAGACAGGGAGGTTATGCACGGTACAGGATCAGGGCATATTTGAGTGGAGTTCGGCACTGGTGCATTGCAGTGAGACAGGGAGGTTATGGAGGGGTACAGGTTCAGGGCATATTTGTGTGAAGTTCTGCTGTGGTACGTTCCAGTGAGACAGGGTGGTTATGGACGGGTACAGGTTCAGGGCGTATTTGTGTGGAGTTCTGCATTGGTACTTTCCAGTGAGACAGGGAGGTTATGGAGGGTACAGGTTCATGGCATATTTGTGTGGAGTTCTGAAGTGGGACGTTCCAGTGAGACAGGGAGATTTAGGAGGGTACAGGTTCAGTGCATATTTGTGTGGAATTCTGCAGTGGTACGTTCCAGTGAAACAGGGAGGTTATGGACGGGTACATGTTCAGGGCATATTTGTGTGGAGTTCTGCATTGGTACGTTCTATTGAGACAGGGAGGTTATGGAGGGTACAGTTTCATGGCATATTTGTGTGGAGTACTGCAGTGGGACGTTCCAGTGAGACAGGGAGGTTATGGACGGGTACACGAACAGGGCATATTTTTGTGGAGTTCTGCATTGGTACGTTTCAGTGAGACAGGGAGGTTATGCACGGTACAGGTTCAGGGCATATTTGAGTGGAGTTCGGCATTGGTGCGTTCCAGTGAGTCAGGGAGATTATGGAGGGTTACAGGTTCAGGGCATATTTGTGTGGAGTTCTGCATTGGTACGTTCCAGTGTGACAGGGAAGTTATGGAGGTGTACAGGGTCAGGGCATAGTTGTGTGGAGTTCTGCATTGTACGTTCCAGTGAGACAATGAGGTTATGGAGGGGTACAGGTTCAGGGCATATTTGTGTGGTGTTCTGCAATGGTACGTTTCAGTGAGACAGGGAGGTTATGGAGGGGTACAGATTCAGGGCATTCTGTGTGGTGTTCTGCATGGTACGTTCCAGTGAGACAGGGAGGTTATGGAGGGATACAGGTTCAGGGCATATTTGTGTGGTGTTATGCAATGGTACGTTCCAGTGAGACAGGGAGATTATGCACGGTACAGGATCAGGGCATATTTGAGTGCAGATCGGCATTGGTGCGTTCGAGTGAGACAGGGAGGTTATGGAGGGGTACAGGTTCAGGGCATATTTGTGTGGAGTGCTGCAGTGGGACGTTCTAGTGAGACAGGGAGGTTATGGACGGGTACACGTTCAGGGCATATTTGTGTGGAGTTCTGCATTGCTACGTTCCATTCAGACAGGGAGGTTATGGAGGGGTACAGGTTCAGGGTATATTTGTGTGGAGTCCTGCATTGGTACGTTCCAGTGAGACAGGGAGATTATGGAGGGTACAGTTTCATGGCATATTTGTGTGGAGTTCTGCATTGGTACGTTCCAGTGATACAGGGAGGTTATGGAGGGGTACAGGTTCAGGGCATATTTGTGTGGAGTTCTGCATTGGTACGTTCCAGTGAGACAGGGAGGTTATGGAGGGGTACAGGTTCAGTGCATATTTGTGTGGAGTTCTGCATTGGTACGTTCCAGTGAGACAGGGAGGATATGGAGGGGTACAGGTTCAGGGCATATTTGTGAGGAGTTCTGCAGTGGGACGTTCTAGTGAGACAGGGAGGTTATGGACGGGTACACGTTCAGGGCATATTTGTGTGGAGTTCTGCATTGGTACGTTCCAGTGAGACAGGAAGGTTATGGAGGGTACATGTTCAAGGCATATTTGTGTGGAGTTCTGCATTGGTACGTTCCATTGAGACAGGGAGGTTATGGACGGCTACAGGTTCAGGGCATATTTGTGTGGAGTTCTGCATTGGTACGTTCCAGTGAGACATGGAGGTTATGGACGGGTACAGGTTCAGGGCATATTTGTGTGGAGTTCTGCATTGGTACGTTCCAGTGAGACAGGAAGGTTATGGAGGGTACAGTTTCATGGCATATTTGTGTGGTGTTCTGCAATGGTACGTTCCAGTGAGACAGGGAGGTTTAGGAGGGTACAGGTTCAGTGCATATTTGTGTGGAGTTCTGCAGTGGTACGTTCCAGTGAGACAGGGAGGTTATGGACGGGTACAGGTTCAGGGCATATTTGTCTGGAGTTCTGCATTGGTATGTTCCAGTGAGACAGGAAGGTTATGGAGGTTACATGTTCAAGGCATATTTGTGTGGAGTTCTGCATTGGTACGTTCCATTGAGACAGAGAGGTTATGGAGGGTACAGTTTCATGGCATATTTGTGTGGAGTTCTGCAGTGGGACGTTCCAGTGAGACAGGGAGGTTATGGACGGGTACAGGTTCAGGGCATATTTGTGTGGTGTTCTGCAATGGTACGTTCCAGTGAGACAGGGAGGTTATGGAGGGGTTCAGGTTCAGGGCATATTTGTGTGGTGTTCTGCATTGGTACGTTCCAGTGAGACAGGAAGTTTATGGAGGGGTACTGGTTCAGGGCATATTTGTGTGCTGTTCTGCAATGGTACGTTCCAGTGAGACAGGGAGGTTATGGAGGAGTACAGTTTCAGGGCATATTTGTGTGGTGTTCTGCAATGGTACGTTCCAGTGAGACAGGGAGGTTATGCACGGTACAGGATCAGGGCATATTTGAGTGGAGTTCGGCACTGGTGCATTCCAGTCAGACAGGGAGGTTATGCACGGTACAGGTTCAGGGCATATTTGAGTGCAGTTCGGCATTGGTGCTTTCCAGTGAGACAGGGAGGTTATGGAGGGGTACAGGTTCAGGGCATATTTGTGTGGAGTTCTGCATTGGTACGTTCCAGTGAGACAGGGAGGTTATCAAGGGGTACAGGTTCAGGGCAAATTCGTGTGGAGTTCTGCATTGGTACGTTCCAGTGAGACAAGGAGGTTATGGGTGGGTACAGGTTTAGGGCATATTTGTGTGGATTTCTGCATTGGTACGTTCCAGTGAGTCAGGGAGGTTATGGAGGGTAGAGGTTCAGGGCATATTTGTGTGCAGTTCTGCATTGGTACGTTCCAGTGAGACAGGGACGTTATGGAGGGATACAGGTTCAGGGCATATTTGTGTGGATTTCTGCATTGGTACGTTCCAGTGAGACAGGAAGGTTATGGAGGGTACATGTTCAGGGCATATTTGAGTGGAGTTCGGCACTGGTGCATTCCAGTGAGACAGGGAGGTTATGGAGGGGTACAGGTTCAGGGCATATTTGTGTGAAGTTCTGCTGTGGTACGTTCCAGTGAGACAGGGTGGTTATGGACGGGTACAGGTTCAGGGCGTATTTGTGTGGAGTTCTGCATTGGTACTTTCCAGTGAGACAGGGAGGTTATGGAGGGTACAGGTTCATGGCATATTTGTGTGGAGTTCTGAAGTGGGACGTTCCAGTGAGACAGGGAGATTTAGGAGGGTACAGGTTCAGTGCATATTTGTGTGGAGTTCTGCAGTGGTACGTTCCAGTGAAACAGGGAGGTTATGGACGGGTACATGTTCAGGGCATATTTGTGTGGAGTTCTGCATTGGTACGTTCTATTGAGACAGGGAGGTTATGGGGGTACAGTTTCATGGCATATTTGTGTGGAGTACTGCAGTGGGACGTTCCAGTGAGACAGGGAGGTTATGGACGGGTACACGAACAGGGCATATTTTTGTGGAGTTCTGCATTGGTACGTTCCAGTGAGACAGGGAGGTTATGCACGGTACAGGTTCAGGGCATATTTGAGTGGAGTTCGGCATTGGTGCGTTCCAGTGAGTCAGGGAGATTATGGAGGGTTACAGGTTCAGGGCATATTTGTGTGGAGTTCTGCATTGGTACGTTCCAGTGTGACAGGGAAGTTATGGAGGTGTACAGGGTCAGGGCATAGTTGTGTGGAGTTCTGCATTGTACGTTCCAGTGAGACAATGAGGTTATGGAGGGGTACAGGTTCAGGGCATATTTGTGTGGTGTTCTGCAATGGTACGTTTCAGTGAGACAGGGAGGTTATGGAGGGGTACAGATTCAGGGCATTCTGTGTGGTGTTCTGCATGGTACGTTCCAGTGAGACAGGGAGGTTATGGAGGGATACAGGTTCAGGAAATATTTGTGTAGTGTTATGCAATGGTACGTTCCAGTGAGACAGGGAGATTATGCACGGTACAGGATCAGGGCATATTTGAGTGCAGATCGGCATTGGTGCGTTCGAGTGAGACAGGGAGGTTATGGAGGGGTACAGGTTCAGGGCATATTTGTGTGGAGTGCTGCAGTGGGACGTTCTAGTGAGACAGGGAGGTTATGGACGGGTACACGTTCAGGGCATATTTGTGTGGAGTTCTGCATTGCTACGTTCCATTCAGACAGGGAGGTTATGGAGGGGTACAGGTTCAGGGTATATTTGTGTGGAGTCCTGCATTGGTACGTTCCAGTGAGACAGGGAGATTATGGAGGGTACAATTTCATGGCATATTTGTGTGGAGTTCTGCATTGGTACGTTCCAGTGATACAGGGAGGTTATGGAGGGGTACAGGTTCAGGGCATATTTGTGTGGAGTTCTGCATTGGTACGTTCCAGTGAGACAGGGAGGTTATGGAGGGGTACAGGTTCAGTGCATATTTGTGTGGAGTTCTGCATTGGTACGTTCCAGTGAGACAGGGAGGATATGGAGGGGTACAGGTTCAGGGCATATTTGTGAGGAGTTCTGCAGTGGGACGTTCTAGTGAGACAGGGAGGTTATGGACGGGTACACGTTCAGGGCATATTTGTGTGGAGTTCTGCATTGGTACGTTCCAGTGAGACAGGAAGGTTATGGAGGGTACATGTTCAAGGCATATTTGTGTGGAGTTCTGCATTGGTACGTTCCATTGAGACAGGGAGGTTATGGACGGCTACAGGTTCAGGGCATATTTGTGTGGAGTTCTGCATTGGTACGTTCCAGTGAGACATGGAGGTTATGGACGGGTACAGGTTCAGGGCATATTTGTGTGGAGTTCTGCATTGGTACGTTCCAGTGAGACAGGAAGGTTATGGAGGGTACAGTTTCATGGCATATTTGTGTGGTGTTCTGCAATGGTACGTTCCAGTGAGACAGGGAGGTTTAGGAGGGTACAGGTTCAGTGCATATTTGTGTGGAGTTCTGCAGTGGTACGTTCCAGTGAGACAGGGAGGTTATGGACGGGTACAGGTTCAGGGCATATTTGTCTGGAGTTCTGCATTGGTATGTTCCAGTGAGACAGGAAGGTTATGGAGGGTACATGTTCAAGGCATATTTGTGTGGAGTTCTGCATTGGTACGTTCCATTGAGACAGAGAGGTTATGGAGGGTACAGTTTCATGGCATATTTGTGTGGAGTTCTGCAGTGGGACGTTCCAGTGAGACAGGGAGGTTATGGACGGGTACAGGTTCAGGGCATATTTGTGTGGTGTTCTGCAATGGTACTTTCCAGTGAGACAGGGAGGTTATGGAGGGGTTCAGGTTCAGGGCATATTTGTGTGGTGTTCTGCATTGGTACGTTCCAGTGAGACAGGAAGTTTATGGAGGGGTACTGGTTCAGGGCATATTTGTGTGCTGTTCTGCAATGGTACGTTCCAGTGAGACAGGGAGGTTATGGAGGAGTACAGTTTCAGGGCATATTTGTGTGGTGTTCTGCAATGGTACGTTCCAGTGAGACAGGGAGGTTATGCACGGTACAGGATCAGGGCATATTTGAGTGGAGTTCGGCACTGGTGCATTCCAGTCAGACAGGGAGGTTATGCACGGTACAGGTTCAGGGCATATTTGAGTGCAGTTCGGCTTTGGTGCTTTCCAGTGAGACAGGGAGGTTATGGAGGGGTACAGGTTCAGGGCATATTTGTGTGGAGTTCTGCATTGGTACGTTCCAGTGAGACAGGGAGGTTATCAAGGGGTACAGGTTCAGGGCAAATTCGTGTGGAGTTCTGCATTGGTACGTTCCAGTGAGACAAGGAGGTTATGGGTGGGTACAGGTTTAGGGCATATTTGTGTGGATTTCTGCATTGGTACGTTCCAGTGAGTCAGGGAGGTTATGGAGGGTAGAGGTTCAGGGCATATTTGTGTGCAGTTCTGCATTGGTACGTTCCAGTGAGACAGGGACGTTATGGAGGGATACAGGTTCAGGGCATATTTGTGTGGATTTCTGCATTGGTACGTTCCAGTGAGACAGGAAGGTTATGGAGGGTACATGTTCAGGGCATAATTGTGTGGAGTTCTGCATTGGTACGTTCCATTGACACAGGGAGGTTATGGAGGGTACAGGTTCAGGGTATATTTGTGTGGAGTTCTGCATTGGTACGTTGCAATGAGACAAGGAGCTTATGGATGGATACAAGTTCAGGGCATATTTGTGTGGAGTTCTGCATTGGTACGTTCCAGTGAGACAGGGTGGTAATAGAGGGTACAGGTTCAGGGCATATTTGTGTGGAGTTCTGCAATGGTACGTTCCAGTGAGACAGGTTTGTTATGGAGGGGTACAGGTTCAGGGTATATTTGTGTGGAGTTCTGCATTGGTACGTTCCAGTCAGACAGGGAGGTTATGGAGCGGTACAGGTTCAGGGCATATTTGTGTGGAGTTCTGCATTGGTACTTCCCTGTGAGACAGGGAGTTTATGGAGGGTACAGGTTCATGGCATATTTGTGTGGAGTTCTGCAGTGGGACGTTCCGGTGGGACAGGGAGGTTATGGACAGGTACAGGTTCAGGCCATATTTGTGTGGAGTTCTGCATTGGTACATTCCAGTGAGACAGGGAAGTTATGTAGTGGTACAGGTTCAGGGCATAGTTGTGTGGAGTTCTGCAGTGGGACGTTCTGGTGGGACAGGGAGCTAATGGACGGGTACAGGTTCAGGGCATATTTGTGTGGTGTTCTGCAATGGTACATTCCAGTGAGACAGGGAGGTTATGGAGGGGTACAGGTTCAGGGCATATTTGTGTGGAGTTCTGCATTCGTACGTTCCAGTGAGACAGGAAGTTTATGGAGGGGTACAGGTTCAGGGCATATTTGTGTGCTCTTCTGCAATGGTACGTTCCAGTGAGACAGGGAGGTTATGGAGGAGTACAGTTTCAGGGCATATTTGTGTGGTGTTCTGCAATGGTACGTTCCAGTGAGACAGGGAGGTTATGCACGGTACAGGATCAGGGCATATTTGAGTGGAGTTCGGCACTGGTGCATTCCAGTGAGACAGGGAGGTTATGGAGGGGTACAGGTTCAGGGCATATTTGTGTGCAGTTCTGCTGTGGTACGTTCCAGTGAGACAGGGTGGTTATGGACGGGTACAGGTTCAGGGCGTATTTGTGTGGAGTTCTGCATTGGTACTTTCCAGTGAGACAGGGAGGTTATGGAGGGTACAGGTTCATGGCATATTTGTGTGGAGTTCTGAAGTGGGACGTTCCAGTGAGACAGGGAGATTTAGGAGGGTACAGGTTCAGTGCATATTTGTGTGGAGTTCTGCAGTGGTACGTTCCAGTGAAACAGGGAGGTTATGGACGGGTACATGTTCAGGGCATATTTGTGTGGAGTTCTGCATTGGTACGTTCCATTGAGACAGGGAGGTTATGGAGGGTACAGTTTCATGGCATATTTGTGTGGAGTACTGCAGTGGGACGTTCCAGTGAGACAGGGAGGTTATGGACGGGTACACGAACAGGGCATATTTTTGTGGAGTTCTGCATTGGTACGTTCCAGTGAGACAGGGAGGTTATGCACGGTACAGGTTCAGGGCATATTTGAGTGGAGTTCGGCATTGGTGCGTTCCAGTGAGTCAGGGAGATTATGGAGGGTTACAGGTTCATGGCATATTTGTGTGGAGTTCCGCAGTGGGACGTTCCTGTGACACAGGTAGGATATGGATGGGTACACGTTCAGGGGATATTTGTGTGGAGTTCTGCATTGGCAAGTTCCAGTGAGACAGGGAGGTTATGCACGGTACAGGTTCAGGGCATATTTGAGTGGAGGTCTGTATTTGTACGTTCCAGTGAGACAGGGAGGTTATGGAGGGGTACAGGTTCAGGGCATATTTTTGTGGTGTACTGCAATGGTACGTTCCAGTGAGTCAGGGTGGTTATGCACGGTACAGAATCAGGGCATATTTGAGTGGAGTTCGGCATTGGTGCGTTCCAGTGAGACAGGGAGCTTATGGAGGGTACATGTTCAGGGCATATTTGTGTGGAGTTCTGCATTGGTACGTTCCAGTGAGACAGGGTGGTTATGGACGGTACAGGTTCAGGGCATATTTGTGTGCTGTTCTGCAATGGTACGTTCCAGTGAGACAGGGAGGTTATGGAGGAGTACAGTTTCAGGGCATATTTGTGTGGTGTTCTGCAATGGTACGTTCCAGTGAGACAAGGAGGTTATGCACGGTACAGGATCAGGGCATATTTGAGTGGAGTTCGGCACTGGTGCATTCCAGTCAGACAGGGAGGTTATGCACGGTACAGGTTCAGGGCATATTTGAGTGCAGTTCGGCATTGGTGCTTTCCAGTGAGACAGGGAGGTTATGGAGGGGTACAGGTTCAGGGCATATTTGTGTGGAGTTCTGCATTGGTACGTTCCAGTGAGACAGGGAGGTTATCAAGGGGTACAGGTTCAGGGCAAATTCGTGTGGAGTTCTGCATTGGTACGTTCCAGTGAGACAAGGAGGTTATGGGTGGGTACAGGTTTAGGGCATATTTGTGTGGATATCTGCATTGGTACGTTCCAGTGAGTCAGGGAGGTTATGGAGGGTAGAGGTTCAGGGCATATTTGTGTGCAGTTCTGCATTGGTACGTTCCAGTGAGACAGGGACGTTATGGAGGGATACAGGTTCAGGGCATATTTGTGTGGATTTCTGCATTGGTACGTTCCAGTGAGACAGGAAGGTTATGGAGGGTACATGTTCAGGGCATAATTGTGTGGAGTTCTGCATTGGTACGTTCCATTGACACAGGGAGGTTATGGAGGGTACAGGTTCAGGGTATATTTGTGTGGAGTTCTGCATTGGTACGTTGCAATGAGACAAGGAGCTTATGGAGGGATACAGGTTCAGGGCATATTTGTGTGGAGTTCTGCATTGGTACGTTCCAGTGAGACAGGGTGGTAATAGAGGGTACAGGTTCAGGGCATATTTGTGTGGAGTTCTGCAATGGTACGTTCCAGTGAGACAGGTTTGTTATGGAGGGGTACAGGTTCAGGGTATATTTGTGTGGAGTTCTGCATTGGTACGTTCCAGTCAGACAGGGAGGTTATGGAGCGGTACAGGTTCAGGGCATATTTGTGTGGAGTTCTGCATTGCTACTTCCCTGTGAGACAGGGAGTTTATGGAGGGTACAGGTTCATGGCATATTTGTGTGGAGTTCTGCAGTGGGACGTTCCGGTGGGACAGGGAGGTTATGGACAGGTAGAGGTTCAGGCCATATTTGTGTGGAGTTCTGCATTGGTACATTCCAGTGAGACAGGGAAGTTATGTAGTGGTACAGGTTCAGGGCATAGTTGTGTGGAGTTCTGCAGTGGGACGTTCTGGTGGGACAGGGAGCTAATGGACGGGTACAGGTTCAGGGCATATTTGTGTGGTGTTCTGCAATGGTACATTCCAGTGAGACAGGGAGGTTATGGAGGGGTACAGGTTCAGGGCATATTTGTGTGGAGTTCTGCATTCGTACGTTCCAGTGAGACAGGAAGTTTATGGAGGGGTACAGGTTCAGGGCATATTTGTGTGCTCTTCTGCAATGGTACGTTCCAGTGAGACAGGGAGGGTATGGAGGAGTACAGTTTCAGGGCATATTTGTGTGGTGTTCTGCAATGGTACGTTCCAGTGAGACAGGGAGGTTATGCACGGTACAGGATCAGGGCATATTTGAGTGGAGTTCGGCACTGGTGCATTCCAGTGAGACAGGGAGGTTATGGAGGGGTACAGGTTCAGGGCATATTTGTGTGCAGTTCTGCTGTGGTACGTTCCAGTGAGACAGGGTGGTTATGGACGGGTACAGGTTCAGGGCGTATTTGTGTGGAGTTCTGCATTGGTACTTTCCAGTGAGACAGGGAGGTTATGGAGGGTACAGTTTCATGGCATATTTGTGTGGAGTACTGCAGTGGGACGTTCCAGTGAGACAGGGAGGTTATGGACGGGTACACGAACAGGGCATATTTTTGTGGAGTTCTGCATTGGTACGTTCCAGTGAGACAGGGAGGTTATGCACGGTACAGGTTCAGGGCATATTTGAGTGGAGTTCGGCATTGGTGCGTTCCAGTGAGACAGGGACGTTATGGAGGGGTACAGGTTAAGGGCATATTTGTGTGGAGCTCTGCATTGGTGCGTTCCAGTGAGTCAGGGAGGTTATTGAGGGGTACAGGTTCAGGGCATATTTGTGTGGAGTTCTGCATTGGTACGTTCCAGTGTGACAGGGAAGTTATGGAGGTGTACAGGGTCAGGGCATAGTTGTGTGGAGTTCTGCATTGGTACGTTCCAGGGAGACAGGGAGGATATGCACGGTACAGGATCAGGGCATATTTGAGTGGAGTTCGGCATTTGTGCGTTCCAGTGAGACAGGGAGGTTATGGACGGGTACAGTTTCAGGGCATATTTGTGTGGAGTTCTGCATTGGTACTTTCCAGTGAGACAGGTTTGTTATGGAGGGGTACAGGTTCAGGGCATATTTGTGTGGAGTTCTGCATTGGTACGTTCCAGTGAGACAGGTTTGTTATGGAGGGGTACAGGTTCAGGGCATATTTGTGTGCTGTTCTGCAATGGTACGTTCCAGTGAGACAGGGAGGTTATGGAGGAGTACAGTTTCAGGGCATATTTGTGTGGTGTTCTGCAATGGTACGTTCCAGTGAGACAGGGAGGTTTTGCACGGTACATGATCAGGGCATATTTGAGTGGAGTTCGGCACTGGTGCATTCCAGTGAGACAGGGAGGTTATGGAGGGGTACAGGTTCAGGGCATATTTGTGTGGAGTTCTGCATTGGTACGTTCCAGTGAGACAGCGAGGTTATCAAGGGGTACAGGTTCAGGGCAAATTCGTGTGGAGTTCTGCATTGGTACGTTCCAGTGAGACAAGGAGGTTATGGGTGGGTACAGGTTTAGGGCATATTTGTGTGGATTTCTGCATTGGTACGTTCCAGTGAGTCAGGGAGGTTATGGAGGGTAGAGGTTCAGGGCATATTTGTGTGCAGTTCTGCATTGGTACGTTCCAGTGAGACAGGGACGTTATGGAGGGATACAGGTTCAGAGCATATTTGTGTGGATTTCTGCATTGGTACGTTCCAGTGAGACAGCAAGGTTATGGAGGGTACATGTTCAGGGCATAATTGTGTGGAGTTCTGAATTGGTACGTTCCATTGACACAGGGAGGTTATGGAGGGTACAGGTTCAGGGTATATTTGTGTGGAGTTCTGTATTGGTACGTTGCAATGAGACAAGGAGCTTATGGAGGGATACAGGTTCAGGGCATATTTGTGTGGAGTTCTGCATTGGTACGTTCCAGTGAGACAGGGTGGTAATAGAGGGTACAGGTTCAGGGCATATTTGTGTGGAGTTCTGCAATGGTACGTTCCAGTGAGACAGGTTTGTTATGGAGGGGTACAGGTTCAGGGTATATTTGTGTGGAGTTCTGCATTGGTACGTTCCAGTCAGACAGGGAGGTTATGGAGCGGTACAGGTTCAGGGCATATTTGTGTGGAGTTCTGCATTGGTACTTCCCTGTGAGACAGGGAGTTTATGGAGGGTACAGGTTCATGGCATATTTGTGTGGAGTTCTGCAGTGGGACGTTCCGGTGGGACAGGGAGGTTATGGACAGGTGCAGGTTCAGGGCATATTTGTGTGGAGTTCTGCATTGGTACATTCCAGTGAGACAGGGAAGTTATGTAGTGGTACAGGTTCAGGGCATAGTTGTGTGGAGTTCTGCAGTGGGACGTTCTGGTGGGACAGGGAGCTAATGGACGGGTACAGGTTCAGGGCATATTTGTGTGGTGTTCTGCAATGGTACATTCCAGTGAGACAGGGAGGTTATGGAGGGGTACAGGTTCAGGGCATATTTGTGTGGAGTTCTGCATTCGTTCGTTCCAGTGAGACAGGAAGTTTATGGAGGGGTACAGGTTCAGGGCATATTTGTGTGCTCTTCTGCAATGGTACGTTCCAGTGAGACAGGGAGGTTATGGAGGAGTACAGTTTCAGGGCATATTTGTGTGGTGTTCTGCAATGGTACGTTCCAGTGAGACAGGGAGGTTATGCACGGTACAGGATCAGGGCATATTTGAGTGGAGTTCGGCACTGGTGCATTCCAGTGAGACAGGGAGGTTATGGAGGGGTACAGGTTCAGGGCATATTTGTGTGCAGTTCTGCTGTGGTACGTTCCAGTGAGACAGGGTGGTTATGGACGGGTACAGGTTCAGGGCGTACTTGTGTGGAGTTCTGCATTGGTACTTTCCAGTGAGACAGGGAGGTTATGGAGGGTACAGGTTCATGGCATATTTGTGTGCAGTTCTGAAGTGGGACGTTCCAGTGAGACAGGGAGATTTAGGAGGGTACAGGTTCAGTGCATATTTGTGTGGAGTTCTGCAGTGGTACGTTCCAGTGAAACAGGGAGGTTATGGAAGGGTACATGTTCAGGGCATATTTGTGTGGAGTTCTGCATTGGTACGTTCCATTGAGACAGGGAGGTTATGGAGGGTACAGTTTCATGGCATATTTGTGTGGAGTACTGCAGTGGGACGTTCCAGTGAGACAGGGAGGTTATGGACGGGTACACGAACAGGGCATATTTTTGTGGAGTTCTGCATTGGTACGTTCCAGTGAGACAGGGAGGTTATGCACGGTATAGGTTCAGGGCATATTTGAGTGGAGTTCGGCTTTGGTGCGTTCCAGTGAGTCAGGGAGGTTATGGAGGGTTACAGGTTCAGGGCATATTTGTGTGGAGTTCTGCATTGGTACGTTCCAGTGTGACAGGGAAGTTATGGAGGTGTACAGGGTCAGGGCATAGTTGTGTGGAGTTCTGCATTGTACGTTCCAGTGAGACAATGAGGTTATGGAGGGGTACAGGTTCAGGGCATATTTGTGTGGTGTTCTGCAATGGTACGTTTCAGTGAGACAGGGAGGTTATGGAGGGGTACAGATTCAGGGCATTTTTGTGTGGTGTTCTGCATGGTACGTTCCAGTGAGACAGGGAGGTTATGGAGGGATACAGGTTCAGGGCGTATTTGTGTGGTGTTATGCAATGGTACGTTCCAGTGAGACAGGGAGATTATGCACGGTACAGGATCAGGGCATATTTGAGTGCAGATCGGCATTGGTGCGTTCGAGTGAGACAGGGAGGTTATGGAGGGGTACAGGTTCAGGGCATATTTGTGTGGAGTTCTGCATTGGTACTTTCCAGTGAGACAGGGAGGTTATGGAGGGTAGAGGTTCATGGCATATTTGTGTGGAGTTCCGCAGTGGGACGTTCCTGTGAGACAGGGAGGATATGGATGGGTACACGTTCAGGGGATATTTGTGTGGAGTTCTGCATTGGCAAGTTCCAGTGAGACAGGGAGGTTCTGCACGGTACAGGTTCAGGGCATATTTGAGTGGAGTTCTGTATTTGTACGTTCCAGTGAGACAGGGAGGTTCTGGAGGGGTACAGGTTCAGGGCATATTTTTGTGGTGTTCTGCAATGGTACGTTCCAGTGAGACAGGGTGGTTATGCACGGTACAGAATCAGGGCATATTTGAGTGGAGTTCGGCATTGGTGCGTTCCAGTGAGACAGGGAGCTTATGGAGGGTACATGTTCAGGGCATATTTGTGTGGAGTTCTGCATTGGTACGTTCCAGTGAGACAGGGTGGTAATAGAGGGTACAGGTTCAGGGCATATTTGTGTGGAGTTCTGCATTGGTACGTTCCAGTGAGACAGGTTTGTTATGGAGGGGTACAGGTTCAGGGTATATTTGTGTGGAGTTCTGCATTGGTACGTTCCAGTCAGACAGGGAGGTTATGGAGCGGTACAGGTTCAGGGCATATTTGTGTGGAGTTCTGCATTGGTACCTCCCTGTGAGACAGGGAGTTTATGGAGGGTACAGGTTCATGGCATATTTTTGTGGAGTTCTGCAGTGGGACGTTCCGGTGGGAAGGGAGGTTATGGACTGGTACAGGTTCAGGGCATATTTGTGTGGAGTTCTGCATTGGTACATTCCAGTGAGACTGGGAAGTTATGTAGGGGTACAGGTTCAGGGCATAGTTGTGTGGAGTTCTGCAGTGGGACGTTCTGGTGGGACAGGGAGGTTATGGACGTGTACAGGTTCAGGGCATATTTGTGTGGTGTTCTGCAATGGTACGTTCCAGTGAGACAGGGAGGTTATGGAGGGGTACAGGTTCAGGGCATATTTGTGTGGAGTTCTGCATTGGTACGTTCCACTGAGACAGGAAGTTTATGGAGGGGTACAGGTTCAGGGCATATTTGTGTGCTGTTCTGCAATGGTACGTTCCAGTAAGACAGGGAGGTTATGGAGGAGTACAGTTTCAGGGCATATTTGTGTGGTGTTCTGCAATGGTGCGTTCCAGTGAGACAGGGAGGTTATGCACGGTACAGGATCAGGGCATATTTGAGTGGAGTTCGGCACTGGTGCATTCCAGTGAGACAGGGAGGTTATGTAGGGGTACAGGATCAGGGCATATTTGTGTGCAGTTCTGCAGTGGTACGTTCCAGTGAGACAGGGAGGTTATGGACGGGTACAGGTTCAGGGCGTATTTGTGTGGAGTTCTGCATTGGTACTTTCCAGTGAGACAGGGAGGTTATGGAGGGTACAGGTTCATGGCATATTTGTGTGGAGTTCTGCAGTGGGACGTTCCAGTGAGACAGGGAGATTTAATAGGGTACAGGTTCAGTGCGAATTTGTGTGGAGTTCTGCAGAGGTACATTCCAGTGAAACAGGAAGGTTATGGAGGGTACATGTTCAGGGCATATTTGTGTGGAGTTCTGCATTGGTACGTTCCATTGAGACAGGGAGGTTATGGAGGGTACAGTTTCATGGCATATTTGTGTGGAGTACTGCAGTGGGACATTCCAGTGAGACAGGGTGGTTATGGACGGGTACACGAACAGGGCATATTTGTGTGGAGTTCTGCATTGGTACGTTCCAGTGTGACAGGGAAGTTATGGAGGTGTACAGGGTCAGGGCATAGTTGTGTGGAGTTCAGCATTGTACGTTCCAGTGAGACAACGAGGTTATGGAGGGGTACAGGTTCAGGGCATATTTGTGTGGTGTTCTGCAATGGTACGTTTCAGTGAGACATGGTGGTTATGGAGAGGTACAGATTCAGGGCATTTTTGTTTGGTGTTCTGCAATGGTACGTTCCAGTGAGACAGGGAGGTTATGGAGGGGTACAGGTTCAGGGCATATTTGTGTGGAGTTCTGTATTTGTCCGTTCCAGTGAGACAGGGAGGTTATTGAGGGATACAGGTTCAGGGCATATTTGTGTGGTGTTATGCAATGGTACGTTTCAGTGAGACAGGGAGATTATGCACGGTACAGGATCAGGGCATATTTGAGTGCAGATCGGCATTGGTGCGTTCGAGTGAGACAGGGAGGTTATGGAGGGGTACAGGTTCAGGGCATATTTGTGTGGTGTTCTGCAATGGTACGTTCCAGTGAGACAGGGAGGTTATGGAGGGGTACAGGTTCAGGGCATATTTGTGTGGAGTTCTGCATTCGTACGTTCCAGTGAGACAGGAAGTTTATGGAGGGGTACAGGTTCAGGGCATATTTGTGTGCTCTTCTGCAATGGTACGTTCCAGTGAGACAGGGAGGTTATGGAGGAGTACAGTTTCAGGGCATATTTGTGTGGTGTTCTGCAATGGTACGTTCCAGTGAGACAGGGAGGTTATGCACGGTACAGGATCAGGGCATATTTGAGTGGAGTTCGGCACTGGTGCATTCCAGTGAGACAGGGAGGTTATGGAGGGGTACAGGTTCAGGGCATATTTGTGTGCAGTTCTGCTGTGGTACGTTCCAGTGAGACAGGGTGGTTATGGACGGGTACAGGTTCAGGGCGTATTTGTGTGGAGTTCTGCATTGGTACTTTCCAGTGAGACAGGGAGGTTATGGAGGGTACAGTTTCATGGCATATTTGTGTGGAGTACTGCAGTGGGACGTTCCAGTGAGACAGGGAGGTTATGGACGGGTACACGAACAGGGCATATTTTTGTGGAGTTCTGCATTGGTACGTTCCAGTGAGACAGGGAGGTTATGCACGGTACAGGTTCAGGGCATATTTGAGTGGAGTTCGGCATTGGTGCGTTCCAGTGAGACAGGGACGTTATGGAGGGGTACAGGTTAAGGGCATATTTGTGTGGAGCTCTGCATTGGTGCGTTCCAGTGAGTCAGGGAGGTTATTGAGGGGTACAGGTTCAGGGCATATTTGTGTGGAGTTCTGCATTGGTACGTTCCAGTGTGACAGGGAAGTTATGTAGGTGTACAGGGTCAGGGCATAGTTGTGTGGAGTTCTGCATTGGTACGTTCCAGGGAGACAGGGAGGATATGCACGGTACAGGATCAGGGCATATTTGAGTGGAGTTCGGCATTTGTGCGTTCCAGTGAGACAGGGAGGTTATGGACGGGTACAGTTTCAGGGCATATTTGTGTGGAGTTCTGCATTGGTACTTTCCAGTGAGACAGGTTTGTTATGGAGGGGTACAGGTTCAGGGCATATTTGTGTGGAGTTCTGCATTGGTACGTTCCAGTGAGACAGGTTTGTTATGGAGGGGTACAGGTTCAGGGCATATTTGTGTGCTGTTCTGCAATGGTACGTTCCAGTGAGACAGGGAGGTTATGGAGGAGTACAGTTTCAGGGCATATTTGTGTGGTGTTCTGCAATGGTACGTTCCAGTGAGACAGGGAGGTTATGCACGGTACATGATCAGGGCATATTTGAGTGGAGTTCGGCACTGGTGCATTCCAGTGAGACAGGGAGGTTATGGAGGGGTACAGGTTCAGGGCATATTTGTGTGGAGTTCTGCATTGGTACGTTCCAGTGAGACAGCGAGGTTATCAAGGGGTACAGGTTCAGGGCAAATTCGTGTGGAGTTCTGCATTGGTACGTTCCAGTGAGACAAGGAGGTTATGGGTGGGTACAGGTTTAGGGCATATTTGTGTGGATTTCTGCATTGGTACGTTCCAGTGAGTCAGGGAGGTTATGGAGGGTAGAGGTTCAGGGCATATTTGTGTGCAGTTCTGCATTGGTACGTTCCAGTGAGACAGGGACGTTATGGAGGGATACAGGTTCAGAGCATATTTGTGTGGATTTCTGCATTGGTACGTTCCAGTGAGACAGGAAGGTTATGGAGGGTACATGTTCAGGGCATAATTGTGTGGAGTTCTGAATTGGTACGTTCCATTGACACAGGGAGGTTATGGAGGGTACAGGTTCAGGGTATATTTGTGTGGAGTTCTGCATTGGTACGTTGCAATGAGACAAGGAGCTTATGGAGGGATACAGGTTCAGGGCATATTTGTGTGGAGTTCTGCATTGGTACGTTCCAGTGAGACAGGGTGGTAATAGAGGGTACAGGTTCAGGGCATATTTGTGTGGAGTTCTGCAATGGTACGTTCCAGTGAGACAGGTTTGTTATGGAGGGGTACAGGTTCAGGGTATATTTGTGTGGAGTTCTGCATTGGTACGTTCCAGTCAGACAGGGAGGTTATGGAGCGGTACAGGTTCAGGGCATATTTGTGTGGAGTTCTGCATTGGTACTTCCCTGTGAGACAGGGAGTTTATGGAGGGTACAGGTTCATGGCATATTTGTGTGGAGTTCTGCAGTGGGACGTTCCGGTGGGACAGGGAGGTTATGGACAGGTGCAGGTTCAGGGCATATTTGTGTGGAGTTCTGCATTGGTACATTCCAGTGAGACAGGGAAGTTATGTAGTGGTACAGGTTCAGGGCATAGTTGTGTGGAGTTCTGCAGTGGGACGTTCTGGTGGGACAGGGAGCTAATGGACGGGTACAGGTTCAGGGCATATTTGTGTGGTGTTCTGCAATGGTACATTCCAGTGAGACAGGGAGGTTATGGAGGGGTACAGGTTCAGGGCATATTTGTGTGGAGTTCTGCATTCGTTCGTTCCAGTGAGACAGGAAGTTTATGGAGGGGTACAGGTTCAGGGCATATTTGTGTGCTCTTCTGCAATGGTACGTTCCAGTGAGACAGGGAGGTTATGGAGGAGTACAGTTTCAGGGCATATTTGTGTGGTGTTCTGCAATGGTACGTTCCAGTGAGACAGGGAGGTTATGCACGGTACAGGATCAGGGCATATTTGAGTGGAGTTCGGCACTGGTGCATTCCAGTGAGACAGGGAGGTTATGGAGGGGTACAGGTTCAGGGCATATTTGTGTGCAGTTCTGCTGTGGTACGTTCCAGTGAGACAGGGTGGTTATGGACGGGTACAGGTTCAGGGCGTACTTGTGTGGAGTTCTGCATTGGTACTTTCCAGTGAGACAGGGAGGTTATGGAGGGTACAGGTTCATGGCATATTTGTGTGCAGTTCTGAAGTGGGACGTTCCAGTGAGACAGGGAGATTTAGGAGGGTACAGGTTCAGTGCATATTTGTGTGGAGTTCTGCAGTGGTACGTTCCAGTGAAACAGGGAGGTTATGGAAGGGTACATGTTCAGGGCATATTTGTGTGGAGTTCTGCATTGGTACGTTCCATTGAGACAGGGAGGTTATGGAGGGTACAGTTTCATGGCATATTTGTGTGGAGTACTGCAGTGGGACGTTCCAGTGAGACAGGGAGGTTATGGACGGGTACACGAACAGGGCATATTTTTGTGGAGTTCTGCATTGGTACGTTCCAGTGAGACAGGGAGGTTATGCACGGTATAGGTTCAGGGCATATTTGAGTGGAGTTCGGCTTTGGTGCGTTCCAGTGAGTCAGGGAGGTTATGGAGGGTTACAGGTTCAGGGCATATTTGTGTGGAGTTCTGCATTGGTACGTTCCAGTGTGACAGGGAAGTTATGGAGGTGTACAGGGTCAGGGCATAGTTGTGTGGAGTTCTGCATTGTACGTTCCAGTGAGACAATGAGGTTATGGAGGGGTACAGGTTCAGGGCATATTTGTGTGGTGTTCTGCAATGGTACGTTTCAGTGAGACAGGGAGGTTATGGAGGGGTACAGATTCAGGGCATTTTTGTGTGGTGTTCTGCATGGTACGTTCCAGTGAGACAGGGAGGTTATGGAGGGATACAGGTTCAGGGCGTATTTGTGTGGTGTTATGCAATGGTACTTTCCAGTGAGACAGGGAGATTATGCACGGTACAGGATCAGGGCATATTTGAGTGCAGATCGGCATTGGTGCGTTCGAGTGAGACAGGGAGGTTATGGAGGGGTACAGGTTCAGGGCATATTTGTGTGGAGTTCTGCATTGGTACTTTCCAGTGAGACAGGGAGGTTATGGAGGGTAGAGGTTCATGGCATATTTGTGTGGAGTTCCGCAGTGGGACGTTCCTGTGAGACAGGGAGGATATGGATGGGTACACGTTCAGGGGATATTTGTGTGGAGTTCTGCATTGGCAAGTTCCAGTGAGACAGGGAGGTTCTGCACGGTACAGGTTCAGGGCATATTTGAGTGGAGTTCTGTATTTGTACGTTCCAGTGAGACAGGGAGGTTCTGGAGGGGTACAGGTACAGGGCATATTTTTGTGGTGTTCTGCAATGGTACGTTCCAGTGAGACAGGGTGGTTATGCACGGTACAGAATCAGGGCATATTTGAGTGGAGTTCGGCATTGGTGCGTTCCAGTGAGACAGGGAGCTTATGGAGGGTACATGTTCAGGGCATATTTGTGTGGAGTTCTGCATTGGTACGTTCCAGTGAGACAGGGTGGTAATAGAGGGTACAGGTTCAGGGCATATTTGTGTGGAGTTCTGCATTGGTACGTTCCAGTGAGACAGGTTTGTTATGGAGGGGTACAGGTTCAGGGTATATTTGTGTGGAGTTCTGCATTGGTACGTTCCAGTCAGACAGGGAGGTTATGGAGCGGTACAGGTTCAGGGCATATTTGTGTGGAGTTCTGCATTGGTACCTCCCTGTGAGACAGGGAGTTTATGGAGGGTACAGGTTCATGGCATATTTTTGTGGAGTTCTGCAGTGGGACGTTCCGGTGGGAAGGGAGGTTATGGACTGGTACAGGTTCAGGGCATATTTGTGTGGAGTTCTGCATTGGTACATTCCAGTGAGACTGGGAAGTTATGTAGGGGTACAGGTTCAGGGCATAGTTGTGTGGAGTTCTGCAGTGGGACGTTCTGGTGGGACAGGGAGGTTATGGACGTGTACAGGTTCAGGGCATATTTGTGTGGTGTTCTGCAATGGTACGTTCCAGTGAGACAGGGAGGTTATGGAGGGGTACAGGTTCAGGGCATATTTGTGTGGAGTTCTGCATTGGTACGTTCCACTGAGACAGGAAGTTTATGGAGGGGTACAGGTTCAGGGCATATTTGTGTGCTGTTCTGCAATGGTACGTTCCAGTAAGACAGGGAGGTTATGGAGGAGTACAGTTTCAGGGCATATTTGTGTGGTGTTCTGCAATGGTGCGTTCCAGTGAGACAGGGAGGTTATGCACGGTACAGGATCAGGGCATATTTGAGTGGAGTTCGGCACTGGTGCATTCCAGTGAGACAGGGAGGTTATGTAGGGGTACAGGATCAGGGCATATTTGTGTGCAGTTCTGCAGTGGTACGTTCCAGTGAGACAGGGAGGTTATGGACGGGTACAGGTTCAGGGCGTATTTGTGTGGAGTTCTGCATTGGTACTTTCCAGTGAGACAGGGAGGTTATGGAGGGTACAGGTTCATGGCATATTTGTGTGGAGTTCTGCAGTGGGACGTTCCAGTGAGACAGGGAGATTTAATAGGGTACAGGTTCAGTGCGAATTTGTGTGGAGTTCTGCAGAGGTACATTCCAGTGAAACAGGAAGGTTATGGAGGGTACATGTTCAGGGCATATTTTTGTGGAGTTCTGCATTGGTACGTTCCATTGAGACAGGGAGGTTATGGAGGGTACAGTTTCATGGCATATTTGTGTGGAGTACTGCAGTGGGACATTCCAGTGAGACAGGGTGGTTATGGACGGGTACACGAACAGGGCATATTTGTGTGGAGTTCTGCATTGGTACGTTCCAGTGTGACAGGGAAGTTATGGAGGTGTACAGGGTCAGGGCATAGTTGTGTGGAGTTCAGCATTGTACGTTCCAGTGAGACAACGAGGTTATGGAGGGGTACAGGTTCAGGGCATATTTGTGTGGTGTTCTGCAATGGTACGTTTCAGTGAGACATGGTGGTTATGGAGAGGTACAGATTCAGGGCATTTTTGTTTGGTGTTCTGCAATGGTACGTTCCAGTGAGACAGGGAGGTTATGGAGGGGTACAGGTTCAGGGCATATTTGTGTGGAGTTCTGTATTTGTCCGTTCCAGTGAGACAGGGAGGTTATTGAGGGATACAGGTTCAGGGCATATTTGTGTGGTGTTATGCAATGGTACGTTTCAGTGAGACAGGGAGATTATGCACGGTACAGGATCAGGGCATATTTGAGTGCAGATCGGCATTGGTGCGTTCGAGTGAGACAGGGAGGTTATGGAGGGGTACAGGTTCAGGGCATATTTGTGTGGTGTTCTGCAATGGTACGTTCCAGTGAGACAGGGAGGTTATGGAGGGGTACAGGTTCAGGGCATATTTTTGTGGAGTTCTGCATTTGTACGTTCCAGTGAGACAGGGAGTTTATGGAGGGGTACCGTTTCAGGGCATATTTGTGTGGTGTTCTGCAATGGTACGTTCCAGTGAGACAGGGAGGTTATGCACGGTACAGAATCAGGGCATATTTGAGTGGAGTTCGGCATTGGTGCGTTCCAGTGAGACAGGGAGCTTATGGAGGGTACATGTTCAGGGCATATTTGTGTGGAGTTCTGCATTGGTACGTTCCATTGACACAGGGAGGTTATGGATGGTATAGGTTCAGGGTATATTTGTGTGGAGTTCTGCATTGGTACGTTGCAATGAGACGCAAAGGTATGGAGGGGTACAGGTTCAGGGCATATTTGTGTGGAGTTCTGCAATGGTATTTCCCTGTGAGACAGGGAGTTTATGGAAGGTACAGGTTCATGGCATATCTGTGTGGAGTTCTGTATTTGTACGTTCCAGTGAGACAGGGAGGTTATGGAGGGATACAGCTTCAGGGCATATTTGAGTGGAGTTCTGTATTTGTACGTTCCAGTGAGACAGGGAGGTTATGGAGGGGTACAGGTTCAGGGCATATTTGTGTGGAGTTCTGCATTGGTACATTCCAGTGAGACAGGGAGGGTATGGAGGCGTACAGGTTCAGGGCATATTTGTGTGGTGTTCTGCAATGGTACGTTCCAGTGAGACTGGGAGGTTATGGAGGGGTACAGGTTCAGGGCATATTTTTGTGGAGTTCTGCATTTGTACGTTCCAGTGAGACAGGGAGTTTATGGAGGGGTACAGTTTCAGGGCATATTTGTGTGGTGTTCTGCAATGGTACGTTCCAGTGAGACAGGGAGGATATGCACGGTACAGGATCAGGGCATATTTGAGTGGAGTTCGGCATTTGTGCGTTCCAGTGAGACAGGGATGTTATGGACGGGTACAGTTTCAGGGCATATTTGTGTGGAGTTCTGCATTGGTACTTTCCAGTGAGACAGGGAGGTTATGGATGGGTACACGTTCAGGGGATATTTGTGTGGAGTTCTGCATTGGTAAGTTCCAGTGAGACAGGGAGGTTATGCACGGTACAGGTTCAGGGCATATTTGAGTGGAGTTCTGTATTTGTACGTTCCAGTGAGACAGTGAGGTTATGGAGGGGTACAGGTTCAGGGCATATTTGTGTGGTGTTCTGCAATGGTACGTTCCAGTGAGACAGGGAGGTTATGCACGGTACAGAATCAGGGCATATTTGAGTGGAGTTCGGCATTGGTGCGTTCCAGTGAGACAGGGAGGTTATGGAGGGTACATGTTCAGGGCATATTTGTGTGTAGTTCTGCATTGGTACTTTCCATTGACACAGGGAGGTTATGGAGGGTACAGGTTCAGGGTATATTTGTGTGGAGCTCTGCAATGGTATTTCCCTGTGAGACAGGGAGTTTATGGAGGGTACAGGTTCATGGCATATTTGTGTGGAGTTCTGCAGTGGGACGTTCCGGTGGGACAGGGAGGTTATGGACGGGTACAGGTTCAGTGCATATTTGTGTGGAGTTCTGCATGGGTACATTCCAGTGGGACAGGGAAGTTATGTAGGGGTACAGGTTCAGGGCATAGTTGTGTGGAGTTCTGCAGTGGGACGTTCTGGTGGGACAGGGAGGTTATGGACGGGTACAGGTTCAGGGCATATTTGTGTGGTGTTCTGCAATGGTACGTTCCAGTGAGACAGGGAAGTTATGGAGGGGTACAGGTTCAGGGCATATTTGTGTGGAGTTCTGCATTAGTACGTTCCAGTGAGACAGGAAGGTTATGGAGGGGTACAGGTTCAGGGCATATTTGTGTGCTGTTCTGCAATGGTACGTTCCAGTGAGACAGGGAGGTTATGCACGGTACAGGATCAGGGCATATTTGTGTGGAGTTCGGCATTGGTGCGTTCCAGTGAGACAGGGAGGTTATGGAGGGGTACAGGTTCAGGGCATATTTGTGTGCAGTTCTGCACTGGTACGTTCCAGTGAGACAGGGAGGTTATGGACGGGTACAGGTTCATGGCATATTTGTGTGGAGTTCTGCAGTGGGACGTTCCAGTGAGACAGGGAGGTTTAGGAGGGTACAGGTTCAGTGTATATTTGTGAGGAGTTCAGCAGTGGTACGTTCCAGTGCGACAGGGAGGTTATGGACGGGTACAGGTTCAGGGCATATTTGTGTGGAGTTCTGCATTGGTACGTTCCAGTGAGACAGGAAGGTTATGGAGGGTACATGTTCAGGGCATATTTGTGTGGAGTTCTGCATTGGTACGTTCCATTGAGATAGGGAGGTTATGGAGGGTACAGTTTCATGGCATATTTGTGTGGAGTTCTGCAGTGGGACGTTCCAGTGAGACAGGGAGGTTATGGACGGGTACACGTTCAGGGCATATTTTTGTGGAGTTCTGCATTGGTACGTTCCAGTCAGACAGGGAGGTTATGGAGCGGTACAGGTTCAGGGCATATTTGTGTGGAGTTCTGCATTGGTACTTCCCTGTGAGACAGGGAGTTTATGGAGGGTACAGGTTCATGGCATATTTGTGTGGAGTTCTGCAGTGGGACGTTCCGGTGGGACAGGGAGGTTATGGACAGGTGCAGGTTCAGGGCATATTTGTGTGGAGTTCTGCATTGGTACATTCCAGTGAGACAGGGAAGTTATGTAGTGGTACAGGTTCAGGGCATAGTTGTGTGGAGTTCTGCAGTGGGACGTTCTGGTGGGACAGGGAGCTAATGGACGGGTACAGGTTCAGGGCATATTTGTGTGGTGTTCTGCAATGGTACATTCCAGTGAGACAGGGAGGTTATGGAGGGGTACAGGTTCAGGGCATATTTGTGTGGAGTTCTGCATTCGTTCGTTCCAGTGAGACAGGAAGTTTATGGAGGGGTACAGGTTCAGGGCATATTTGTGTGCTCTTCTGCAATGGTACGTTCCAGTGAGACAGGGAGGTTATGGAGGAGTACAGTTTCAGGGCATATTTGTGTGGTGTTCTGCAATGGTACGTTCCAGTGAGACAGGGAGGTTATGCACGGTACAGGATCAGGGCATATTTGAGTGGAGTTCGGCACTGGTGCATTCCAGTGAGACAGGGAGGTTATGGAGGGGTACAGGTTCAGGGCATATTTGTGTGCAGTTCTGCTGTGGTACGTTCCAGTGAGACAGGGTGGTTATGGACGGGTACAGGTTCAGGGCGTACTTGTGTGGAGTTCTGCATTGGTACTTTCCAGTGAGACAGGGAGGTTATGGAGGGTACAGGTTCATGGCATATTTGTGTGCAGTTCTGAAGTGGGACGTTCCAGTGAGACAGGGAGATTTAGGAGGGTACAGGTTCAGTGCATATTTGTGTGGAGTTCTGCAGTGGTACGTTCCAGTGAAACAGGGAGGTTATGGAAGGGTACATGTTCAGGGCATATTTGTGTGGAGTTCTGCATTGGTACGTTCCATTGAGACAGGGAGGTTATGGAGGGTACAGTTTCATGGCATATTTGTGTGGAGTACTGCAGTGGGACGTTCCAGTGAGACAGGGAGGTTATGGACGGGTACACGAACAGGGCATATTTTTGTGGAGTTCTGCATTGGTACGTTCCAGTGAGACAGGGAGGTTATGCACGGTATAGGTTCAGGGCATATTTGAGTGGAGTTCGGCTTTGGTGCGTTCCAGTGAGTCAGGGAGGTTATGGAGGGTTACAGGTTCAGGGCATATTTATGTGGAGTTCTGCATTGGTACGTTCCAGTGTGACAGGGAAGTTATGGAGGTGTACAGGGTCAGGGCATAGTTGTGTGGAGTTCTGCATTGTACGTTCCAGTGAGACAATGAGGTTATGGAGGGGTACAGGTTCAGGGCATATTTGTGTGGTGTTCTGCAATGGTACGTTTCAGTGAGACAGGGAGGTTATGGAGGGGTACAGATTCAGGGCATTTTTGTGTGGTGTTCTGCATGGTACGTTCCAGTGAGACAGGGAGGTTATGGAGGGATACAGGTTCAGGGCGTATTTGTGTGGTGTTATGCAATGGTACGTTCCAGTGAGACAGGGAGATTATGCACGGTACAGGATCAGGGCATATTTGAGTGCAGATCGGCATTGGTGCGTTCGAGTGAGACAGGGAGGTTATGGAGGGGTACAGGTTCAGGGCATATTTGTGTGGAGTTCTGCATTGGTACTTTCCAGTGAGACAGGGAGGTTATGGAGGGTAGAGGTTCATGGCATATTTGTGTGGAGTTCCGCAGTGGGACGTTCCTGTGAGACAGGGAGGATATGGATGGGTACACGTTCAGGGGATATTTGTGTGGAGTTCTGCATTGGCAAGTTCCAGTGAGACAGGGAGGTTCTGCACGGTACAGGTTCAGGGCATATTTGAGTGGAGTTCTGTATTTGTACGTTCCAGTGAGACAGGGAGGTTCTGGAGGGGTACAGGTTCAGGGCATATTTTTGTGGTGTTCTGCAATGGTACGTTCCAGTGAGACAGGGTGGTTATGCACGGTACAGAATCAGGGCATATTTGAGTGGAGTTCGGCATTGGTGCGTTCCAGTGAGACAGGGAGCTTATGGAGGGTACATGTTCAGGGCATATTTGTGTGGAGTTCTGCATTGGTACGTTCCAGTGAGACAGGGTGGTAATAGAGGGTACAGGTTCAGGGCATATTTGTGTGGAGTTCTGCATTGGTACGTTCCAGTGAGACAGGTTTGTTATGGAGGGGTACAGGTTCAGGGTATATTTGTGTGGAGTTCTGCATTGGTACGTTCCAGTCAGACAGGGAGGTTATGGAGCGGTACAGGTTCAGGGCATATTTGTGTGGAGTTCTGCATTGGTACCTCCCTGTGAGACAGGGAGTTTATGGAGGGTACAGGTTCATGGCATATTTTTGTGGAGTTCTGCAGTGGGACGTTCCGGTGGGAAGGGAGGTTATGGACTGGTACAGGTTCAGGGCATATTTGTGTGGAGTTCTGCATTGGTACATTCCAGTGAGACTGGGAAGTTATGTAGGGGTACAGGTTCAGGGCATAGTTGTGTGGAGTTCTGCAGTGGGACGTTCTGGTGGGACAGGGAGGTTATGGACGTGTACAGGTTCAGGGCATATTTGTGTGGTGTTCTGCAATGGTACGTTCCAGTGAGACAGGGAGGTTATGGAGGGGTACAGGTTCAGGGCATATTTGTGTGGAGTTCTGCATTGGTGCGTTCCACTGAGACAGGAAGTTTATGGAGGGGTACAGGTTCAGGGCATATTTGTGTGCTGTTCTGCAATGGTACGTTCCAGTAAGACAGGGAGGTTATGGAGGAGTACAGTTTCAGGGCATATTTGAGTGGAGTTCGGCACTGGTGCATTCCAGTGAGACAGGGAGGTTATGTAGGGGTACAGGATCAGGGCATATTTGTGTGCAGTTCTGCAGTGGTACGTTCCAGTGAGACAGGGAGGTTATGGACGGGTACAGGTTCAGGGCGTATTTGTGTGGAGTTCTGCATTGGTACTTTCCAGTGAGACAGGGAGGTTATGGAGGGTACAGGTTCATGGCATATTTGTGTGGAGTTCTGCAGTGGGACGTTCCAGTGAGACAGGGAGATTTAATAGGGTACAGGTTCAGTGCGAATTTGTGTGGAGTTCTGCAGAGGTACATTCCAGTGAAACAGGAAGGTTATGGAGGGTACATGTTCAGGGCATATTTGTGTGGAGTTCTGCATTGGTACGTTCCATTGAGACAGGGAGGTTATGGAGGGTACAGTTTCATGGCATATTTGTGTGGAGTACTGCAGTGGGACATTCCAGTGAGACAGGGTGGTTATGGACGGGTACACGAACAGGGCATATTTGTGTGGAGTTCTGCATTGGTACGTTCCAGTGTGACAGGGAAGTTATGGAGGTGTACAGGGTCAGGGCATAGTTGTGTGGAGTTCAGCATTGTACGTTCCAGTGAGACAACGAGGTTATGGAGGGGTACAGGTTCAGGGCATATTTGTGTGGTGTTCTGCAATGGTACGTTTCAGTGAGACATGGTGGTTATGGAGAGGTACAGATTCAGGGCATTTTTGTTTGGTGTTCTGCAATGGTACGTTCCAGTGAGACAGGGAGGTTATGGAGGGGTACAGGTTCAGGGCATATTTGTGTGGAGTTCTGTATTTGTCCGTTCCAGTGAGACAGGGAGGTTATTGAGGGATACAGGTTCAGGGCATATTTGTGTGGTGTTATGCAATGGTACGTTTCAGTGAGACAGGGAGATTATGCACGGTACAGGATCAGGGCATATTTGAGTGCAGATCGGCATTGGTGCGTTCGAGTGAGACAGGGAGGTTATGGAGGGGTACAGGTTCAGGGCATATTTGTGTGGTGTTCTGCAATGGTACGTTCCAGTGAGACAGGGAGGTTATGGAGGGGTACAGGTTCAGGGCATATTTTTGTGGAGTTCTGCATTTGTACGTTCCAGTGAGACAGGGAGTTTATGGAGGGGTACCGTTTCAGGGCATATTTGTGTGGTGTTCTGCAATGGTACGTTCCAGTGAGACAGGGAGGTTATGCACGGTACAGAATCAGGGCATATTTGAGTGGAGTTCGGCATTGGTGCGTTCCAGTGAGACAGGGAGCTTATGGAGGGTACATGTTCAGGGCATATTTGTGTGGAGTTCTGCATTGGTACGTTCCATTGACACAGGGAGGTTATGGATGGTATAGGTTCAGGGTATATTTGTGTGGAGTTCTGCATTGGTACGTTGCAATGAGACGCAAAGGTATGGAGGGGTACAGGTTCAGGGCATATTTGTGTGGAGTTCTGCAATGGTATTTCCCTGTGAGACAGGGAGTTTATGGAAGGTACAGGTTCATGGCATATCTGTGTGGAGTTCTGTATTTGTACGTTCCAGTGAGACAGGGAGGTTATGGAGGGATACAGCTTCAGGGCATATTTGAGTGGAGTTCTGTATTTGTACGTTCCAGTGAGACAGGGAGGTTATGGAGGGGTACAGGTTCAGGGCATATTTGTGTGGAGTTCTGCATTGGTACATTCCAGTGAGACAGGGAGGGTATGGAGGCGTACAGGTTCAGGGCATATTTGTGTGGTGTTCTGCAATGGTACGTTCCAGTGAGACTGGGAGGTTATGGAGGGGTACAGGTTCAGGGCATATTTTTGTGGAGTTCTGCATTTGTACGTTCCAGTGAGACAGGGAGTTTATGGAGGGGTACAGTTTCAGGGCATATTTGTGTGGTGTTCTGCAATGGTACGTTCCAGTGAGACAGGGAGGATATGCACGGTACAGGATCAGGGCATATTTGAGTGGAGTTCGGCATTTGTGCGTTCCAGTGAGACAGGGATGTTATGGACGGGTACAGTTTCAGGGCATATTTGTGTGGAGTTCTGCATTGGTACTTTCCAGTGAGACAGGGAGGTTATGGATGGGTACACGTTCAGGGGATATTTGTGTGGAGTTCTGCATTGGTAAGTTCCAGTGAGACAGGGAGGTTATGCACGGTACAGGTTCAGGGCATATTTGAGTGGAGTTCTGTATTTGTACGTTCCAGTGAGACAGTGAGGTTATGGAGGGGTACAGGTTCAGGGCATATTTGTGTGGTGTTCTGCAATGGTACGTTCCAGTGAGACAGGGAGGTTATGCACGGTACAGAATCAGGGCATATTTGAGTGGAGTTCGGCATTGGTGCGTTCCAGTGAGACAGGGAGGTTATGGAGGGTACATGTTCAGGGCATATTTGTGTGTAGTTCTGCATTGGTACTTTCCATTGACACAGGGAGGTTATGGAGGGTACAGGTTCAGGGTATATTTGTGTGGAGCTCTGCAATGGTATTTCCCTGTGAGACAGGGAGTTTATGGAGGGTACAGGTTCATGGCATATTTGTGTGGAGTTCTGCAGTGGGACGTTCCGGTGGGACAGGGAGGTTATGGACGGGTACAGGTTCAGTGCATATTTGTGTGGAGTTCTGCATGGGTACATTCCAGTGGGACAGGGAAGTTATGTAGGGGTACAGGTTCAGGGCATAGTTGTGTGGAGTTCTGCAGTGGGACGTTCTGGTGGGACAGGGAGGTTATGGACGGGTACAGGTTCAGGGCATATTTGTGTGGTGTTCTGCAATGGTACGTTCCAGTGAGACAGGGAAGTTATGGAGGGGTACAGGTTCAGGGCATATTTGTGTGGAGTTCTGCATTAGTACGTTCCAGTGAGACAGGAAGGTTATGGAGGGGTACAGGTTCAGGGCATATTTGTGTGCTGTTCTGCAATGGTACGTTCCAGTGAGACAGGGAGGTTATGCACGGTAAAGGATCAGGGCATATTTGTGTGGAGTTCGGCATTGGTGCGTTCCAGTGAGACAGGGAGGTTATGGAGGGGTACAGGTTCAGGGCATATTTGTGTGCAGTTCTGCACTGGTACGTTCCAGTGAGACAGGGAGGTTATGGACGGGTACAGGTTCATGGCATATTTGTGTGGAGTTCTGCAGTGGGACGTTCCAGTGAGACAGGGAGGTTTAGGAGGGTACAGGTTCAGTGTATATTTGTGAGGAGTTCAGCAGTGGTACGTTCCAGTGCGACAGGGAGGTTATGGACGGGTACAGGTTCAGGGCATATTTGTGTGGAGTTCTGCATTGGTACGTTCCAGTGAGACAGGAAGGTTATGGAGGGTACATGTTCAGGGCATATTTGTGTGGAGTTCTGCATTGGTACGTTCCATTGAGATAGGGAGGTTATGGAGGGTACAGTTTCATGGCATATTTGTGTGGAGTTCTGCAGTGGGACGTTCCAGTGAGACAGGGAGGTTATGGACGGGTACACGTTCAGGGCATATTTTTGTGGAGTTCTGCATTGGTACGTTCCAGTGAGACAGGGAGGTTATGCACGGTACAGGTTCAGGGCATATTTGAGTGTAGTTCTGCATTGGTACGTTCCAGTGAGACAGGGAGGTTATGGAGGGGTACAGGTTCAGGGCAAATTCGTGTGGAATTCTGCATTGGTACGTTCCAGTGAGACGGGGAGGTTATGGAGGGTACAGGTTCATGGCATATTTGTGTGGTGTTCTGCAATGGTACGTTTCAGTGAGACAGGGAGGTTATGGAGGGGTACAGGTTCAGGGCATATTTGTGTGGAGTTCTGTATTTGTACGTTCCAGTGAGACAGGGAGGTTTGGAGGGATACAGCTTCAGGGCATATTTGTGTGGTTTTATGCAATGGTACGTTCCAGTGAGACAGGGAGATTATGCACGGTACAGGATCAGGGCATATTTGAGTGGAGTTCGGCATTGGTGCGTTCCAGTGAGACAGGGAGGTTATGGAGGGGTACAGGTTCAGGGCATATTTGTGAGGAGTTTTGCATTGGTACGTTCCAGTGAGACAGGGAGGGTATGGAGGGGTACAGGTTCAGGGCATATTTGTGTGGTGTTCTGCAATGGTACGTTCCAGTGAGATAGTGAGATTATGGAGGGGTACAGGTTCAGGGCATATTTTTGTGGAGTTCTGCATTTGTACGTTCCAGTGAGACAGGGAGGTTATGGAGGGGTACAGTTTCAGGGCATATTTGTGTGGTGTTCTGCAATGGTACGTTCCAGTGAGACAGGGAGGATATGCACGGTACAGGATCAGGGCATATTTGAGTGGAGTTCGGCATTTGTGCCTTCCAGTGAGACAGGGAGTTTATGGAGGGGTACAGGTTAAGGGCATTTTTGTGTGGAGTTCTGCATTGGTTCTTGCCAGTGAGACAGGGAGGTTATGGAGGGTAGAGGTTCATGGCATATTTGTGTGGAGTTCTGCAATGGTACGTTCCAGTGAGACAGGGAGGTTATGCACGGTACAGGATCAGGGCATATTTGAGTGGAGTTCGGCATTGGTGCGTTCCAGTGAGACAGGGAGTTTATGGAGGGGTACAGGTTAAGGGCATATTTGTGTGGAGTTCAGCATTTGTGCGTTCCAGTGAGACAGGGAGGTTATGGAGGGGTACAGGTTCATGGCATATTTGTGTGGAGTTCCGCAGCGGTTCGTTCCTGTGAGACAGGGAGTTTATGGACCGGTACACGTTCAGGGGATATTTGTGTGGAGTTCTGCATTGGTAAGTTCCAGTGAGACAGGGAGGTTATGCACGGTACAGGTTCAGGGCATATTTGAGTGGAGTTCTGTATTTGTACGTTCCAGTGAGACAGGGAGGTTATGGAGGGGTACAGGTTCAGGGCATATTTGTGTGTGTGGTCTGCAATGGTACGTTCCAGTGTGACAGGGAGGTTATGCACGGTACAGGATCAGGGCATATTTGAGTGGAGTTCGGCATTGGTGCGTTCCAGTGAGACAGGGAAGTTATGGCGGGGTACAGGTTCAGGGCATATTTGTGTGGAGTTCTGAATTGGTACGTTCCAGTGAGACAGGGAGGTTATGGAGGGATACAGGTTCAGGGGATATTTGTGTGGTGTTCTGCAATGGTACGTTCCAGTGAGACAGGGAGGTTATGCACGGTACAGGATCAGGGCATATTTGAGTGGAGTTCGGCATTGGTGCATTCCAGTGAGACAGGGAGGTTATGGAGGGGTACATGTTCAGGGCATATTTGTGTGGAGTTCTGCATTGGTACGTTCCAGTGTGACAGGGAAGTTATGGAGGTGTACAGGTTCAGGGCATAGTTGTGTGGAGTTCTGCATTGTACGTTCCAGTGAGACAGGGATTTTATGGAGGGGTACAGGTTCAGGGCATATTTGTGTGGAGTTCGGTATATGTACGTTCCAGTGAGACAGGGAGGTTATGCACGGTACAGGATCAGGGCATATTTGAGTGGAGTTCGGCCTTGGTGCGTTCCAGTGAGACAGGGAGGTTATGGAGGGGTACAGGTTGAGGGCATATTTGTGTGGAGTTCTGCATTGGTACGTTCCAGTGAGACAGGGAGTGTATGGAGGGGTACAGGTTCAGGGCATATTTGTGTGCTGTTCTGCAATGGTACGTTCCAGTGAGACAGGGAGGTTATGCACGGTACAGGATCAGGGCATATTTGAGTGGAGTTCGGCATTGGTGCATTCCAGAGAGACAGGGAGGTTATGGAGGGGTACACGTTCAGGGCATATTATTGTGGAGTTCTGCATTGGTACGTTCCAGTGAGAGAGGGAGGTTATGCACGGTACAGGTTCAGGGCATATTTGAGTGTTGTTCTGCATTGGTACGTTCCAGTGAGACGGGGAGGTTATGGAGGGTACAGGTTCATGGCATATTTGTGTGCAGTTCTTCATTGTTACGTTGGAACGTGTCTGGGAGGTTATGGAGGGGTACAGGTTCAGGGCATATTTGTGTGGAGTTCTGCATTGTTACCTTCCAGTCAGACAGGTAGGTTATGGAGCGGTTCAGGTTCAGGGCATTTTTGTGTGGAGTTCTGCATTGGTACTTTCCTGTGAGACAGGGAGGTTATGGACGGGTACAGGTGCAGGGCATATTTGTGTGGAGTTCTGCATTGGTACGTTCCAGTGTGACAGGGAAGTTATGGAGGTGTACAGGTTCAGGGCATAGTTGTTTGGAGTTCTGCATTGTACGTTCCAGTGAGACAGGGATTTTATGGAGGGGTACAGGTTCAGGGCATATTTGTGTGGTGTTCTGCAATGGTACGTTTCAGTGAGACAGGGAGGTTATGGAGGGGTACAGATTCAGGTCATTTTTGTGTGGTGTTCTGCAATGGTACGTTCCAGTGAGACAGGGAGGTTATAGAGGGATACAGCTTCAGGGCATATTTGTGTGGTTTTATGCAATGGTACGTTCCAGTGAGACAGGGAGGTTATGCACGGTACTGGATCAGGGCATATTTGAGTGGAGTTCGGCATTAGTGCGTTCCAGTGAGACAGGGAAGTTATGGAGGGGTACAGGTTAAGGGCATATTTGTGTGGAGTTCAGCATTTGTGCGTTCCAGTGAGACAGGGAGGTTATGGAGGGGTACAGGTTCATGGCATATTTGTGTGGAGTTCCGCAGTGGTTCGTTCCTGTGAGACAGGGAGGTTATGGACGGGTACACGTTCAGGGGATATTTGTGTGGACTTCTGCATTGGTAAGTTCCAGTGAGACAGGGAGGTTATGCACGGTACAGGTTCAGGGCATATTTGAGTGTTGTTCTGCATTGGTACGTTCCAGTGAGACAGGGAGGTTATGGAGGGGTACAGGTTCAGGGCAAATTCGTGTGGAATTCTGCATTGGTACCTTCCAGTGAGACGGGGAGGTTATGGAGGGTACAGGTTCATGGCATATTTGTGTGCAGTTCTTCATTGTTACGTTGGAACGAGTCTGGGAGGTTATGGAGGGGTACAGGTTCAGGGCATATTTGTGTGGAGTTCTGCATTGGTACCTTCCAGTCAGACAGGTAGGTTATGGAGCGGTTCAGGTTCAGGGCATTTTTGTGTGGAGTTCTGCATTGGTACTTTCCTGTGAGACAGGGAGGTTATGGACGGGTACAGGTGCAGGGCATATTTGTGTGGAGTTCTGCATTGGTACGTTCCAGTGTGACAGGGAAGTTATGGAGGTGTACAGGTTCAGGGCATAGTTGTGTGGAGTTCTGCATTGTACGTTCCAGTGAGACAGGGATTTTATGGAGGGGTACAGGTTCAGGGCATATTTGTGTGGTGTTCTGCAATGGTACGTTTCAGTGAGACAGGGAGGTTATGGAGGGGTACAGATTCAGGTCATTTTTGTGTGGTGTTCTGCAATGGTACGTTCCAGTGAGACAGGGAGGTTATGGAGGGATACAGCTTCAGGGCATATTTGTGTGGTTTTATGCAATGGTACGTTCCAGTGAGACAGGGAGGTTATGCACGGTACTGGATCAGGGCATATTTGAGTGGAGTTCGGCATTAGTGCGTTCCAGTGAGACAGGGACGTAATGGCGGGGTACAGGTTCAGGGCATATTTGTGTGGAGTTCTGCATTGGTACGTTCCAGTGAGACAGGGAGTTTATGGAGGGATACAGGTTCAGGGCATATTTGTGTGGAGTTCTGCATTTGAACGCTCCACTGAGACAGGGAGGTTCTGGAGGGGTACAGGTTCAGGGCATATTTGTGTGGAGTTCTGCATTGGTATGTTCCAGTGAGACAGGGAGGTTATGGATGGGTACAGATTCAGGGCATTTTTGTGTGGTGGTCTGTAATGGTACGTTCCAGTGAGACAGGGAGGTTATGGAGGGGTACAGTTTCAGGGCATATTTGTATGGAGTTCTACAATGGTACGTTCCAGTGAGACAGGGAGGTTATGCACGGTACAGGATCAGGGCATATTTGAGTGGAGTTCGGCCTTGGTGCGTTCCAGTGAGACAGGGAGGTTATGGAGGGGTACAGGTTCAGGGCATATTTGTGTGCTGTTCTGCAATGGTACGTTCCAGTGAGACAGGGAGGTTATGCACGGTACAGGATCAGGGCATATTTGAGTGGAGTTCGGCATTGGTGCATTCCAGTGAGACAGGGAGGTTATGGAGGGGTACAGGTGCAGGGCATATTTGTGTGGAGTTCTGCATTGGTACGTTCCAGTGTGACAGGGAAGTTATGGAGGTGTACAGGTTCAGGGCATAGTTGTGTGGAGTTCTGCATTGTACGTTCCAGTGAGACAGGGATTTTATGGAGGGGTACAGGTTCAGGGCATATTTGTGTGGAGTTCTGTATTTGTACGTTCCAGTGAAACAGGGAGGTTATGCACGGTACAGGATCAGGACATATTTGAGTGGAGTTCGGCCTTGGTGCGTTCCAGTGAGACAGGGAGGTTATGGAGGGATACAGGTTCAGGTCATATTTGTGTGGTGTTCTGCAATGGTACGTTCAAGTGAGACAGGGAGGTTATGCACGGTACAGGTTCAGGGCATATTTGAGTGTTGTTCTGCATTGGTACGTTCCAGTGAGACAGGGAGGTTATGGAGGGGTACAGGTTCAGGGCAAATTCGTGTGGAATTCTGCATTGGTACGTTCCAGTGAGACGGGGAGGTTATGGAGGGTACAGGTTCATGGCATATTTGTGTGCAGTTCTTCATTGTTACGTTGGAACGAGTCTGGGAGGTTATGGAGGGGTACAGGTTCAGGGCATATTTGTGTGGAGTTCTGCATTGGTACCTTCCAGTCAGACAGGTAGGTTATGGAGCGGTTCAGGTTCAGGGCATTTTTGTGTGGAGTTCTGCATTGGTACTTTCCTGTGAGACAGGGAGGTTATGGACGGGTACAGGTGCAGGGCATATTTGTGTGGAGTTCTGCATTGGTACGTTCCAGTGTGACAGTGAAGTTATGGAGGTGTACAGGTTCAGGGCATAGTTGTGTGGAGTTCTGCATTGTACGTTCCAGTGAGACAGGGATTTTATGGAGGGGTACAGGTTCAGGGCATATTTGTGTGGTGTTCTGCAATGGTACGTTTCAGTGAGACAGGGAGGTTATGGAGGGGTACAGATTCAGGTCATTTTTGTGTGGTGTTCTGCAATGGTACGTTCCAGTGAGACAGGGAGGTTATGGAGGGATACAGCTTCAGGGCATATTTGTGTGGTTTTATGCAATGGTACGTTCCAGTGAGACAGGGAGGTTATGCACGGTACTGGATCAGGGCATATTTGAGTGGAGTTCGGCATTAGTGCGTTCCAGTGAGACAGGGACGTAATGGCGGGGTACAGGTTCAGGGCATATTTGTGTGGAGTTCTGCATTGGTACGTTCCAGTGAGACAGGGAGTTTATGGAGGGATACAGGTTCAGGGCATATTTGTGTGGTGTTCTGCAATGGTACGTTCCAGTGAGACAGGGAGGTTATGGATGGGTACAGGTTCAGGGCATATTTGTGTGGAGTTCTGCATTTGAACGCTCCACTGAGACAGGGAGGTTCTGGAGGGGTACAGGTTCAGGGCATATTTGTGTGGAGTTCTGCATTGGTATGTTCCAGTGAGACAGGGAGGTTATGGATGGGTACAGATTCAGGGCATTTTTGTGTGGTGGTCTGTAATGGTACGTTCCAGTGAGACAGGGAGGTTATGGAGGGGTACAGTTTCAGGGCATATTTGTATGGAGTTCTACAATGGTACGTTCCAGTGAGACAGGGAGGTTATGCACGGTACAGGATCAGGGCATATTTGAGTGGAGTTCGGCCTTGGTGCGTTCCAGTGAGACAGGGAGCTTATGGAGGGGTACAGGTTCAGGGCATATTTGTGTGGTGTTCTGCAATGGTACGTTCCAGTGAGACAGGGAGGTTATGCACGGTACAGCATCAGGGCATATTTGAGTTGAGTTCGGCATTGGTGCGTTCCAGTGAGACAGGGAGGTTATGGAGGGTACATGTTCAGGGCATATTTGTGTGGAGTTCTGCATTGGTACTTTCCATTGACACAGGGAGGTTATGGAGGGTACAGGTTTAGGGTATATTTGTGTGGAGTTCTGCATTGGTACGTTGCAATGAGACACAAAGGTATGGAGGGGTACAGGTTCAGGGCATATTTGTGTGGAGTTCTGCAATGGTATTTCCCTGTGAGACAGGGAGTTTATGGAGGGTACAGGTTCATGGCATATTTGTGTGGAGTTCTGCAGTGGGACGTTCCGGTGGGACAGGGAGGTTATGGACGGGTACAGGTTCAGGGCATATTTGTGTGGAGTTCTGCATGGGTACATTCCAGTGGGACAGGGAAGTTATGTAGGGGTACAGGTTCAGGGCCTAGTTGTGTGGAGTTCTGCATTGGTACGTTCCAGTGAGACAGGGAGTGTATGGAGGGGTACAGGTTCAGGGCATATTTGTGTGCTGTTCTGCAATGGTACGTTCCAGTAAGACAGGGAGGTTATGCACGGTACAGGATCAGGGCATATTTGAGTGGAGTTCGGCATTGGTGCATTCCAGTGAGACAGGGAGGTTATGGAGGGGTACAGGTTAAGAGCATATTTGTGTGGAGTTCTGTATTTGTACGTTGCAGTGAGACAGGGAGGTTATGGAGGGGTACAGGTTCAGGGCATATTTGTGTGGAGTTCTGCATTGGTACGTTCCAGTGAGACAGGGAGGTTATGGAGGGATACAGGTTCAGGTCATATTTGTGTGGTGTTCTGCAATGGTACGTTCAAGTGAGACAGGGAGGTTATGCACGGTACAGGTTCAGGGCATATTTGAGTGTTGTTCTGCATTGGTACGTTCCAGTGAGACAGGGAGGTTATGGAGGGGTACAGGTTCAGGGCAAATTCGTGTGGAATTCTGCATTGGTACGTTCCAGTGAGACGGGGAGGTTATGGAGGGTACAGGTTCATGGCATATTTGTGTGCAGTTCTTCATTGTTACGTTGGAACGAGTCTGGGAGGTTATGGAGGGGTACAGGTTCAGGGCATATTTGTGTGGAGTTCTGCATTGGTACCTTCCAGTCAGACAGGTAGGTTATGGAGCGGTTCAGGTTCAGGGCATTTTTGTGTGGAGTTCTGCATTGGTACTTTCCTGTGAGACAGGGAGGTTATGGACGGGTACAGGTGCAGGGCATATTTGTGTGGAGTTCTGCATTGGTACGTTCCAGTGTGACAGGGAAGTTATGGAGGTGTACAGGTTCAGGGCATAGTTGTGTGGAGTTCTGCATTGTACGTTCCAGTGAGACAGGGATTTTATGGAGGGGTACAGGTTCAGGGCATATTTGTGTGGTGTTCTGCAATGGTACGTTTCAGTGAGACAGGGAGGTTATGGAGGGGTACAGATTCAGGTCATTTTTGTGTGGTGTTCTGCAATGGTACGTTCCAGTGAGACAGGGAGGTTATGGAGGGATACAGCTTCAGGGCATATTTGTGTGGTTTTATGCAATGGTACGTTCCAGTGAGACAGGGAGGTTATGCACGGTACTGGATCAGGGCATATTTGAGTGGAGTTCGGCATTAGTGCGTTCCAGTGAGACAGGGAAGTTATGGAGGGGTACAGGTTAAGGGCATATTTGTGTGGAGCTCTGCATTGGTACGTTCCAGTGAGACAGTGAGGTTATGGAGGGGTACAGGTTCAGGGCATATTTGTGTGGAGTTCTGCATTTGTGCGTTCCAGTGAGACAGGGAGGTTATGGAGGGGTACAGGTTCATGGCATATTTGTGTGGAGTTCCGCAGTGGTTCGTTCCTGTGAGACAGGGAGGTTATGGACGGGTACACGTTCAGGGGATATTTGTGTGGAGTTCTGCATTGGTATGTTCCAGTGAGACAGGGAGGTTATGCACGGTACAGGATCAGGGCATATTTGAGTGGAGTTCGGCATTGGTGCGTTCCAGTGAGACAGGGACGTAATGGCGGGGTACAGGTTCAGGGCATATTTGTGTGGAGTTCTGCATTGGTACGTTCCAGTGAGACAGGGAGTTTATGGAGGGATACAGGTTCAGGGCATATTTGTGTGGTGTTCTGCAATGGTACGTTCCAGTGAGACAGGGAGGTTATGGATGGGTACAGGTTCAGGGCATATTTGTGTGGAGTTCTGCATTTGAACGCTCCACTGAGACAGGGAGGTTCTGGAGGGGTACAGGTTCAGGGCATATTTGTGTGGAGTTCTGCATTGGTATGTTCCAGTGAGACAGGGAGGTTATGGATGGGTACAGATTCAGGGCATTTTTGTGTGGTGGTCTGTAATGGTACGTTCCAGTGAGACAGGGAGGTTATGGAGGGGTACAGTTTCAGGGCATATTTGTATGGAGTTCTACAATGGTACGTTCCAGTGAGACAGGGAGGTTATGCACGGTACAGGATCAGGGCATATTTGAGTGGAGTTCGGCCTTGGTGCGTTCCAGTGAGACAGGGAGGTTATGGAGGGGTACAGGTTCAGGGCATATTTGTGTGCTGTTCTGCAATGGTACGTTCCAGTGAGACAGGGAGGTTATGCACGGTACAGGATCAGGGCATATTTGAGTGGAGTTCGGCATTGGTGCATTCCAGTGAGACAGGGAGGTTATGGAGGGGTACAGGTGCAGGGCATATTTGTGTGGAGTTCTGCATTGGTACGTTCCAGTGTGACAGGGAAGTTATGGAGGTGTACAGGTTCAGGGCATAGTTGTGTGGAGTTCTGCATTGTACGTTCCAGTGAGACAGGGATTTTATGGAGGGGTACAGGTTCAGGGCATATTTGTGTGGAGTTCTGTATTTGTACGTTCCAGTGAAACAGGGAGGTTACGCACGGTACAGGATCAGGACATATTTGAGTGGAGTTCGGCCTTGGTGCGTTCCAGTGAGACAGGGACGTTATGGAGGGGTACAGGTTGAGGGCATATTTGTGTGGAGTTCTGCATTGGTACGTTCCAGTGAGACAGGGAGTGTATGGAGGGGGACAGGTTCAGGGCATATTTGTGTGCTGTTCTGCAATGGTACGTTCCAGTAAGACAGGGAGGTTATGCACGGTACAGGATCAGGGCATATTTGAGTGGAGTTCGGCATTGGTGCATTCCAGTGAGACAGGGAGGTTATGGAGGGGTACAGGTTAAGGGCATATTTGTGTGGAGTTCTGCATTGGTACTTTCCAGTGAGACAATGAGGTTATGGAGGGGTAGAGGTTCAGGGCATATTTGTGTGGTGTTCTGCAATGGTACGTTCCAGTGAGACAGGGAGGTTATGCACGGTACAGGATCAGGGCATATTTGAGTGGAGTTCGGCATTGGTGCGTTCCAGTGAGACAGGGACGTTATGGAGGGGTACAGGTTAAGAGCATATTTGTGTGGAGCTCTGCATTGGTCCGTTCCAGTGAGACAGGGAGGTTATGGAGGGGTACAGGTTCAGGGATATTTGTGTGGAGTTCAGCATTTGTGCGTTCCAGTGAGACAGGGAGGTTATGGAGGGGTACAGGTTCATGGCATATTTGTGTGGAGTTCCGCAGTGGTTCGTTCCTGTGAGACAGGGAGGTTATGGACGGGTACACGTTCAGGGGATATTTGTGTGGACTTCTGCATTGGTAAGTTCCAGTGAGACAGGGAGGTTATGCACGGTACAGGTTCAGGGCATATTTGAGTGGAGTTCTGTATTTGTACGTTGCAGTGAGACAGGGAGGTTATGGAGGGGTACAGGTTCAGGGCATATTTGTGTGGAGTTCTGCATTGGTACGTTCCAGTGAGACAGGGAGGTTATGGAGGGATACAGGTTCAGGGCATATTTGTGTGGTGTTCTGCAATGGTACGTTCCAGTGAGACAGGGAGGTTATGCACGGTACAGGATCAGGGCATATTTGAGTGGAGTTCGGCATTGGTGCATTCCAGTGAGACAGGGAGGTTATGGAGGGGTACATGTTCAGGGCATATTTGTGTGGAGTTCTGCATTTGAACGTTCCACTGAGACAGGGAGGTTCTGGAGGGGTACAGGTTCAGGGCATATTTGTGTGGAGTTCTGCATTGGTACGTTCCAGTGAGACAGGGAGGTTATGGATGGGTACAGATTCATGGCATTTTTGTGTGGTGGTCTGTAATGGTACGTTCCAGTGAGACAGGGAGGTTATGGAGGGGTACAGGTTCAGGGCATATTTGTGTGGAGTTCTACAATGGTAACTTCCAGTGAGACAGGCAGGTTATGAACGGTACAGGATCAGGGCATATTTGAGTGGAGTTCGGCCTTGGTGCGTTCCAGTGAGACAGGGAGGTTATGGAGGGGTACAGGTTCAGGGCATATTTGTGTGGTGTTCTGCAATGGTACGTTCCAGTGAGACAGGGAGGTTATGCACGGTACAGAATCAGGGCATATTTGAGTTGAGTTCGGCATTGGTGCGTTCCAGTGAGACAGGGAGGTTATGGAGGGTACATGTTCAGGGCATATTTGTGTGGAGTTCTGCATTGGTACTTTCCATTGACACAGGGAGGTTATGGAGGGTACAGGTTTAGGGTATATTTGTGTGGAGTTCTGCATTGGTACGTTGCAATGAGACACAAAGGTATGGAGGGGTACAGGTTCAGGGCATATTTGTGTGGAGTTCTGCAATGGTATTTCCCTGTGAGACAGGGAGTTTATGGAGGGTACAGGTTCATGGCATATTTGTGTGGAGTTCTGCAGTGGGACGTTCCGGTGGGACAGGGAGGTTATGGACGGGTACAGGTTCAGGGCATATTTGTGTGGAGTTCTGCATGGGTACATTCCAGTGGGACAGGGAAGTTATGTAGGGGTACAGGTTCAGGGCCTAGTTGTGTGGAGTTCTGCATTGGTACGTTCCAGTGAGACAGGGAGTGTATGGAGGGGTACAGGTTCAGGGCATATTTGTGTGCTGTTCTGCAATGGTACGTTCCAGTAAGACAGGGAGGTTATGTACGGTACAGGATCAGGGCATATTTGAGTGGAGTTCGGCATTGGTGCATTCCAGTGAGACAGGGAGGTTATGGAGGGGTACAGGTTAAGAGCATATTTGTGTGGAGTTCTGCATTGGTACTTTCCATTGACACAGGGAGGTTATGGAGGGTACAGGTTTAGGGTATATTTGTGTGGAGTTCTGCATTGGTACGTTGCAATGAGACACAAAGGTATGGAGGGGTACAGGTTCAGGGCATATTTGTGTGGAGTTCTGCAATGGTATTTCCCTGTGAGACAGGGAGTTTATGCAGGGTACAGGTTCATGGCATATTTGTGTGGAGTTCTGCAGTGGGACGTTCCGGTGGGACAGGGAGGTTATGGACGGGTACAGGTTCAGGGCATATTTTTGTGGAGTTCTGCATGGGTACATTCCAGTGGGACAGGGAAGTTATGTAGGGGTACAGGTTCAGGGCCTAGTTGTGTGGAGTTCTGCATTGGTACGTTCCAGTGAGACAGGGAGTGTATGGAGGGGTACAGGTTCAGGGCATATTTGTGTGCTGTTCTGCAATGGTACGTTCCAGTAAGACAGGGAGGTTATGCACGGTACAGGATCAGGGCATATTTGAGTGGAGTTCGGCATTGGTGCATTCCAGTGAGACAGGGAGGTTATGGAGTGGTACAGGTTAAGGGCATATTTGTGTGGAGTTCTGCATTGGTACTTTCCAGTGAGACAATGAGGTTATGGAGGGGTAGAGGTTCAGGGCATATTTGTGTGGTGTTCTGCAATGGTACGTTCCAGTGAGACAGGGAGGTTATGCACGGTACAGGATCAGGGCATATTTGAGTGGAGTTCGGCATTGGTGCGTTCCAGTGAGACAGGGACGTTATGGAGGGGTACAGGTTAAGAGCATATTTGTGTGGAGCTCTGCATTGGTCCGTTCCAGTGAGACAGGGAGGTTATGGAGGGGTACAGGTTCAGGGCATATTTGTGTGGAGTTCAGCATTTGTGCGTTCCAGTGAGACAGGGAGGTTATGGAGGGGTACAGGTTCATGGCATATTTGTGTGGAGTTCCGCAGTGGTTCGTTCCTGTGAGACAGGGAGGTTATGGACGGGTACACGTTCAGGGGATATTTGTGTGGACTTCTGCATTGGTAAGTTCCAGTGAGACAGGGAGGTTATGCACGGTACAGGTTCAGGGCATATTTGAGTGCAGTTCTGTATTTGTACGTTGCAGTGAGACAGGGAGGTTATGGAGGGGTACAGGTTCAGGGCATATTTGTGTGGAGTTCTGCATTGGTACGTTCCAGTGAGACAGGGAGGTTATGGAGGGATACAGGTTCAGGGCATATTTGTGTGGTGTTCTGCAATGGTACGTTCCAGTGAGACAGGGAGGTTATGGAGGGGTACATGTTCAGGGCATATTTGTGTGGAGTTCTGCATTTGAACGTTCCACTGAGACAGGGAGGTTCTGGAGGGGTACAGGTTCAGGGCATATTTGTGTGGAGTTCTGCATTGGTACGTTCCAGTGAGACAGGGAGGTTATGGATGGGTACAGATTCATGGCATTTTTGTGTGGTGGTCTGTAATGGTACGTTCCAGTGAGACAGGGAGGTTATGGAGGGGTACAGGTTCAGGGCATATTTGTGTGGAGTTCTACAATGGTAACTTCCAGTGAGACAGGCAGGTTATGCACGGTACAGGATCAGGGCATATTTGAGTGGAGTTCGGCCTTGGTGCGTTCCAGTGAGACAGGGAGGTTATGGAGGGGTACAGGTTCAGGGCATATTTGTGTGGAGTTCTGCAATGGTATTTCCCTGTGAGACAGGGAGTTTATGGAGGGTACAGGTTCATGGCATATTTGTGTGGAGTTCTGCAGTGGGACGTTCCGGTGGGACAGGGAGGTTATGGACGGGTACAGGTTCAGGGCATATTTGTGTGGAGTTCTGCATGGGTACATTCCAGTGGGACAGGGAAGTTATGTAGGGGTACAGGTTCAGGGCCTAGTTGTGTTGAGTTCTGCAGTGGGACGTTCTGGTGGGACAGGGAGGTTATGGACGGGTACAGGTTCAGGGCATATTTGTGTGGTGTTCTGCAATGGTACGTTCCAGTGAGACAGGAAGGTTATGGAGGGGTACAGGTTCAGGGCATATTTGTGTGCTGTTCTGCAATGGTACGTTCCAGTGAGACAGGGAGGTTAGGCACGGTACAGGATCAGGGCATATTTGAGTGGAGCTTGGCATTGGTGCGTTCCAGTGAGACAGGGAGGTTATGGAGTGGTACAGGTTCAGGGCATATTTGTGTGGAGTTCTGCAGTGGGACGTTCCAGTGAGACAGGGAGGTTATGGAGTGGTACAGGTTCAGGGCATATTTGTGTGGAGTTCTGCAGTGGGACGTTCCAGTGAGACAGGGAGGTTTAGGAGGGTACAGGTTCAGTGTATATTTGTGTGGAGTTCAGCAGTGGTACGTTCCAGTGAGACAGGGAGGTTATGGACGGGGACAGGTTCAGGGCATATTTGTGTGGAGTTCTGCATTGTTACGTTCCAGTGAGACAGGAAGGTTATGGAGGGTACATGTTCAGGGCATATTTGTGTGGAGTTCTGCATTGGTACGTTCCATTGAGACAGGGAGGTTATGGAGGGTACAGTTTCATGGCATATTTGTGTGTAGTTCTGCAGTGGTACGTTCCAGTGAGACAGGGAGGTTATGGACGGGTACACGTTCAGGGCATATTATTGTGGAGTTCTGCATTGGTACGTTCCAGTGAGAGAGGGAGGTTATGCACGGTACAGGTTCAGGGCATATTTGAGTGTTGTTCTGCATTGGTACGTTCCAGTGAGACAGGGAGGTTATGGAGGGGTACAGGTTCAGGGCAAATTCGTGTGGAATTCTGCATTGGTACGTTCCAGTGAGACGGGGAGGTTATGGAGGGTACAGGTTCATGGCATATTTGTGTGCAGTTCTTCATTGTTACGTTGGAACGAGTCTGGGAGGTTATGGAGGGGTACAGGTTCAGGGCATATTTGTGTGGAGTTCTGCATTGGTACCTTCCAGTCAGACAGGTAGGTTATGGAGCGGTTCACGTTCAGGGCATTTTTGTGTGGAGTTCTGCATTGGTACTTTCCTGTGAGACAGGGAGGTTATGGACGGGTACAGGTGCAGGGCATATTTGTGTGGAGTTCTGCATTGGTACGTTCCAGTGTGACAGGGAAGTTATGGAGGTGTACAGGTTCAGGGCATAGTTGTGTGGAGTTCTGCATTGTACGTTCCAGTGAGACAGGGATTTTATGGAGGGGTACAGGTTCAGGGCATATTTGTGTGGTGTTCTGCAATGGTACGTTTCAGTGAGACAGGGAGGTTATGGAGGGGTACAGATTCAGGTCATTTTTGTGTGGTGTTCTGCAATGGTACGTTCCAGTGAGACAGGGAGGTTATGGAGGGATACAGCTTCAGGGCATATTTGTGTGCTGTTCTGCAATGGTACGTTCCAGTGAGACAGGGAGGTTATGCACGGTACAGGATCAGGGCATATTTGAGTGGAGTTCGGCATTGGTGCATTCCAGTGAGACAGGGAGGTTATGGAGGGGTACAGGTGCAGGGCATATTTGTGTGGAGTTCTGCATTGGTACGTTCCAGTGTGACAGGGAAGTTATGGAGGTGTACAGGTTCAGGGCATAGTTGTGTGGAGTTCTGCATTGTACGTTCCAGTGAGACAGGGATTTTATGGAGGGGTAGAGGTTCAGGGCATATTTGTGTGGTGTTCTGCAATGGTACGTTCCAGTGAGACAGGGAGTTTATGCACGGTACAGGATCAGGGCATATTTGAGTGGAGTTCGGCATTGGTGCGTTCCAGTGAGACAGGGACGTTATGGAGGGGTACAGGTTAAGGGCATATTTGTGTGGAGCTCTGCATTGGTGCGTTCCAGTGAGACAGGGAGGTTATGGAGGGGTACAGGTTCAGGGCATATTTGTGTGGAGTTCAGCATTTGTGCGTTCCAGTGAGACAGGGAGGTTATGGAGGGGTACAGGTTCATGGCATATTTGTGTGGAGTTCCGCAATGGTTCGTTCCTGTGAGACAGGGAGGTTATGGACGGGTACACGTTCAGGGGATATTTGTGTGGACTTCTGCATTGGTAAGTTCCAGTGAGACAGGGAGGTTATGCACGGTACAGGTTCAGGGCATATTTGAGTGGAGTTCTGTATTTGTACGTTGCAGTGAGACAGGGAGGTTATGGAGGGGTACAGGTTCAGGGCATATTTGTGTGGAGTTCTGCATTGGTACGTTCCAGTGAGACAGGGAGGTTATGGAGGGATACAGGTTCAGGGCATATTTGTGTGGTGTTCTGCAATGGTACGTTCCAGTGAGACAGGGAGGTTATGCACGGTACAGGATCAGGGCATATTTGAGTGGAGTTCGGCATTGGTGCATTCCAGTGAGACAGGGAGGTTATGGAGGGGTACATGTTCAGGGCATATTTGTGTGGAGTTCTGCATTTGAACGTTCCACTGAGACAGGGAGGTTCTGGAGGGGTACAGGTTCAGGGCATATTTGTGTGGAGTTCTGCATTGGTACGTTCCAGTGAGACAGGACAGGTTATGGATGGGTACAGATTCATGGCATTTTTGTGTGGTGGTCTGTAATGGTACGTTCCAGTGAGACCGGCAGGTTATGCACGGTACAGGATCAGGGCATATTTGAGTGGAGTTCGGCCTTGGTGCGTTCCAGTGAGACAGGGAGGTTATGGAGGGGTACAGGTTCAGGGCATATTTGTGTGGTGTTCTGCAATGGTACGTTCCAGTGAGACAGGGAGGTTATGCACGGTACAGAATCAGGGCATATTTGAGTTGAGTTCGGCATTGGTGCGTTCCAGTGAGACAGGGAGGTTATGGAGGGTACATGTTCAGGGCATATTTGTGTGGAGTTCTGCATTGGTGCGTTCCAGTGAGACACAAAGGTACGGAGGGGTACAGGTTCAGGGCATATTTGTGTGGAGTTCTGCAGTGGGACGTTCCAGTGAGACAGGGAGGTTTAGGAGGGTACAGGTTCAGTGTATATTTGTGTGGAGTTCAGCAGTGGTACGTTCCAGTGAGACAGGGAGGTTATGGACGGGGACAGGTTCAGGGCATATTTGTGTGGAGTTCTGCATTGTTACGTTCCAGTGAGACAGGAAGGTTATGGAGGGTACATGTTCAGGGCATATTTGTGTGGAGTTCTGCATTGGTACGTTCCATTGAGACAGGGAGGTTATGGAGGGTACAGTTTCATGGCATATTTGTGTGTAGTTCTGCAGTGGTACGTTCCAGTGAGACAGGGAGGTTATGGACGGGTACACGTTCAGGGCATATTATTGTGGAGTTCTGCATTGTTACGTTCCAGTGAGAGAGGGAGGTTATGCACGGTACAGGTTCAGGGCATATTTGAGTGTTGTTCTGCATTGGTACGTTCCAGTGAGACAGGGAGGTTATGGAGGGGTACAGGTTCAGGGCAAATTCGTGTGGAATTCTGCATTGGTACGTTCCAGTGAGACGGGGAGGTTATGGAGGGTACAGGTTCATGGCATATTTGTGTGCAGTTCTTCATTGTTACGTTGGAACGAGTCTGGGAGGTTATGGAGGGGTACAGGTTCAGGGCATATTTGTGTGGAGTTCTGCATTGGTACCTTCCAGTCAGACAGGTAGGTTATGGAGCGGTTCACGTTCAGGGCATTTTTGTGTGGAGTTCTGCATTGGTACTTTCCTGTGAGACAGGGAGGTTATGGACGGGTACAGGTGCAGGGCATATTTGTGTGGAGTTCTGCATTGGTACGTTCCAGTGTGACAGGGAAGTTATGGAGGTGTACAGGTTCAGGGCATAGTTGTGTGGAGTTCTGCATTGTACGTTCCAGTGAGACAGGGATTTTATGGAGGGGTACAGGTTCAGGGCATATTTGTGTGGTGTTCTGCAATGGTACGTTTCAGTGAGACAGGGAGGTTATGGAGGGGTACAGATTCAGGTCATTTTTGTGTGGTGTTCTGCAATGGTACGTTCCAGTGAGACAGGGAGGTTATGGAGGGATACAGCTTCAGGGCATATTTGTGTGCTGTTCTGCAATGGTACGTTCCAGTGAGACAGGGAGGTTATGCACGGTACAGGATCAGGGCATATTTGAGTGGAGTTCGGCATTGGTGCATTCCAGTGAGACAGGGAGGTTATGGAGGGGTACAGGTGCAGGGCATATTTGTGTGGAGTTCTGCATTGGTACGTTCCAGTGTGACAGGGAAGTTATGGAGGTGTACAGGTTCAGGGCATAGTTGTGTGGAGTTCTGCATTGTACGTTCCAGTGAGACAGGGATTTTATGGAGGGGTAGAGGTTCAGGGCATATTTGTGTGGTGTTCTGCAATGGTACGTTCCAGTGAGACAGGGAGTTTATGCACGGTACAGGATCAGGGCATATTTGAGTGGAGTTCGGCATTGGTGCGTTCCAGTGAGACAGGGACGTTATGGAGGGGTACAGGTTAAGGGCATATTTGTGTGGAGCTCTGCATTGGTGCGTTCCAGTGAGACAGGGAGGTTATGGAGGGGTACAGGTTCAGGGCATATTTGTGTGGAGTTCAGCATTTGTGCGTTCCAGTGAGACAGGGAGGTTATGGAGGGGTACAGGTTCATGGCATATTTGTGTGGAGTTCCGCAATGGTTCGTTCCTGTGAGACAGGGAGGTTATGGACGGGTACACGTTCAGGGGATATTTGTGTGGACTTCTGCATTGGTAAGTTCCAGTGAGACAGGGAGGTTATGCACGGTACAGGTTCAGGGCATATTTGAGTGGAGTTCTGTATTTGTACGTTGCAGTGAGACAGGGAGGTTATGGAGGGGTACAGGTTCAGGGCATATTTGTGTGGAGTTCTGCATTGGTACGTTCCAGTGAGACAGGGAGGTTATGGAGGGATACAGGTTCAGGGCATATTTGTGTGGTGTTCTGCAATGGTACGTTCCAGTGAGACAGGGAGGTTATGCACGGTACAGGATCAGGGCATATTTGAGTGGAGTTCGGCATTGGTGCATTCCAGTGAGACAGGGAGGTTATGGAGGGGTACATGTTCAGGGCATATTTGTGTGGAGTTCTGCATTTGAACGTTCCACTGAGACAGGGAGGTTCTGGAGGGGTACAGGTTCAGGGCATATTTGTGTGGAGTTCTGCATTGGTACGTTCCAGTGAGACAGGGAGGTTATGGATGGGTACAGATTCATGGCATTTTTGTGTGGTGGTCTGTAATGGTACGTTCCAGTGAGACCGGCAGGTTATGCACGGTACAGGATCAGGGCATATTTGAGTGGAGTTCGGCCTTGGTGCGTTCCAGTGAGACAGGGAGGTTATGGAGGGGTACAGGTTCAGGGCATATTTGTGTGGTGTTCTGCAATGGTACGTTCCAGTGAGACAGGGAGGTTATGCACGGTACAGAATCAGGGCATATTTGAGTTGAGTTCGGCATTGGTGCGTTCCAGTGAGACAGGGAGGTTATGGAGGGTACATGTTCAGGGCATATTTGTGTGGAGTTCTGCATTGGTGCGTTCCAGTGAGACACAAAGGTATGGAGGGGTACAGGTTTAGGGCATATTTGTGTGGAGTTCTGCAATGGTATTTCCCTGTGAGACAGGGAGTTTATGGAGGGTACAGGTTCATGGCATATTTGTGTGGAGTTCTGCAGTGGGACGTTCCGGTGGGACAGGGAGGTTATGGACGGGTACAGGTTCAGGGCATATTTGTGTGGAGTTCTGCATGGGTACATTCCAGTGGGACAGGGAAGTTATGTAGGGGTACAGGTTCAGGGCCTAGTTGTGTGGAGTTCTGCATTGGTACGTTCCAGTGAGACAGGGAGTGTATGGAGGGGTACAGGTTCAGGGCATATTTGTGTGCTGTTCTGCAATGGTACGTTCCAGTAAGACAGGGAGGTTATGCACGGTACAGGATCAGGGCATATTTGAGTGGAGTTCGGCATTGGTGCATTCCAGTGAGACAGGGAGGTTATGGAGGGGTACAGGTTAAGGGCATATTTGTGTGGAGTTCTGCATTGGTACTTTCCAGTGAGACAATGAGGTTATGGAGGGGTAGAGGTTCAGGGCATATTTGTGTGGTGTTCTGCAATGGTACGTTCCAGTGAGACAGGGAGGTTATGCACGGTACAGGATCAGGGCATATTTGAATGGAGTTCGGCATTGGTGCGTTCCAGTGAGACAGGGACGTTATGGAGGGGTACAGGTTAAGAGCATATTTGTGTGGAGCTCTGCATTGGTCCGTTCCAGTGAGACAGGGAGGTTATGGAGGGGTACAGGTTCAGGGCATATTTGTGTGGAGTTCAGCATTTGTGCGTTCCAGTGAGACAGGGAGGTTATGGAGGGGTACAGGTTCATGGCATATTTGTGTGGAGTTCCGCAGTGGTTCGTTCCTGTGAGACAGGGAGGTTATGGACGGGTACACGTTCAGGGGATATTTGTGTGGACTTCTGCATTGGTAAGTTCCAGTGAGACAGGGAGGTTATGCACGGTACAGGTTCAGGGCATATTTGAGTGGAGTTCTGTATTTGTACGTTGCAGTGAGACAGGGAGGTTATGGAGGGGTACAGGTTCAGGGCATATTTGTGTGGAGTTCTGCATTGGTACGTTCCAGTGAGACAGGGAGGTTATGGAGGGATACAGGTTCAGGGCATATTTGTGTGGTGTTCTGCAATGGTACGTTCCAGTGAGACAGGGAGGTTATGCACGGTACAGGATCAGGGCATATTTGAGTGGAGTTCGGCATTGGTGCATTCCAGTGAGACAGGGAGGTTATGGAGGGGTACATGTTCAGGGCATATTTGTGTGGAGTTCTGCATTTGAACGTTCCACTGAGACAGGGAGGTTCTGGAGGGGTACAGGTTCAGGGCATATTTGTGTGGAGTTCTGCATTGGTACGTTCCAGTGAGACAGGGAGGTTATGGATGGGTACAGATTCATGGCATTTTTGTGTGGTGGTCTGTAATGGTACGTTCCAGTGAGACCGGCAGGTTATGCACGGTACAGGATCAGGGCATATTTGAGTGGAGTTCGGCCTTGGTGCGTTCCAGTGAGACAGGGAGGTTATGGAGGGGTACAGGTTCAGGGCATATTTGTGTGGTGTTCTGCAATGGTACGTTCCAGTGAGACAGGGAGGTTATGCACGGTACAGAATCAGGGCATATTTGAGTTGAGTTCGGCATTGGTGCGTTCCAGTGAGACAGGGAGGTTATGGAGGGTACATGTTCAGGGCATATTTGTGTGGAGTTCTGCATTGGTGCGTTCCAGTGAGACACAAAGGTATGGAGGGGTACAGGTTTAGGGCATATTTGTGTGGAGTTCTGCAATGGTATTTCCCTGTGAGACAGGGAGTTTATGGAGGGTACAGGTTCATGGCATATTTGTGTGGAGTTCTGCAGTGGGACGTTCCGGTGGGACAGGGAGGTTATGGACGGGTACAGGTTCAGGGCATATTTGTGTGGAGTTCTGCATGGGTACATTCCAGTGGGACAGGGAAGTTATGTAGGGGTACAGGTTCAGGGCCTAGTTGTGTGGAGTTCTGCATTGGTACGTTCCAGTGAGACAGGGAGTGTATGGAGGGGTACAGGTTCAGGGCATATTTGTGTGCTGTTCTGCAATGGTACGTTCCAGTAAGACAGGGAGGTTATGCACGGTACAGGATCAGGGCATATTTGAGTGGAGTTCGGCATTGGTGCATTCCAGTGAGACAGGGAGGTTATGGAGGGGTACAGGTTAAGGGCATATTTGTGTGGAGTTCTGCATTGGTACTTTCCAGTGAGACAATGAGGTTATGGAGGGGTAGAGGTTCAGGGCATATTTGTGTGGTGTTCTGCAATGGTACGTTCCAGTGAGACAGGGAGGTTATGCACGGTACAGGATCAGGGCATATTTGAATGGAGTTCGGCATTGGTGCGTTCCAGTGAGACAGGGACGTTATGGAGGGGTACAGGTTAAGAGCATATTTGTGTGGAGCTCTGCATTGGTCCGTTCCAGTGAGACAGGGAGGTTATGGAGGGGTACAGGTTCAGGGCATATTTGTGTGGAGTTCAGCATTTGTGCGTTCCAGTGAGACAGGGAGGTTATGGAGGGGTACAGGTTCATGGCATATTTGTGTGGAGTTCCGCAGTGGTTCGTTCCTGTGAGACAGGGAGGTTATGGACGGGTACACGTTCAGGGGATATTTGTGTGGACTTCTGCATTGGTAAGTTCCAGTGAGACAGGGAGGTTATGCACGGTACAGGTTCAGGGCATATTTGAGTGGAGTTCTGTATTTGTACGTTGCAGTGAGACAGGGAGGTTATGGAGGGGTACAGGTTCAGGGCATATTTGTGTGGAGTTCTGCATTGGTACGTTCCAGTGAGACAGGGAGGTTATGGAGGGATACAGGTTCAGGGCATATTTGTGTGGTGTTCTGCAATGGTACGTTCCAGTGAGACAGGGAGGTTATGCACGGTACAGGATCAGGGCATATTTGAGTGGAGTTCGGCATTGGTGCATTCCAGTGAGACATGGAGGTTATGGAGGGGTACATGTTCAGGGCATATTTGTGTGGAGTTCTGCATTTGAACGTTCCACTGAGACAGGGAGGTTCTGGAGGGGTACAGGTTCAGGGCATATTTGTGTGGAGTTCTGCATTGGTACGTTCCAGTGAGACAGGGAGGTTATGGATGGGTACAGATTCATGGCATTTTTGTGTGGTGGTCTGTAATGGTACGTTCCAGTGAGACAGGGAGGTTATGGAGGGGTACAGGTTCAGGGCATATTTGTGTGGAGTTCTACAATGGTAACTTCCAGTGAGACAGGCAGGTTATGCACGGTACAGGATCAGGGCATATTTGAGTGGAGTTCGGCCTTGGTGCGTTCCAGTGAGACAGGGAGGTTATGGAGGGGTACAGGTTCAGGGCATATTTGTGTGGAGTTCTGCAATGGTATTTCCCTGTGAGACAGGGAGTTTATGGAGGGTACAGGTTCATGGCATATTTGTGTGGAGTTCTGCAGTGGGACGTTCCGGTGGGACAGGGAGGTTATGGACGGGTACAGGTTCAGGGCATATTTGTGTGAAGTTCTGCATGGGTACATTCCAGTGGGACAGGGAAGTTATGTAGGGGTACAGGTTCAGGGCCTAGTTTTGTTGAGTTCTGCAGTGGGACGTTCTGGTGGGACAGGGAGGTTATGGACGGGTACAGGTTCAGGGCATATTTGTGTGGTGTTCTGCAATGGTACGTTCCAGTGAGACAGGAAGGTTATGGAGGGGTACAGGTTCAGGGCATATTTGTGTGCTGTTCTGCAATGGTACGTTCCAGTGAGACTGGGAGGTTATGCACCGTACAGGATCAGGGCATATTTGAGTGGAGTTTGGCATTGGTGCGTTCCAGTGAGACAGGTAGGTTATGGAGTGGTACAGGTTCAGGGCATATTTGTGTGGAGTTCTGCAGTGGGACGTTCCAGTGAGACAGGAAGGTTTAGGAGGGTACAGTTTCAGTGTATATTTGTGTGGAGTTCAGCAGTGGTACGTTCCAGTGAGACAGGGAGGTTATGGACGGGGACAGGTTCAGGGCATATTTGTGTGGAGTTCTGCATTGTTACGTTCCAGTGAGACAGGAAGGTTATGGAGGGTACATGTTCAGGGCATATTTGTGTGGAGTTCTGCATTGGTACGTTCCATTGAGACAGGGAGGTTATGGAGGGTACAGTTTCATGGCATATTTGTGTGTAGTTCTGCAGTGGGACGTTCCAGTGAGACAGGGAGGTTATGGACGGGTACACGTTCAGGGCATATTATTGTGGAGTTCTGCATTGGTACGTTCCAGTGAGAGAGGGAGGTTATGCACGGTACAGATTCAGGGCATATTTGAGTGTTGTTCTGCATTGGTACGTTCCAGTGAGACAGTGAGGTTATGGAGGGGTACAGGTTCAGGGCAAATTCGTGTGGAATTCTGCATTGGTACGTTCCAGTGAGACGGGGAGGTTATGGAGGGTACAGGTTCATGGCATATTTGTGTGCAGTTCTTCATTGTTACGTTGGAACGAGTCTGGGAGGTTATGGAGGGGTACAGGTTCAGGGCATATTTGTGTGGAGTTCTGCATTGGTACCTTCCAGTCAGACAGGTAGGTTATGGAACGGTTCAGGTTCAGGGCATTTTTGTGTGGAGTTCTGCATTGGTACTTTCCTGTGAGACAGGGAGGTTATGGACGGGTACAGGTGCAGGGCATATTTGTGTGGAGTTCTGCATTGGTACGTTCCAGTGTGACAGGGAAGTTATGGAGGTGTACAGGTTCAGGGCATAGTTGTGTGGAGTTCTGCATTGTACGTTCCAGTGAGACAGGGATTTTATGGAGGGGTACAGGTTCAGGGCATATTTGTGTGGTGTTCTGCAATGGTACGTTTCAGTGAGACAGGGAGGTTATGGAGGGGTACAGATTCAGGTCATTTTTGTGTGGTGTTCTGCAATGGTACGTTCCAGTGAGACAGGGAGGTTATGGAGGGATACAGCTTCAGGGCATATTGGTGTGGTTTTATGCAATGGTACGTTCCAGTGTGACAGGGAGGTTATGCACGGTACAGGATCAGGGCATATTTGAGTGGAGTTCAGCATTAGTGCGTTCCAGTGAGACAGGGAAATTATGGAGGGGTACAGGTTAAGAGCATATTTGTGTGGAGCTCTGCATTGGTACGTTCCAGTGAGACAGTGAGGTTATGGAGGGGTACATGTTCAGGGCATATTTGTGTGGAGTTCAGCATTTGTGCGTTCCAGTGAGACAGGGAGGTTATGGAGGGGTACAGGTTCATGGCATATTTGTGTGGAGTTCCGCAGTGGTTCGTTCCTGTGAGACAGGGATGTTATGGACGGGTACACGTTCAGGGGATATTTGTGTGGAGTTCGGCATTGGTGCGTTCCAGTGAGACAGGGACGTAATGGCGGGGTACAGGTTCAGGGCATATTTGTGTGGAGTTCTGCATTGGTACGTTCCAGTGAGACAGGGAGTTTATGGAGGGATACAGGTTCAGGGCATATTTGTGTGGTGTTCTGCAATGGTACGTTCCAGTGAGACAGGGAGGTTATGGATGGGTACAGGTTCAGGGCATATTTGTGTGGAGTTCTGCATTTGAACGCTCCACTGAGACAGGGAGGTTCTGGAGGGGTACAGGTTCAGGGCATATTTGTGTGGAGTTCTGCATTGGTATGTTCCAGTGAGACAGGGTGTTATGGATGGGTACAGATTCAGGGCATTTTTGTGTGGTGGTCTGTAATGGTACGTTCCAGTGAGACAGGGAGGTTATGGAGGGGTACAGTTTCAGGGCATATTTGCATGGAGTTCTACAATGCTACGTTCCAGTGAGACAGGGAGGTTATGCACGGTACAGGATCAGGGCATATTTGAGTGGAGTTCGGCCTTGGTGCGTTCCAGTGAGACAGGGAGGTTATGGAGGGTACAGGTTCAGGGCATATTTGTGTGCTGTTCTGCAATGGTACGTTCCAGTGAGACAGGGAGGTTATGCACGGTACAGGATCAGGGCATATTTGAGTGGAGTTCGGCATTGGTGCATTCCAGTGAGACAGGGAGGTTATGGAGGGGTACAGGTGCAGGGCATATTTGTGTGGAGTTCTGCATTGGTACGTTCCAGTGTGACAGGGAAGTTATGGAGGTGTACAGGTTCAGGGCATAGTTGTGTGGAGTTCTGCATTGTACGTTCCAGTGAGACAGGGATTTTATGGAGGGGTACAGGTTCAGGGCATATTTGTGTGGAGTTCTGTATTTGTACGTTCCAGTGAAACAGGGAGGTTATGCACGGTACAGGATCAGGACATATTTGAGTGGAGTTCGGCCTTGGTGCGTTCCAGTGAGACAGGGACGTTATGGAGGGGTACAGGTTGAGGGCATATTTGTGTAGAGTTCTGCATTGGTACGTTCCAGTGAAACAGGGAGTGTATGGAGGGGTACAGGTTCAGGGCATATTTGTGTGCTGTTCTGCAATGGTACGTTCCAGTAAGACAGGGAGGTTATGCACGGTACAGGATCAGGGCATATTTGAGTGGAGTTCGGCATTGGTGCATTCCAGTGAGACAGGGAGGTTATGGAGGGGTACAGGTTAAGGGCATATTTGTGTGGAGTCTGCATTGGTACTTTCCAGTGAGACAATGAGGTTATGGAGGGGTAGAGGTTCAGGGCATATTTGTGTGGTGTTCTGCAATGGTACGTTCCAGTGAGACAGGGAGTTTATGCACGGTACAGGATCAGGGCATATTTGTGTGGAGCTCTGCATTGGTGCGTTCCAGTGAGACAGGGAGGTTATGGAGGGGTACAGGTTCAGGGCATATTTGTGTGGAGTTCAGCATTTGTGCGTTCCAGTGAGACAGGGAGGTTATGGAGGGGTACAGGTTCATGGCATATTTGTGTGGAGTTCCGCAATGGTTCGTTCCTGTGAGACAGGGAGGTTATGGACGGGTACACGTTCAGGGGATATTTGTGTGGACTTCTGCATTGGTAAGTTCCAGTGAGACAGGGAGGTTATGCACGGTACAGGTTCAGGGCATATTTGAGTGGAGTTCTGTATTTGTACGTTGCAGTGAGACAGGGAGGTTATGGACGGGTACAGGTTCAGGGCATATTTGTGTGGAGTTCTGCATTGGTACGTTCCAGTGAGACAGGGAGGTTATGGAGGGATACAGGTTCAGGGCATATTTGTGTGGTGTTCTGCAATGGTACGTTCCAGTGAGACAGGGAGGTTATGCACGGTACAGGATCAGGGCATATTTGAGTGGAGTTCGGCATTGGTGCTTTCCAGTGAGACAGGGAGGTTATGGAGGGGTACATGTTCAGGGCATATTTGTGTGGAGTTCTGCATTTGAACGTTCCACTGAGACAGGGAGGTTCTGGAGGGGTACAGGTTCAGGGCATATTTGTGTGGAGTTCTGCATTGGTACGTTCCAGTGAGACAGGGAGGTTATGGATGGGTACAGATTCATGGCATTTTTGTGTGGTGGTCTGTAATGGTACGTTCCAGTGAGACAGGGAGGTTATGGAGGGGTACAGGTTCAGGGCATATTTGTGTGGAGTTCTACAATGGTAACTTCCAGTGAGACAGGCAGGTTATGCACGGTACAGGATCAGGGCATATTTGAGTGGAGTTCGGCCTTGGTGCGTTCCAGTGAGACAGGGAGGTTATGGAGGGGTACAGGTTCAGGGCATATTTGTGTGGAGTTCTGCATTGGTACTTTCCATTGACACAGGGAGGTTATGGAGGGTACAGGTTTAGGGTATATTTGTGTGGAGTTCTGCATTGGTACGTTGCAATGAGACACAAAGGTATGGAGGGGTACAGGTTCAGGGCATATTTGTGTGGAGTTCTGCAATGGTATTTCCCTGTGAGACAGGGAGTTTATGGAGGGTACAGGTTCATGGCATATTTGTGTGGAGTTCTGCAGTGGGACGTTCCGGTGGGACAGGGAGGTTATGGACGGGTACAGGTTCAGGGCATATTTGTGTGGAGTTCTGCATGGGTACATTCCAGTGGGACAGGGAAGTTATGTAGGGGTACAGGTTCAGGGCCTAGTTGTGTGGAGTTCTGCAGTGGGACGTTCCAGTGAGACAGGGAGGTTATGGACGGGTACACGTTCAGGGCATATTATTGTGGAGTTCTGCATTGGTACGTTCCAGTGAGACAGCGAGGTTATGCACGGTACAGGTTCAGGGCATATTTGAGTGTAGTTCTGCATTGGTACGTTCCAGTGAGACAGGGAGGTTATGGAGGGGTACAGGTTCAGGGCAAATTCGTGTGGAATTCTGCATTGGTACGTTCCAGTGAGACGGGGAGGTTATGGAGTGTACAGGTTCATGGCATATTTGTGTGGACTTCTGCATTGGTACGTTCCAGTGAGACAGGGAGGTTATGGAGGGATACAGGTTCAGGGCATATTTGTGTGGTGTTCTGCAATGGTACGTTCCAGTGAGACAGGGAGGTTATGCACGGTACAGGATCAGGGCATATTTGAGTGGAGTTCGGCATTGGTGCATTCCAGTGAGACAGGGAGGTTATGGAGGGGTACATGTTCAGGGCATATTTGTGTGGAGTTCTGCATTTGAACGTTCCACTGAGACAGGGAGGTTCTGGAGGGGTACAGGTTCAGGGCATATTTGTGTGGAGTTCTGCATTGGTACGTTCCAGTGAGACAGGGAGGCTATGGAGGGGTACAGGTTCAGGGCATATTTGCGTGGAGTTCTACAATGGTAAGTTCCAGTGAGACAGGCAGGTTATGCACGGTACAGGATCAGGGCATATTTGAGTGGAGTTCGGCCTTGGTGCGTTCCAGTGAGACAGGGAGGTTATGGAAGGGTACAGGTTCAGGGCATATTTGTGTGGTGTTCTGCAATGGTACGTTCCAGTGAGACAGGGAGGTTATGCACGGTACAGAATCAGGGCATATTTGAGTTGAGTTCGGCATTGGTGCGTTCCAGTGAGACAGGGAGGTTATGGAGGGTACATGTTCAGGGCATATTTGAGTGGAGTTCTGTATTTGTACGTTCCAGTGAGACAGGGAGGTTATGGAGGGGTACAGGTTCAGGGCATATTTGTTGTGTGGTCTGCAATGGTACGTTCCAGTGTGACAGGGAGGTTATGCACGGTACAGGATCAGGGCATATTTGAGTGGAGTTCGGCATTGGTGCGTTCCAGTGAGACAGGGACGTAATGGCGGGGTACAGGTTCAGGGCATATTTGTGTGGAGTTCTGCATTGGTACGTTCCAGTAAGACAGGGAGTTTATGGAGGGATACAGGTTCAGGGCATATTTGTGTGGTGTTCTGCAATGGTACGTTCCAGTGAGACAGGGAGGTTATGGATGGGTACAGGTTCAGGGCATATTTGTGTGGAGTTCTGCATTTGAACGCTCCACTGAGACAGGGAGGTTCTGGAGGGGTACAGGTTCAGGGCATATTTGTGTGGAGTTCTGCATTGGTATGTTCCAGTGAGACAGGGAGGTTATGGATGGGTACAGATTCAGGGCATTTTTGTGTGGTGGTCTGTAATGGTACGTTCCAGTGAGACAGGGAGGTTATGGAGGGGTACAGTTTCAGGGCATATTTGTATGGAGTTCTACAATGGTACGTTCCAGTGAGACAGGGAGGTTATGCACGGTACAGGATCAGGGCATATTTGAGTGGAGTTCGGCCTTGGTGCGTTCCAGTGAGACAGGGAGGTTATGGAGGGGTACAGGTTCAGGGCATATTTGTGTGCTGTTCTGCAATGGTACGTTCCAGTGAGACAGGGAGGTTATGCACGGTACAGGATCAGGGCATATTTGAGTGGAGTTCGGCATTGGTGCATTCCAGTGAGACAGGGAGGTTATGGAGGGGTACAGGTGCAGGGCATATTTGTGTGGAGTTCTGCATTGGTACGTTCCAGTGTGACAGGGAAGTTATGGAGGTGTACAGGTTCAGGGCATAGTTGTGTGGAGTTCTGCATTGTACGTTCCAGTGAGACAGGGATTTTATGGAGGGGTACAGGTTCAGGGCATATTTGTGTGGAGTTCTGTATTTGTACGTTCCAGTGAAACAGGGAGGTTATGCACGGTACAGGATCAGGACATATTTGAGTGGAGTTCGGCCTTGGTGCGTTCCAGTGAGACAGGGACGTTATGGAGGGGTACAGGTTGAAGGCATATTTGTGTGGAGTTCTGCATTGGTACGTTCCAGTGAGACAGGGAGTGTATGGAGGGGTACAGGTTCAGGGCATATTTGTGTGGAATTCTGCATTGGTACGTCCCAGTGAGGCAGGGAGGTTATGCAGGGTACAGGTTCAGGGCATATTTGTGTGCAGTTCGGCATTGGTACGTTGCAGTCAGACAGGGAGATTATGGAGGGGTACAGGTTCAGGGCATATTTGTGTGGAGTTCTGCATTGGTACGTTCCAGTGAGGCAGGGAGGTTATGGAGGGTACAGGTTCAGGGCATATTTGTGTTGAGTTCGGCATTGGTACGTTCCAGTGAGACAATGACGTTATGGAGCGTACAGGTTCAGGGCATATTTGTGTGGAGTTCTGCAGTGGTACGTTCCAGTGACACACGGGGGTTATGGACGGGTACAGGTTCAGGGCATATTTGTGTTGAGTTCGGCATTGGTACGTTCCAGTGAGACAGGGAGGTTATGGAGGGTGTACAGGTTCAGGGCATATTTGTGTGCAGTTCGGCATTGGTACGTTGCAGTCAGACAGGGAGATTATGGAGGGGTACAGGTTCAGGGCATATTTGTGTGGAGTTCTGCATTGGTACGTTCCAGTGAGGCAGGGAGGTTATGGAGGGTACAGATTCAGGGCATATTTGTGTGGAGTTCCGCATTGGTACGTTCCAGTGAGACAGGGATGTTATGGAGGGTTACAGGTTTAGGGCATATTTGTGTGGAGTTCTGCATTTTTACGTTCCAGTGAGACAGGGAAGTTATGGAGAGGTACAGGTTCAGGGCATATTTGTGTGGAGTTCTGCATTGGTACTTTCCAGTGAGACAGGGAGGTTATGGAGGGTACAGGTTCAGGGCATATTTGAGTGGAGTTCGGAATTGGTGCGTTCCAGTGAGACAGGGAGGTTATGGAGGGGTACAGGTTCAGGGCATATTTGTGTGGAGTTCTGCATTGGTACGTTCCAGTGAGACAGGGAGGTTATGGAGGGTACAGGTTCAGGGCAAATTTGAGTGTAGTTGTGCATTGGTACGATCCAGTGAGACAGGGAGGTTAAGGTGGAGTACAGGTTCAGGGCATATTTGTGTGGATTTCTGCATTGGTACGTTCCAGTGAGACTGGGAGGTTATGGAGGGGTACAGGTTCAGGGCAAATTTGTGTGGAGTTCTGCATTGGTACTTTCCTGTGAGACAGGGAGGTTATGGAGGGTACAGGTTCATGGCATATTTGCGTGGAGTTCTGCAGTGGGACGTTCCAGTGAGACAAGGAGGTTATGGACGGGTACAGGTTCAGGGCATATTTGTGTGGAGTTCTGCATTTGTACGTTCCAGTGAGACAGGGAAGTTATGGAGGGGTACAGGTTCAGGTCATATTTGTGCGGAGTTCTGCATTGGTACGTTCCAGTGAGACAGGGAGGTTATGGAGGGTACAGGTTCAGGGTATATTTGTGTGGAGTTCTGCATTGGTACGTTGCAGTGAGATAGGGAGATTATGGAGGGGTACAGGTTCAGGGCATATTTGTGTGGAGTTCTGCATTGGTACGTTCCAGTGAGACAAGGTGGTTATTGAGGGATACAGGTTCAGGGCAAATTTGTGTGGAGTTTTGCATTGGTAAGTTCCAGTGAGACAGTGATGTTATTGGGGGGTACAGGAACAGGGCATATTTGTGTGGAGTTCTGCATTGGTACGTTCCTGTGAGACAAGGAGGTTATGGAGGGGTACAGGTTCAGGGCATATTTGTGTGGAATTCTGCATTGGTACATCCAAGTGAGACAGGGAGGTTATGGAGGGTGTACAGGTTCAGGGCATATTTGTGTGGAATTCTGCATTGGTACGTTCCAGTGAGGCAGGGAGGTTATGGAGGGTACAGGTTCAGGGCATATTTGTGTGGAGTTCCGCATTGGTACGTTCCAGTGAGACAGATAGTTTATGGAGGGGTACAGGTTCAGGGCATATTTGTGTTGAGTTCGGCATTGGTACGTTCCAGTGAGACAATGACGTTATGGAGCGTACAGGTTCAGGGCATATTTGTGTGGAGTTCTGCAGTGGTACGTTCCAGTGACACACGGGGGTTATGGACGGGTACAGGTTCAGGGCATATTTGTGTGCTGTTCTGCAATGGTACGTTCCAGTAAGACAGGGAGGTTATGCACGGTACAGGATCAGGGCATATTTGAGTGGAGTTCGGCATTGGTGCATTCCAGTGAGACAGGGAGGTTATGGAGGGGTACAGGTTAAGGGCATATTTGTGTGGAGTTCTGCATTGGTACTTTCCAGTGAGACAATGAGGTTATGGAGGGGTAGAGGTTCAGGGCATATTTGTGTGGTGTTCTGCAATGGTACGTTCCAGTGAGACAGGGAGTTTATGCACGGTACAGGATCAGGGCATATTTGAGTGGAGTTCGGCATTGGTGCGTTCCAGTGAGACAGGGACGTTATGGAGGGGTACAGGTTAAGGGCATATTTGTGTGGAGCTCTGCATTGGTGCGTTCCAGTGAGACAGGGAGGTTATGGAGGGGTACAGGTTCAGGGCATATTTGTGTGGAGTTCAGCATTTGTGCGTTCCAGTGAGACAGGGAGGTTATGGAGGGGTACAGGTTCATGGCATATTTGTGTGGAGTTCCGCAATGGTTCGTTCCTGTGAGACAGGGAGGTTATGGACGGGTACACGTTCAGGGGATATTTGTGTGGACTTCTGCATTGGTAAGTTCCAGTGAGACAGGGAGGTTATGCACGGTACAGGTTCAGGGCATATTTGAGTGGAGTTCTGTATTTGTACGTTGCAGTGAGACAGGGAGGTTATGGACGGGCACAGGTTCAGGGCATATTTGTGTGGAGTTCTGCATTGGTACGTTCCAGTGAGACAGGGAGGTTATGGAGGGATACAGGTTCAGGGCATATTTGTGTGGTGTTCTGCAATGGTACGTTCCAGTGAGACAGGGAGGTTATGCACGGTACAGGATCAGGGCATATTTGAGTGGAGTTCGGCATTGGTGCATTCCAGTGAGACAGGGAGGTTATGGAGGGGTACATGTTCAGGGCATATTTGTGTGGAGTTCTGCATTTGAACGTTCCACTGAGACAGGGAGGTTCTGGAGGGGTACAGGTTCAGGGCATATTTGTGTGGAGTTCTGCATTGGTACGTTCCAGTGAGACAGGGAGGTTATGGATGGGTACAGATTCATGGCATTTTTGTGTGGTGGTCTGTAATGGTACGTTCCAGTGAGACAGGGAGGTTATGGAGGGGTACAGGTTCAGGGCATATTTGTGTGGAGTTCTACAATGGTAACTTCCAGTGAGACAGGCAGGTTATGCACGGTACAGGATCAGGGCATATTTGAGTGGAGTTCGGCCTTGGTGCGTTCCAGTGAGACAGGGAGGTTATGGAGGGGTACAGGTTCAGGGAATATTTGTGTGGTGTTCTGCAATGGTACGTTCCAGTGAGACAGGGAGGTTATGCACGGTACAGAATCAGGGCATATTTGAGTTGAGTTCGGCATTGGTGCGTTCCAGTGAGATAGGGAGGTTATGGAGGGTACATGTTCAGGGCATATTTGTGTGGAGTTCTGCATTGGTACTTTCCATTGACACAGGGAGGTTATGGAGGGTACAGGTTTAGGGTATATTTGTGTGGAGTTCTGCATTGGTACGTTGCAATGAGACACAAAGGTATGGAGGGGTACAGGTTCAGGGCATATTTGTGTGGAGTTCTGCAATGGTATTTCCCTGTGAGACAGGGAGTTTATGGAGGGTACAGGTTCATGGCATATTTGTGTGGAGTTCTGCAGTGGGACGTTCCGGTGGGACAGGGAGGTTATGGACGGGTACAGGTTCAGGGCATATTTGTGTGGAGTTCTGCATGGGTACATTCCAGTGGGACAGGGAAGTTATGTAGGGGTACAGGTTCAGGGCCTAGTTGTGTGGAGTTCTGCAGTGGGACGTTCCAGTGAGACAGGGAGGTTATGGACGGGTACACGTTCAGGGCATATTATTGTGGAGTTCTGCATTGGTACGTTCCAGTGAGACAGCGAGGTTATGCACGGTACAGGTTCAGGGCATATTTGAGTGTAGTTCTGCATTGGTACGTTCCAGTGAGACAGGGAGGTTATGGAGGGGTACAGGTTCAGGGCAAATTCGTGTGGAATTCTGCATTGGTACGTTCCAGTGAGACGGGGAGGTTATGGAGTGTACAGGTTCATGGCATATTTGTGTGGACTTCTGCATTGGTACGTTCCAGTGAGACAGGGAGGTTATGGAGGGATACAGGTTCAGGGCATATTTGTGTGGTGTTCTGCAATGGTACGTTCCAGTGAGACAGGGAGGTTATGCACGGTACAGGATCAGGGCATATTTGAGTGGAGTTCGGCATTGGTGCATTCCAGTGAGACAGGGAGGTTATGGAGGGGTACATGTTCAGGGCATATTTGTGTGGAGTTCTGCATTTGAACGTTCCACTGAGACAGGGAGGTTCTGGAGGGGTACAGGTTCAGGGCATATTTGTGTGGAGTTCTGCATTGGTACGTTCCAGTGAGACAGGGAGGCTATGGAGGGGTACAGGTTCAGGGCATATTTGTGTGGAGTTCTACAATGGTAAGTTCCAGTGAGACAGGCAGGTTATGCACGGTACAGGATCAGGGCATATTTGAGTGGAGTTCGGCCTTGGTGCGTTCCAGTGAGACAGGGAGGTTACGGAGGGGTACAGGTTCAGGGCATATTTGTGTGGTGTTCTGCAATGGTACGTTCCAGTGAGACAGGGAGGTTATGCACGGTACAGAATCAGGGCATATTTGAGTTGAGTTCGGCATTGGTGCGTTCCAGTGAGACAGGGAGGTTATGGAGGGTACATGTTCAGGGCATATTTGAGTGGAGTTCTGTATTTGTACGTTCCAGTGAGACAGGGAGGTTATGGAGGGGTACAGGTTCAGGGCATATTTGTGTGTGTGGTCTGCAATGGTACGTTCCAGTGTGACAGGGAGGTTATGCACGGTACAGGATCAGGGCATATTTGAGTGGAGTTCGGCATTGGTGCGTTCCAGTGAGACAGGGACGTAATGGCGGGGTACAGGTTCAGGGCATATTTGTGTGGAGTTCTGCATTGGTACGTTCCAGTAAGACAGGGAGTTTATGGAGGGATACAGGTTCAGGGCATATTTGTGTGGTGTTCTGCAATGGTACGTTCCAGTGAGACAGGGAGGTTATGGATGGGTACAGGTTCAGGGCATATTTGTGTGGAGTTCTGCATTTGAACGCTCCACTGAGACAGGGAGGTTCTGGAGGGGTACAGGTTCAGGGCATATTTGTGTGGAGTTCTGCATTGGTATGTTCCAGTGAGACAGGGAGGTTATGGATGGGTACAGATTCAGGGCATTTTTGTGTGGTGGTCTGTAATGGTACGTTCCAGTGAGACAGGGAGGTTATGGAGGGGTACAGTTTCAGGGCATATTTGTATGGAGTTCTACAATGGTACGTTCCAGTGAGACAGGGAGGTTATGCACGGTACAGGATCAGGGCATATTTGAGTGGAGTTCGGCCTTGGTGCGTTCCAGTGAGACAGGGAGGTTATGGAGGGGTACAGGTTCAGGGCATATTTGTGTGCTGTTCTGCAATGGTACGTTCCACTGAGACAGGGAGGTTATGCACGGTACAGGATCAGGGCATATTTGAGTGGAGTTCGGCATTGGTGCATTCCAGTGAGACAGGGAGGTTATGGAGGGGTACAGGTGCAGGGCATATTTGTGTGGAGTTCTGCATTGGTACGTTCCAGTGTGACAGGGAAGTTATGGAGGTGTACAGGTTCAGGGCATAGTTGTGTGGAGTTCTGCATTGTACGTTCCAGTGAGACAGGGATTTTATGGAGGGGTACAGGTTCAGGGCATATTTGTGTGGAGTTCTGTATTTGTACGTTCCAGTGAAACAGGGAGGTTATGCACGGTACAGGATCAGGACATATTTGAGTGGAGTTCGGCCTTGGTGCGTTCCAGTGAGACAGGGACGTTATGGAGGGGTACAGGTTGAAGGCATATTTGTGTGGAGTTCTGCATTGGTACGTTCCAGTGAGACAGGGAGTGTATGGAGGGGTACAGGTTCAGGGCATATTTGTGTGGAATTCTGCATTGGTACGTCCCAGTGAGGCAGGGAGGTTATGCAGGGTACAGGTTCAGGGCATATTTGTGTGCAGTTCGGCATTGGTACGTTGCAGTCAGACAGGGAGATTATGGAGGGGTACAGGTTCAGGGCATATTTGTGTGGAGTTCTGCATTGGTACGTTCCAGTGAGGCAGGGAGGTTATGGAGGGTACAGGTTCAGGGCATATTTGTGTGGAGTTCCGCATTGGTACGTTCCAGTGAGACAGATAGGTTATGGAGGGGTACAGGTTCAGGGCATATTTGTGTTGAGTTCGGCATTGGTACGTTCCAGTGAGACAATGACGTTATGGAGCGTACAGGTTCAGGGCATATTTGTGTGGAGTTCTGCAGTGGTACGTTCCAGTGAAACACGGGGGTTATGGACGGGTACAGGTTCAGGGCATATTTGTGTTGAGTTCGGCATTGGTACGTTCCAGTGAGACAGGGAGGTTATGCAGGGTTCAGGTTCAGGGCATATTTGTGTGGAGTTCTGCAGTGGTACGTTCCAGTGACACACGGGGGTTATGGACGGGTACAGGTTCAGGGCATATTTGTGTGGAGTTCTGCATTGGTACATCCCAGTGAGACAGGGAGGTTATGGAGGGTGTACAGGTTCAGGGCATATTTGTGTGCAGTTCGGCATTGGTACGTTGCAGTCAGACAGGGAGATTATGGAGGGGTACAGGTTCAGTGCATATTTGTGTGGAGTTCTGCATTGGTACGTTCCAGTGAGGCAGGGAGGTTATGGAGGGTACAGATTCAGGGCATATTTGTGTGGAGTTCCGCATTGGTACGTTCCAGTGAGACAGGGATGTTATGGAGGGTTACAGGTTTAGGGCATATTTGTGTGGAGTTCTGCATTTTTACGTTCCAGTGAGACAGGGAAGTTATGGAGAGGTACAGGTTCAGGGCATATTTGTGTGGAGTTCTGCATTGGTACTTTCCAGTGAGACAGGGAGGTTATGGAGGGTACAGGTTCAGGGCATATTTGAGTGGAGTTCGGAATTGGTGCGTTCCAGTGAGACAGGGAGGTTATGGAGGGGTACAGGTTCAGGGCATATTTGTGTGGAGTTCTGCATTGGTACGTTCCAGTGAGACTGGGAGGTTATGGAGGGGTACAGGTTCAGGGCAAATTTGTGTGGAGTTCTGCATTGGTACTTTCCTGTGAGACAGGGAGGTTATGGAGGGTACAGGTTCATGGCATATTTGCGTGGAGTTCTGCAGTGGGACGTTCCAGTGAGACAAGGAGGTTATGGACGGGTACAGGTTCAGGGCATATTTGTGTGGAGTTCTGCATTTGTACGTTCCAGTGAGACAGGGAAGTTATGGAGGGGTACAGGTTCAGGTCATATTTGTGCGGAGTTCTGCATTGGTACGTTCCAGTGAGACAGGGAGGTTATGGAGGGTACAGGTTCAGGGTATATTTGTGTGGAGTTCTGCATTGGTACGTTGCAGTGAGATAGGGAGATTATGGAGGGGTACAGGTTCAGGGCATATTTGTGTGGAGTTCTGCATTGGTACGTTCCAGTGAGACAAGGTGGTTATTGAGGGATACAGGTTCAGGGCAAATTTGTGTGGAGTTTTGCATTGGTAAGTTCCAGTGAGACAGTGATGTTATTGGGGGGTACAGGAACAGGGCATATTTGTGTGGAGTTCTGCATTGGTACGTTCCTGTGAGACAAGGAGGTTATGGAGGGGTACAGGTTCAGGGCATATTTGTGTGGAATTCTGCATTGGTACATCCAAGTGAGACAGGGAGGTTATGGAGGGTGTACAGGTTCAGGGCATATTTGTGTGGAATTCTGCATTGGTACGTCCCAGTGAGGCAGGGAGGTTATGCAGGGTACAGGTTCAGGGCATATTTATGTGCAGTTCGGCATTGGTACGTTGCAGTCAGACAGGGAGATTATGGAGGGGTACAGTTTCAGGGCATATTTGTGTGGAGTTCTGCATTGGTACGTTCCAGTGAGGCAGGGAGGTTATGGAGGGTACAGGTTCAGGGCATATTTGTGTGGAGTTCCGCATTGGTACGTTCCAGTGAGACAGATAGGTTATGGAGGGGTACAGGTTCAGGGCATATTTGTGTTGAGTTCGGCATTGGTACGTTCCAGTGAGACAATGACGTTATGGAGCGTACAGGTTCAGGGCATATTTGTGTGGAGTTCTGCAGTGGTACGTTCCAGTGACACACGGGGGTTATGGACGGGTACAGGTTCAGGGCATATTTGTGTGCTGTTCTGCAATGGTACGTTCCAGTAAGACAGGGAGGTTATGCACGGTACAGGATCAGGGCATATTTGAGTGGAGTTCGGCATTGGTGCATTCCAGTGAGACAGGGAGGTTATGGAGGGGTACAGGTTAAGGGCATATTTGTGTGGAGTTCTGCATTGGTACTTTCCAGTGAGACAATGAGGTTATGGAGGGGTAGAGGTTCAGGGCATATTTGTGTGGTGTTCTGCAATGGTACGTTCCAGTGAGACAGGGAGTTTATGCACGGTACAGGATCAGGGCATATTTGAGTGGAGTTCGGCATTGGTGCGTTCCAGTGAGACAGGGACGTTATGGAGGGGTACAGGTTAAGGGCATATTTGTGTGGAGCTCTGCATTGGTGCGTTCCAGTGAGACAGGGAGGTTATGGAGGGGTACAGGTTCAGGGCATATTTGTGTGGAGTTCAGCATTTGTGCGTTCCAGTGAGACAGGGAGGTTATGGAGGGGTACAGGTTCATGGCATATTTGTGTGGAGTTCCGCAATGGTTCGTTCCTGTGAGACAGGGAGGTTATGGACGGGTACACGTTCAGGGGATATTTGTGTGGACTTCTGCATTGGTAAGTTCCAGTGAGACAGGGAGGTTATGCACGGTACAGGTTCAGGGCATATTTCAGTGGAGTTCTGTATTTGTACGTTGCAGTGAGACAGGGAGGTTATGGACGGGTACAGGTTCAGGGCATATTTGTGTGGAGTTCTGCATTGGTACGTTCCAGTGAGACAGGGAGGTTATGGAGGGATACAGGTTCAGGGCATATTTGTGTGGTGTTCTGCAATGGTACGTTCCAGTGAGACAGGGAGGTTATGCACGGTACAGGATCAGGGCATATTTGAGTGGAGTTCGGCATTGGTGCATTCCAGTGAGACAGGGAGGTTATGGAGGGGTACATGTTCAGGGCATATTTGTGTGGAGTTCTGCATTTGAACGTTCCACTGAGACAGGGAGGTTCTGGAGGGGTACAGGTTCAGGGCATATTTGTGTGGAGTTCTGCATTGGTACGTTCCAGTGAGACAGGGAGGTTATGGATGGGTACAGATTCATGGCATTTTTGTGTGGTGGTCTGTAATGGTACGTTCCAGTGAGACAGGGAGGTTATGGAGTGGTACAGGTTCAGGGCATATTTGTGTGGAGTTCTACAATGGTAACTTCCAGTGAGACAGGCAGGTTATGCACGGTACAGGATCAGGGCATATTTGAGTGGAGTTCGGCCTTGGTGCGTTCCAGTGAGACAGGGAGGTTATGGAGGGGTACAGGTTCAGGGAATATTTGTGTGGTGTTCTGCAATGGTACGTTCCAGTGAGACAGGGAGGTTATGCACGGTACAGAATCAGGGCATATTTGAGTTGAGTTCGGCATTGGTGCGTTCCAGTGAGATAGGGAGGTTATGGAGGGTACATGTTCAGGGCATATTTGTGTGGAGTTCTGCATTGGTACTTTCCATTGACACAGGGAGGTTATGGAGGGTACAGGTTTAGGGTATATTTGTGTGGAGTTCTGCATTGGTACGTTGCAATGAGACACAAAGGTATGGAGGGGTACAGGTTCAGGGCATATTTGTGTGGAGTTCTGCAATGGTATTTCCCTGTGAGACAGGGAGTTTATGGAGGGTACAGGTTCATGGCATATTTGTGTGGAGTTCTGCAGTGGGACGTTCCGGTGGGACAGGGAGGTTATGGACGGGTACAGGTTCAGGGCATATTTGTGTGGAGTTCTGCATGGGTACATTCCAGTGGGACAGGGAAGTTATGTAGGGGTACAGGTTCAGGGCCTAGTTGTGTGGAGTTCTGCAGTGGGACGTTCCAGTGAGACAGGGAGGTTATGGACGGGTACACGTTCAGGGCATATTATTGTGGAGTTCTGCATTGGTACGTTCCAGTGAGACAGCGAGGTTATGCACGGTACAGGTTCAGGGCATATTTGAGTGTAGTTCTGCATTGGTACGTTCCAGTGAGACAGGGAGGTTATGGAGGGGTACAGGTTCAGGGCAAATTCGTGTGGAATTCTGCATTGGTACGTTCCAGTGAGACAGGGAGGTTATGGAGGGATACAGGTTCAGGGCATATTTGTGTGGTGTTCTGCAATGGTACGTTCCAGTGAGACAGGGAGGTTATGCACGGTACAGGATCAGGGCATATTTGAGTGGAGTTCGGCATTGGTGCATTCCAGTGAGACAGGGAGGTTATGGAGGGGTACATGTTCAGGGCATATTTGTGTGGAGTTCTGCATTTGAACGTTCCACTGAGACAGGGAGGTTCTGGAGGGGTACAGGTTCAGGGCATATTTGTGTGGAGTTCTGCATTGGTACGTTCCAGTGAGACAGGGAGGTTATGGATGGGTACAGATTCATGGCATTTTTGTGTGGTGGTCTGTAATGGTACGTTCCAGTGAGACAGGGAGGCTATGGAGGGGTACAGGTTCAGGGCATATTTGTGTGGAGTTCTACAATGGTAAGTTCCAGTGAGACAGGCAGGTTATGCACGGTACAGGATCAGGGCATATTTGAGTGGAGTTCGGCCTTGGTGCGTTCCAGTGAGACAGGGAGGTTACGGAGGGGTACAGGTTCAGGGCATATTTGTGTGGTGTTCTGCAATGGTACGTTCCAGTGAGACAGGGAGGTTATGCACGGTACAGAATCAGGGCATATTTGAGTTGAGTTCGGCATTGGTGCGTTCCAGTGAGACAGGGAGGTTATGGAGGGTACATGTTCAGGGCATATTTGAGTGGAGTTCTGTATTTGTACGTTCCAGTGAGACAGGGAGGTTATGGAGGGGTACAGGTTCAGGGCATATTTGTGTGTGTGGTCTGCAATGGTACGTTCCAGTGTGACAGGGAGGTTATGCACGGTACAGGATCAGGGCATATTTGAGTGGAGTTCGGCATTGGTGCGTTCCAGTGAGACAGGGACGTAATGGCGGGGTACAGGTTCAGGGCATATTTGTGTGGAGTTCTGCATTGGTACGTTCCAGTAAGACAGGGAGTTTATGGAGGGATACAGGTTCAGGGCATATTTGTGTGGTGTTCTGCAATGGTACGTTCCAGTGAGACAGGGAGGTTATGGATGGGTACAGGTTCAGGGCATATTTGTGTGGAGTTCTGCATTTGAACGCTCCACTGAGACAGGGAGGTTCTGGAGGGGTACAGGTTCAGGGCATATTTGTGTGGAGTTCTGCATTGGTATGTTCCAGTGAGACAGGGAGGTTATGGATGGGTACAGATTCAGGGCATTTCTGTGTGGTGGTCTGTAATGGTACGTTCCAGTGAGACAGGGAGGTTATGGAGGGGTACAGTTTCAGGGCATATTTGTATGGAGTTCTACAATGGTACGTTCCAGTGAGACAGGGAGGTTATGCACGGTACAGGATCAGGGCATATTTGTGTGCTGTTCTGCAATGGTACGTTCCAGTGAGACAGGGAGGTTATGCACGGTACAGGATCAGGGCATATTTGAGTGGAGTTCGGCATTGGTGCATTCCAGTGAGAAAGGGAGGTTATGGAGGGGTACAGGTGCAGGGCATATTTGTGTGGAGTTCTGCATTGGTACGTTCCAGTGTGACAGGGAAGTTATGGAGGTGTACAGGTTCAGGGCATAGTTGTGTGGAGTTCTGCATTGTACGTTCCAGTGAGACAGGGATTTTATGGAGGGGTACAGGTTCAGGGCATATTTGTGTGGAGTTCTGTATTTGTACGTTCCAGTGAAACAGGGAGGTTATGCACGGTACAGGATCAGGACATATTTGAGTGGAGTTCGGCCTTGGTGCGTTCCAGTGAGACAGGGACGTTATGGAGGGGTACAGGTTGAAGGCATATTTGTGTGGAGTTCTGCATTGGTACGTTCCAGTGAGACAGGGAGTGTATGGAGGGGTACAGGTTCAGGGCATATTTGTGTGGAATTCTGCATTGGTACGTCCCAGTGAGGCAGGGAGGTTATGCAGGGTACAGGTTCAGGGCATATTTGTGTGCAGTTCGGCATTGGTACGTTGCAGTCAGACAGGGAGATTATGGAGGGGTACAGGTTCAGGGCATATTTGTGTGGAGTTCTGCATTGGTACGTTCCAGTGAGGCAGGGAGGTTATGGAGGGTACAGGTTCAGGGCATATTTGTGTGGAGTTCCGCATTGGTACGTTCCAGTGAGACAGATAGGTTATGGAGGGGTACAGGTTCAGGGCATATTTGTGTTGAGTTCGGCATTGGTACGTTCCAGTGAGACAATGACGTTATGGAGCGTACAGGTTCAGGGCATATTTGTGTGGAGTTCTGCAGTGGTACGTTCCAGTGACACACGGGGGTTATGGACGGGTACAGGTTCAGGGCATATTTGTGTTGAGTTCGGCATTGGTACGTTCCAGTGAGACAGGGAGGTTATGCAGGGTTCAGGTTCAGGGCATATTTGTGTGGAGTTCTGCAGTGGTACGTTCCAGTGACTCACGGGGGTTATGGACGGGTACAGGTTCAGGGCATATTTGTGTGGAGTTCTGCATTGGTACATCCCAGTGAGACAGGGAGGTTATGGAGGGTGTACAGGTTCAGGGCATATTTGTGTGCAGTTCGGCATTGGTACGTTGCAGTCAGACAGGGAGATTATGGAGGGGTACAGGTTCAGGGCATATTTGTGTGGAGTTCTGCATTGGTACGTTCCAGTGAGGCAGGGAGGTTATGGAGGGTACAGGTTCAGGGCATATTTGTGTGGAGTTCCGCATTGGTACGTTCCAGTGAGACAGGGATGTTATGGAGGGTTACAGGTTTAGGGCATATTTGTGTGGAGTTCTGCATTTTTACGTTCCAGTGAGACAGGGAAGTTATGGAGAGGTACAGGTTCAGGGCATATTTGTGTGGAGTTCTGCATTGGTACTTTCCAGTGAGACAGGGAGGTTATGGAGGGTACAGGTTCAGGGCATATTTGAGTGGAGTTCGGAATTGGTGCGTTCCAGTGAGACAGGGAGGTTATGGAGGGGTACAGGTTCAGGGCATATTTGTGTGGAGTTCTGCATTGGTACGTTCCAGTGAGACAGGGAGGTTATGGAGGGTACAGGTTCAGGGCAAATTTGAGTGTAGTTGTGCATTGGTACGTTCCAGTGAGACAGGGAGGTTAAGGTGGAGTACAGGTTCAGGGCATATTTGTGTGCAGTTCGGCATTGGTACGTTGCAGTCAGACAGGGAGATTATGGAGGGGTACAGGTTCAGGGCATATTTGTGTGGAGTTCTGCATTGGTACGTTCCAGTGAGGCAGGGAGGTTATGGAGGGTACAGGTTCAGGGCATATTTGTGTGGAGTTCCGCATTGGTACGTTCCAGTGAGACAGGGATGTTATGGAGGGTTACAGGTTTAGGGCATATTTGTGTGGAGTTCTGCATTTTTACGTTCCAGTGAGACAGGGAAGTTATGGAGAGGTACAGGTTCAGGGCATATTTGTGTGGAGTTCTGCATTGGTACTTTCCAGTGAGACAGGGAGGTTATGGAGGGTACAGGTTCAGGGCATATTTGAGTGGAGTTCGGAATTGGTGCGTTCCAGTGAGACAGGGAGGTTATGGAGGGGTACAGGTTCAGGGCATATTTGTGTGGAGTTCTGCATTGGTACGTTCCAGTGAGACAGGGAGGTTATGGAGGGTACAGGTTCAGGGCAAATTTGAGTGTAGTTGTGCATTGGTACGTTCCAGTGAGACAGGGAGGTTAAGGTGGAGTACAGGTTCAGGGCATATTTGTGTGGATTTCTGCATTGGTACGTTCCAGTGAGACTGGGAGGTTATGGAGGGGTACAGGTTCAGGGCAAATTTGTGTGGAGTTCTGCATTGGTACTTTCCTGTGAGACAGGGAGGTTATGGAGGGTACAGGTTCATGGCATATTTGCGTGGAGTTCTGCAGTGGGACGTTCCAGTGAGACAAGGAGGTTATGGACGGGTACAGGTTCAGGGCATATTTGTGTGGAGTTCTGCATTTGTACGTTCCAGTGAGACAGGGAAGTTATGGAGGGGTACAGGTTCAGGTCATATTTGTGCGGAGTTCTGCATTGGTACGTTCCAGTGAGACAGGGAGGTTATGGAGGGTACAGGTTCAGGGTATATTTGTGTGGAGTTCTGCATTGGTACGTTGCAGTGAGATAGGGAGATTATGGAGGGGTACAGGTTCAGGGCATATTTGTGTGCAGTTCGGCATTGGTACGTTGCAGTCAGACAGGGAGATTATGGAGGGGTACAGGTTCAGGGCATATTTGTGTGGAGTTCTGCATTGGTACGTTCCAGTGAGGCAGGGAGGTTATGGAGGGTACAGGTTCAGGGCATATTTGTGTGGAGTTCCGCATTGGTACGTTCCAGTGAGACAGGGATGTTATGGAGGGTTACAGGTTTAGGGCATATTTGTGTGGAGTTCTGCATTTTTACGTTCCAGTGAGACAGGGAAGTTATGGAGAGGTACAGGTTCAGGGCATATTTGTGTGGAGTTCTGCATTGGTACTTTCCAGTGAGACAGGGAGGTTATGGAGGGTACAGGTTCAGGGCATATTTGAGTGGAGTTCGGAATTGGTGCGTTCCAGTGAGACAGGGAGGTTATGGAGGGGTACAGGTTCAGGGCATATTTGTGTGGAGTTCTGCATTGGTACGTTCCAGTGAGACAGGGAGGTTATGGAGGGTACAGGTTCAGGGCAAATTTGAGTGTAGTTGTGCATTGGTACGTTCCAGTGAGACAGGGAGGTTAAGGTGGAGTACAGGTTCAGGGCATATTTGTGTGGATTTCTGCATTGGTACGTTCCAGTGAGACTGGGAGGTTATGGAGGGGTACAGGTTCAGGGCAAATTTGTGTGGAGTTCTGCATTGGTACTTTCCTGTGAGACAGGGAGGTTATGGAGGGTACAGGTTCATGGCATATTTGCGTGGAGTTCTGCAGTGGGACGTTCCAGTGAGACAAGGAGGTTATGGACGGGTACAGGTTCAGGGCATATTTGTGTGGAGTTCTGCATTTGTACGTTCCAGTGAGACAGGGAAGTTATGGAGGGGTACAGGTTCAGGTCATATTTGTGCGGAGTTCTGCATTGGTACGTTCCAGTGAGACAGGGAGGTTATTGAGGGTACAGGTTCAGGGTATATTTGTGTGGAGTTCTGCATTGGTACGTTGCAGTGAGATAGGGAGATTATGGAGGGGTACAGGTTCAGGGCATATTTGTGTGGAGTTCTGCATTGGTACGTTCCAGTGAGACAAGGTGGTTATTGAGGGATACAGGTTCAGGGCAAATTTGTGTGGAGTTTTGCATTGGTAAGTTCCAGTGAGACAGTGATGTTATTGGGGGGTACAGGAACAGGGCATATTTGTGTGGAGTTCTGCATTGGTACGTTCCTGTGAGACAAGGAGGTTATGGAGGGGTACAGGTTCAGGGCATATTTGTGTGGAATTCTGCATTGGTACATCCAAGTGAGACAGGGAGGTTACGGAGGGTGTACGGGTTCAGGGCATATTTGTGTGGAATTCTGCATTGGTACGTCCCAGTGAGGCAGGGAGGTTATGCAGGGTACAGGTTCAGGGCATATTTATGTGCAGTTCGGCATTGGTACGTTGCAGTGAGGCAGGGAGGTTATGGAGGGTACAGGTTCAGGGCATATTTGTGTGGAGTTCCGCATTGGTACGTTCCAGTGAGACAGATAGGTTATGGAGGGGTACAGGTTCAGGGCATATTTGTGTTGAGTTCGGCATTGGTACGTTCCAGTGAGACATTGACGTTATGGAGCGTACAGGTTCAGGGCATATTTGTGTGGAGTTCTGCAGTGGTACGTTCCTGTGACACACGGGGGTTATGGACGGGTACAGGTTCAGGGCATATTTGTGTTGAGTTCGGCATTGGTACGTTCCAGTGAGACAGGGAGGTTATGCAGGGTTCAGGTTCAGGGCATATTTGTGTGGAGTTCTGCAGTGGTACGTTCCAGTGACACACGGGGGTTATGGACGGGTACAGGTTCAGGGCATATTTGTGTGGAGTTCTGCATTGGTACATCCCAGTGAGACAGGGAGGTTATGGAGGGTGTACAGGTTCAGGGCATATTTGTGTGCAGTTCGGCATTGGTACGTTGCAGTCAGACAGGGAGATTATGGAGGGGTACAGGTTCAGGGCATATTTGTGTGGAGTTCTGCATTGGTACGTTCCAGTGAGGCAGGGAGGTTATGGAGGGTACAGGTTCAGGGCATATTTGTGTGGAGTTCCGCATTGGTACGTTCCAGTGAGACAGGGATGTTATGGAGGGTTACAGGTTTAGGGCATATTTGTGTGGAGTTCTGCATTTTTACGTTCCAGTGAGACAGGGAAGTTATGGAGAGGTACAGGTTCAGGGCTTATTTGTGTGGAGTTCTGCATTGGTACTTTCCAGTGAGACAGGGAGGTTATGGAGGGTACAGGTTCAGGGCATATTTGTGTGGAGTTCTGCATTGGTACGTTCCAGTGAGACAGGGAGGTTATGGAGGGTACAGGTTCAGGGCAAATTTGAGTGTAGTTGTGCATTGGTACGTTCCAGTGAGACAGGGAGGTTAAGGTGGAGTACAGGTTCAGGGCATATTTGTGTGGATTTCTGCATTGGTACGTTCCAGTGATACAGGGAGGTTATGGAGGGGTACAGGTTCAGGGCAAATTTGTGTGGAGTTCTGCATTGGTACTTTCCTGAGAGACAGGGAGGTTATGGAGGGTACAGGTTCATGGCATATTTGCGTGGAGTTCTGCAGTGGGACGTTCCAGTGAGACAAGGAGGTTATGGACGGGTACAGGTTCAGGGCATATTTGTGTGGAGTTCTGCATTTGTACGTTCCAGTGAGACAGGGAAGTTATGGAGGGGTACAGGTTCAGGGCATATTTGTGTTGAGTTCGGCATTGGTACGTTCCAGTGAGAATGGGAGGTTATGGAGGGGTACAGCAAAAGGGCATATTTGTGTGGAGTTCTGAATTGGTACGTTCAAGTGAGTCAGGGAGGTTATGGAGAGTACAGGTTCAGGGCATATTTGTGTGGAGTTCTGCATTGGTACGTTCCAGTGAGACAGGGAGGTTAAGGTGGAGTACAGGTTCAGGGCATATTTGTGTGGATTTCTGCATTGGTACGTTCCAGTGAGACAGGGAGGTTATGGAGGGGTACAGGTTCAGGGCAAATTTGTGTGGAGTTCTGCATTGGTACTTTCCTGTGAGACAGGGAGGTTATGGATGGTACAGGTTTAGGGCATATTTGTGTGGAGTTCTGCATTGGTACGTTCCAGTGAGACAGGGAGGTTATGGAGAGGTACAGGTTCAGGGCATATTTGTGTGGTGTTCTGCATTGGTACTTTCCAGTGAGACAGGGAGGTTATGGAGGGTACAAGTTCAGGGCATATTTGTGTTGAGTTCGGCATTGGTACGTTCCAGTGAGAATGGGAGGTTATGGAGGGGTACAGCAAAAGGGCATATTTGTGTGGAGTTCTGAATTGGTACGTTCCAGTGAGTCAGGGAGGTTATGGAGAGTACAGGTTCAGGGCATATTTGTGTGGAGTTCTGCATTGGTACGTTCCAGTGAGACAGGGAGGTAATGGAGGGGTACAGGTTCAGGGCAAATTTGTGTGGAGTTCTCCATTGGTACGTTCCAGTGAGACAGGGAGGTTATGGAGGGTACAGGTTCTGGGCATATTTGTGTGGAGTTCTGCAGTGGTACGTTCCAATGAGACAGGGAGGTTATGGACGGGTACAGGTTCAGGGCATATTTGTTTGGAGTTCCGCATTGGTACTTTCCAGTGAGACAGGGAGGTTATGGAGGGTACAGGTTCATGGCATATTTGCGTGGAGTTCTGCAGTGGGACGTTCCAGTGAGACAGGGAGGTTATGCACGGTACAGGATCAGGGCATATTTGAGTGGAGTTCGGCATTGGTGCATTCCAGTGAGACAGGGAGGTTATGGAGGGGTACATGTTCAGGGCATATTTGTGTGGAGTTCTGCATTTGAACGTTCCACTGAGACAGGGAGGTTCTGGAGGGGTACAGGTTCAGGGCATATTTGTGTGGAGTTCTGCATTGGTACGTTCCAGTGAGACAGGGAGGTTATGGATGGGTACAGATTCATGGCATTTTTGTGTGGTGGTCTGTAATGGTACGTTCCAGTGAGACAGGGAGGTTATGGAGGGGTACAGGTTCAGGGCATATTTGTGTGGAGTTCTACAATGGTAACTTCCAGTGAGACAGGCAGGTTATGCACGGTACAGGATCAGGGCATATTTGAGTGGAGTTCGGCCTTGGTGCGTTCCAGTGAGACAGGGAGGTTATGGAGGGGTACAGGTTCAGGGAATATTTGTGTGGTGTTCTGCAATGGTACGTTCCAGTGAGACAGGGAGGTTATGCACGGTACAGAATCAGGGCATATTTGAGTTGAGTTCGGCATTGGTGCGTTCCAGTGAGATAGGGAGGTTATGGAGGGTACATGTTCAGGGCATATTTGTGTGGAGTTCTGCATTGGTACTTTCCATTGACACAGGGAGGTTATGGAGGGTACAGGTTTAGGGTATATTTGTGTGGAGTTCTGCATTGGTACGTTGCAATGAGACACAAAGGTATGGAGGGGTACAGGTTCAGGGCATATTTGTGTGGAGTTCTGCAATGGTATTTCCCTGTGAGACAGGGAGTTTATGGAGGGTACAGGTTCATGGCATATTTGTGTGGAGTTCTGCAGTGGGACGTTCCGGTGGGACAGGGAGGTTATGGACGGGTACAGGTTCAGGGCATATTTGTGTGGAGTTCTGCATGGGTACATTCCAGTGGGACAGGGAAGTTATGTAGGGGTACAGGTTCAGGGCCTAGTTGTGTGGAGTTCTGCAGTGGGACGTTCCAGTGAGACAGGGAGGTTATGGACGGGTACACGTTCAGGGCATATTATTGTGGAGTTCTGCATTGGTACGTTCCAGTGAGACAGCGAGGTTATGCACGGTACAGGTTCAGGGCATATTTGAGTGTAGTTCTGCATTGGTACGTTCCAGTGAGACAGGGAGGTTATGGAGGGGTACAGGTTCAGGGCAAATTCGTGTGGAATTCTGCATTGGTACGTTCCAGTGAGACAGGGAGGTTATGGAGGGATACAGGTTCAGGGCATATTTGTGTGGTGTTCTGCAATGGTACGTTCCAGTGAGACAGGGAGGTTATGCACGGTACAGGATCAGGGCATATTTGAGTGGAGTTCGTCATTGGTGCATTCCAGTGAGACAGGGAGGTTATGGAGGGGTACATGTTCAGGGCATATTTGTGTGGAGTTCTGCATTTGAACGTTCCACTGAGACAGGGAGGTTCTGGAGGGGTACAGGTTCAGGGCATATTTGTGTGGAGTTCTGCATTGGTACGTTCCAGTGAGACAGGGAGGTTATGGATGGGTACAGATTCATGGCATTTTTGTGTGGTGGTCTGTAATGGTACGTTCCAGTGAGACAGGGAGGCTATGGAGGGGTACAGGTTCAGGGCATATTTGTGTGGAGTTCTACAATGGTAAGTTCCAGTGAGACAGGCAGGTTATGCACGGTACAGGATCAGGGCATATTTGAGTGGAGTTCGGCCTTGGTGCGTTCCAGTGAGACAGGGAGGTTACGGAGGGGTACAGGTTCAGGGCATATTTGTGTGGTGTTCTGCAATGGTACGTTCCAGTGAGACAGGGAGGTTATGCACGGTACAGAATCAGGGCATATTTGAGTTGAGTTCGGCATTGGTGCGTTCCAGTGAGACAGGGAGGTTATGGAGGGTACATGTTCAGGGCATATTTGAGTGGAGTTCTGTATTTGTACGTTCCAGTGAGACAGGGAGGTTATGGAGGGGTACAGGTTCAGGGCATATTTGTGTGTGTGGTCTGCAATGGTACGTTCCAGTGTGACAGGGAGGTTATGCACGGTACAGGATCAGGGCATATTTGAGTGGAGTTCGGCATTGGTGCGTTCCAGTGAGACAGGGACGTAATGGCGGGGTACAGGTTCAGGGCATATTTGTGTGGAGTTCTGCATTGGTACGTTCCAGTAAGACAGGGAGTTTATGGAGGGATACAGGTTCAGGGCATATTTGTGTGGTGTTCTGCAATGGTACGTTCCAGTGAGACAGGGAGGTTATGGATGGGTACAGGTTCAGGGCATATTTGTGTGGAGTTCTGCATTTGAACGCTCCACTGAGACAGGGAGGTTCTGGAGGGGTACAGGTTCAGGGCATATTTGTGTGGAGTTCTGCATTGGTATGTTCCAGTGAGACAGGGAGGTTATGGATGGGTACAGATTCAGGGCATTTTTGTGTGGTGGTCTGTAATGGTACGTTCCAGTGAGACAGGGAGGTTATGGAGGGGTACAGTTTCAGGGCATATTTGTATGGAGTTCTACAATGGTACGTTCCAGTGAGACAGGGAGGTTATGCACGGTACAGGATCAGGGCATATTTGAGTGGAGTTCGGCCTTGGTGCGTTCCAGTGAGACAGGGAGGTTATGGAGGGGTACAGGTTCAGGGCATATTTGTGTGCTGTTCTGCAATGGTACGTTCCAGTGAGACAGGGAGGTTATGCACGGTACAGGATCAGGGCATATTTGAGTGGAGTTCGGCATTGGTGCATTCCAGTGAGACAGGGAGGTTATGGAGGGGTACAGGTGCAGGGCATATTTGTGTGGAGTTCTGCATTGGTACGTTCCAGTGTGACAGGGAAGTTATGGAGGTGTACAGGTTCAGGGCATAGTTGTGTGGAGTTCTGCATTGTACGTTCCAGTGAGACAGGGATTTTATGGAGGGGTACAGGTTCAGGGCATATTTGTGTGGAGTTCTGTATTTGTACGTTCCAGTGAAACAGGGAGGTTATGCACGGTACAGGATCAGGACATATTTGAGTGGAGTTCGGCCTTGGTGCGTTCCAGTGAGACAGGGACGTTATGGAGGGGTACAGGTTGAAGGCATATTTGTGTGGAGTTCTGCATTGGTACGTTCCAGTGAGACAGGGAGTGTATGGAGGGGTACAGGTTCAGGGCATATTTGTGTGGAATTCTGCATTGGTACGTCCCAGTGAGGCAGGGAGGTTATGCAGGGTACAGGTTCAGGGCATATTTGTGTGCAGTTCGGCATTGGTACGTTGCAGTCAGACAGGGAGATTATGGAGGGGTACAGGTTCAGGGCATATTTGTGTGGAGTTCTGCATTGGTACGTTCCAGTGAGGCAGGGAGGTTATGGAGGGTACAGGTTCAGGGCATATTTGTGTGGAGTTCCGCATTGGTACGTTCCAGTGAGACAGATAGGTTATGGAGGGGTACAGGTTCAGGGCATATTTGTGTTGAGTTCGGCATTGGTACGTTCCAGTGAGACAATGACGTTATGGAGCGTACAGGTTCAGGGCATATTTGTGTGGAGTTCTGCAGTGGTACGTTCCAGTGACACACGGGGGTTATGGACGGGTACAGGTTCAGGGCATATTTGTGTTGAGTTCGGCATTGGTACGTTCCAGTGAGACAGGGAGGTTATGCAGGGTTCAGGTTCAGGGCATATTTGTGTGGAGTTCTGCAGTGGTACGTTCCAGTGACACACGGGGGTTATGGACGGGTACAGGTTCAGGGCATATTTGTGTGGAGTTCTGCATTGGTACATCCCAGTGAGACAGGGAGGTTATGGAGGGTGTACAGGTTCAGGGCATATTTGTGTGCAGTTCGGCATTGGTACGTTGCAGTCAGACAGGGAGATTATGGAGGGGTACAGGTTCAGGGCATATTTGTGTGGAGTTCCGCATTGGTACGTTCCAGTGAGACAGGGAAGTTATGGAGAGGTACAGGTTCAGGGCATATTTGTGTGGAGTTCTGCATTGGTACTTTCCAGTGAGACAGGGAGGTTATGGAGGGTACAGGTTCAGGGCATATTTGAGTGGAGTTCGGAATTGGTGCGTTCCAGTGAGACAGGGAGGTTATGGAGGGGTACAGGTTCAGGGCATATTTGTGTGGAGTTCTGCATTGGTACGTTCCAGTGAGACAGGGAGGTTATGGAGGGTACAGGTTCAGGGCAAATTTGAGTGTAGTTGTGCATTGGTACGTTCCAGTGAGACAGGGAGGTTAAGGTGGAGTACAGGTTCAGGGCATATTTGTGTGGATTTCTGCATTGGTACGTTCCAGTGAGACTGGGAGGTTATGGAGGGGTACAGGTTCAGGGCAAATTTGTGTGGAGTTCTGCATTGGTACTTTCCTGTGAGACAGGGAGGTTATGGAGGGTACAGGTTCATGGCATATTTGCGTGGAGTTCTGCAGTGGGACGTTCCAGTGAGACAAGGAGGTTATGGACGGGTACAGGTTCAGGGCATATTTGTGTGGAGTTCTGCATTTGTACGTTCCAGTGAGACAGGGAAGTTATGGAGGGGTACAGGTTCAGGTCATATTTGTGCGGAGTTCTGCATTGGTACGTTCCAGTGAGACAGGGAGGTTATGGAGGGTACAGGTTCAGGGTATATTTGTGTGGAGTTCTGCATTGGTACGTTGCAGTGAGATAGGGAGATTATGGAGGGGTACAGGTTCAGGGCATATTTGTGTGGAGCTCTGCATTGGTACGTTCCAGTGAGACAAGGTGGTTATTGAGGGATACAGGTTCAGGGCAAATTTGTGTGGAGTTTTGCATTGGTAAGTTCCAGTGAGACAGTGATGTTATTGGGGGGTACAGGAACAGGGCATATTTGTGTGGAGTTCTGCATTGGTACGTTCCTGTGAGACAAGGAGGTTATGGAGGGGTACAGGTTCAGGGCATATTTGTGTGGAATTCTGCATTGGTACATCCAAGTGAGACAGGGAGGTTACGGAGGGTGTACAGGTTCAGGGCATATTTGTGTGGAATTCTGCATTGGTACGTCCCAGTGAGGCAGGGAGGTTATGCAGGGTACAGGTTCAGGGCATATTTATGTGCAGTTCGGCATTGGTACGTTGCAGTCAGACAGGGAGATTATGGAGGGGTACAGGTTCAGGGCATATTTGTGTGGAGTTCTGCATTGGTACGTTCCAGTGAGGCAGGGAGGTTATGGAGGGTACAGGTTCAGGGCATATTTGTGTGGAGTTCCGCATTGGTACGTTCCAGTGAGACAGATAGGTTATGGAGGGGTACAGGTTCAGGGCATATTTGTGTTGAGTTCGGCATTGGTACATTCCAGTGAGACATTGACGTTATGGAGCGTACAGGTTCAGGGCATATTTGTGTGGAGTTCTGCAGTGGTACGTTCCTGTGACACACGGGGGTTATGGACGGGTACAGGTTCAGGGCATATTTGTGTTGAGTTCGGCATTGGTACGTTCCAGTGAGACAGGGAGGTTATGCAGGATTCAGGTTCAGGGCATATTTGTGTGGAGTTCTGCAGTGGTACGTTCCAGTGACACACGGGGGTTATGGACGGGTACAGGTTCAGGGCATATTTGTGTGGAGTTCTGCATTGGTACATCCCAGTGAGACAGGGAGGTTATGGAGGGTGTACAGGTTCAGGGCATATTTGTGTGCAGTTCGGCATTGGTACGTTGCAGTCAGACAGGGAGATTATGGAGGGGTACAGGTTCAGGGCATATTTGTGTGGAGTTCTGCATTGGTACGTTCCAGTGAGGCAGGGAGGTTATGGAGGGTACAGGTTCAGGGCATATTTGTGTGGAGTTCCGCATTGGTACGTTCCAGTGAGACAGGGATGTTATGGAGGGTTACAGGTTTAGGGCATATTTGTGTGGAGTTCTGCATTTTTACGTTCCAGTGAGACAGGGAAGTTATGGAGAGGTACAGGTTCAGGGCTTATTTGTGTGGAGTTCTGCATTGGTACTTTCCAGTGAGACAGGGAGGTTATGGAGGGTACAGGTTCAGGGCATATTTGTGTGGAGTTCTGCATTGGTACGTTCCAGTGAGACAGGGAGGTTATGGAGGGTACAGGTTCAGGGCAAATTTGAGTGTAGTTGTGCATTGGTACGTTCCAGTGAGACAGGGAGGTTAAGGTGGAGTACAGGTTCAGGGCATATTTGTGTGGATTTCTGCATTGGTACGTTCCAGTGAGACAGGGAGGTTATGGAGGGGTACAGGTTCAGGGCAAATTTGTGTGGAGTTCTGCATTGGTACTTTCCTGAGAGACAGGGAGGTTATGGAGGGTACAGGTTCATGGCATATTTGCGTGGAGTTCTGCAGTGGGACGTTCCAGTGAGACAAGGAGGTTATGGACGGGTACAGGTTCAGGGCATATTTGTGTGGAGTTCTGCATTTGTACGTTCCAGTGAGACAGGGAAGTTATGGAGGGGTACAGGTTCAGGGCATATTTGTGTTGAGTTCGGCATTGGTACGTTCCAGTGAGAATGGGAGGTTATGGAGGGGTACAGCAAAAGGGCATATTTGTGTGGAGTTCTGAATTGGTACGTTCAAGTGAGTCAGGGAGGTTATGGAGAGTACAGGTTCAGGGCATATTTGTGTGGAGTTCTGCATTGGTACGTTCCAGTGAGACAGGGAGGTTAAGGTGGAGTACAGGTTCAGGGCATATTTGTGTGGATTTCTGCATTGGTACGTTCCAGTGAGACAGGGAGGTTATGGAGGGGTACAGGTTCAGGGCAAATTTGTGTGGAGTTCTGCATTGGTACTTTCCTGTGAGACAGGGAGGTTATGGATGGTACAGGTTTAGGGCATATTTGTGTGGAGTTCTGCATTGGTACGTTCCAGTGAGACAGGGAGGTTATGGAGAGGTACAGGTTCAGGGCATATTTGTGTGGTGTTCTGCATTGGTACTTTCCAGTGAGACAGGGAGGTTATGGAGGGTACAAGTTCAGGGCATATTTGTGTTGAGTTCGGCATTGGTACGTTCCAGTGAGAATGGGAGGTTATGGAGGGGTACAGCAAAAGGGCATATTTGTGTGGAGTTCTGAATTGGTACGTTCCAGTGAGTCAGGGAGGTTATGGAGAGTACAGGTTCAGGGCATATTTGTGTGGAGTTCTGCATTGGTACGTTCCAGTGAGACAGGGAGGTAATGGAGGGGTACAGGTTCAGGGCAAATTTGTGTGGAGTTCTCCATTGGTACGTTCCAGTGAGACAGGGAGGTTATGGAGGGTACAGGTTCTGGGCATATTTGTGTGGAGTTCTGCAGTGGTACGTACCCATGAGACAGGGAGGTTATGGACGGGTACAGGTTCAGGGCATATTTGTTTGGAGTTCCGCATTGGTACTTTCCAGTGAGACAGGGAGGTTATGGAGGGTACAGGTTCATGGCATATTTGCGTGGAGTTCTGCAGTGGGACGTTCCAGTGAGACAGGGAGGTTATGGACGGGTACAGGTTCAGGGCATATTTGTGTGGAGTTCTGCATTGGTACATTCCAGTGAGACAGGGAAGTTATGGAGGGGTACAGGTTCAGGGCATATTTGTGTGGAATTCTGCATTGGTACGTTCCAGTGAGACAGGGAAGTTATGGAGGGGTACAGGTTCAGGGCATATTTGTGTGGAGTTCTGCATTGGTACTTTCCACTCAGACAGATAGGTTATGGAGGGTACATGTTCAGGTCATATTTGTGCGGAGTTCTGCATTGGTACGTTCCAGTGAGACAGGGAGGTTATGGAGGGTACAGGTTCAGGGTATATTTGTGTGGAGTTCTGCATTGGTACGTTGCAGTGAGATAGGGAGATTATGGAGGGGTACAGGTTCAGGGCATATTTGTGCGGAGTTCTGCATTGGTACGTTCCAGTGAGACAAGGTGGTTATTGAGGGATACAGGTTCAGGGCAAATTTGTGTGGAGTTGTGCATTGGTAAGTTCCAATGAGACAAGGAGGTTATGGGCGGGTACAGGTTCACGGCATATTTCTGTGGAGTTGTGTATTGGTACGTCCCAGTGAGGCAGGGAGGTTATGGTGGGTTACAGGAACAGGGCATATTTGTGACGAGTTCGGCATTGGTACGTTCCAGTGAGACAGTGATGTTATTGGGGGTACAGGTTCAGGGCATATTTGTGTGGAGTTCTGCATTGGTACGTTCCAGTGAGACAGGGAGGTTAAGGTGGAGTACAGGTTCAGGGCATATTTGTGTGGATTTCTGCATTGGTACGTTCCAGTGAGACAGGGTGGTTATGGAGAGGTACAGGTTCAGGGCATATTTGTGTGGTGTTCTGCATTGGTACTTTCCAGTGAGACAGGGAGGTTATGGAGGGTACAAGTTCAGGGCATATTTGTGTTGAGTTCGGCATTGGTACGTTCCAGTGAGAATGGGAGGTTATGGAGGGGTACAGCAAAAGGGCATATTTGTGTGGAGTTCTGAATTGGTACGTTCCAGTGAGTCAGGGAGGTTATGGAGAGTACAGGTTCAGGGCATATTTGTGTGGAGTTCTGCATTGGTACGTTCCAGTGAGACAGGGAGGTAATGGAGGGGTACAGGTTCAGGGCAAATTTGTGTGGAGTTCTCCATTGGTACGTTCCAGTGAGACAGGGAGGTTATGGAGGGTACAGGTTCTGGGCATATTTGTGTGGAGTTCTGCAGTGGTACGTTCCCATGAGACAGGGAGGTTATGGACGGGTACAGGTTCAGGGCATATTTGTTTGGAGTTCCGCATTGGTACTTTCCAGTGAGATAGGGAGGTTATGGAGGGTACAGGTTCATGGCATATTTGCGTGGAGTTCTGCAGTGGGACGTTCCAGTGAGACAGGGAGGTTATGGACGGGTACAGGTTCAGGGCATATTTGTGTGGAGTTCTGCATTGGTACATTCCAGTGAGACAGGGAAGTTATGGAGGGGTACAGGTTCAGGGCATATTTGTGTGGAATTCTGCATTGGTACGTTCCAGTGAGACAGGGAAGTTATGGAGGGGTACAGGTTCAGGGCATATTTGTGTGGAGTTCTGCATTGGTACTTTCCACTCAGACAGATAGGTTATGGAGGGTACATGTTCAGGTCATATTTGTGCGGAGTTCTGCATTGGTACGTTCCAGTGAGACAGGGAGGTTATGGAGGGTACAGGTTCAGGGTATATTTGTGTGGAGTTCTGCATTGGTACGTTGCAGTGAGATAGGGAGATTATGGAGGGGTACAGGTTCAGGGCATATTTGTGCGGAGTTCTGCATTGGTACGTTCCAGTGAGACAAGGTGGTTATTGAGGGATACAGGTTCAGGGCAAATTTGTGTGGAGTTGTGCATTGGTAAGTTCCAATGAGACAAGGAGGTTATGGGCGGGTACAGGTTCACGGCATATTTCTGTGGAGTTGTGTATTGGTACGTCCCAGTGAGGCAGGGAGGTTATGGTGGGTTACAGGAACAGGGCATATTTGTGACGAGTTCGGCATTGGTACGTTCCAGTGAGACAGTGATGTTATTGGGGGTACAGGTTCAGGGCATATTTGTGTGGAGTTCTGCATTGGTACGTTCCAGTGAGACAGGGAGGTTAAGGTGGAGTACAGGTTCAGGGCATATTTGTGTGGATTTCTGCATTGGTACGTTCCAGTGAGACAGGGTGGTTATGGAGGGGTACAGGTTCAGGGCAAATTTGTGTGGAGTTCTGCATTGGTACTTTCCTGTGAGACAGGGAGGTTATGGAGGGTACAGGTTTAGGGCATATTTGTGTGGAGTTCTGCATTGGTACGTTCCAGTGAGACAGGGAGGTTATGGAGGGTTACAGGTTCAGGGCATATTTGTGTGGAGTTCTGCATTTTTACGTTCCAGTGAGACACGGAAGTTATGGAGAGGTACATGTTCAGGGCATATTTGTGTGGAGTTCTGCATTGGTACTTTCCAGTGAGACAGGGATGTTATGGAGGGGTACAGGTTCAGGGCATATTTGTGTGGAATTCTGCATTGGTACGTTCCAGTGAGACAGGGAAGTTATGGAGGGGTACAGGTTCAGGGCATATTTGTGTGGAGTTCTGCATTGGTACTTTCCACTCAGACAGATAGGTTATGGAGGGTACATGTTCAGGTCATATTTGTGCGGAGTTCTGCATTGGTACGTTCCAGTGAGACAGGGAGGTTATGGAGGGTACAGGTTCAGGGTATATTTCTGTGGAGTTGTGTATTGGTACGTCCCAGTGAGGCAGGGAGGTTATGGTGGGTTACAGGAACAGGGCATATTTGTGACGAGTTCGGCATTGGTACGTTCCAGTGAGACAGTGATGTTATTGGGGGTACAGGTTCAGGGCATATTTGTGTGGAGTTCTGCATTGGTACGTTCCAGTGAGACAGGGAGGTTAAGGTGGAGTACAGGTTCAGGGCATATTTGTGTGGATTTCTGCATTGGTACGTTCCAGTGAGACAGGGTGGTTATGGAGGGGTACAGGTTCAGGGCAAATTTGTGTGGAGTTCTGCATTGGTACTTTCCTGTGAGACAGGGAGGTTATGGAGGGTACAGGTTCAGGGCATATTTGTGTGGAGTTCTGCATTGGTACGTTCCAGTGAGACAGGGAGGTTATGGAGGGTTACAGGTTTAGGGCATATTTGTGTGGAGTTCTGCATTTTTACGTTCCAGTGAGACAGGGAGGTTATGGAGGGTACAGGTTCAGGGCATATTTGAGTGGAGTTCGGAATTGGTGCGTTCCAGTGAGACAGGGAGATTATGGAGGGGTACAGGTTCAGGGCATATTTGTGTGGAGTTCTGCATTGGTACGTTCCAGTGAGGCAGGGAGGTTATGGAGGGTACAGGTTCAGGGCATATTTGTGTGGAGTTCCGCATTGGTACGTTCCAGTGAGACAGATAGGTTATGGAGGGGTACAGGTTCAGGGCATATTTGTGTTAAGTTCGGCATTGGTACGTTCCAGTGAGACAATGACGTTATGGAGCGTACAGGTTCAGGGCATATTTGTGTGGAGTTCTGCATTGGTACATTCCAGTGAGTCAGGGAGGTTATGGACGGGTATAGGTTCAGGGCATATTTGTGTGTTGTTCTGCATTGCTACGTTCCAGTGAGACAGGGAGGTTATGCAGGGTTCCGGTTTAGGGCCTATTTGTGTGGAGTTCTGCAGTGGTACGTTCCAGTGACACACGGGGGTTATGGACGGGTACAGGTTCAGGGCATATTTGTGTGGAGTTCTGCATTGGTACATCCCAGTGAGACAGGGAGGTTATGGAGGGTGTACAGGTTCAGGGCATATTTGAGTTCAGTTCGGCATTGGTACGTTGCAGTCAGACAGGGAGATTATGGAGGGGTACAGGTTCAGGGCATATTTGTGTGGAGTTCTGCATTGGTACGTTCCAGTGAGGCAGGGAGGTTATGGAGGGTATAGGTTCAGGGCATATTTGTGTGGAATTCCGCATTGGTACGTTCCAGTGAGACAGGGATGTTATGGAGGGTTACAGGTTTAGGGCATATTTGTGTGGAGTTCTGCATTTTTACGTTCCAGTGAGACAGGGAAGTTATGGAGAGGTACAGGTTCAGGGCATATTTGTGTGGAGTTCTGCATTGGTACTTTCCAGTGAGACAGGGAGGTTATGGAGGGTACAGGTTCAGGGCATATTTGAGTGGAGTTCGGAATTGGTGCGTTCCAGTGAGACAGGGAGGTTATGGAGGGGTACAGGTTCAGGGCATATTTATGTGGAGTTCTGCATTGGTACGTTCCAGTGAGACAGGGAGGTTATGGAGGGTACAGGTTCAGGGCAAATTTGAGTGTAGTTGTGCATTGGTACGTTCCAGTGAGACAGGGAGGTTAAGGTGGAGTACAGGTTCAGGACATATTTGTGTGGATTTCTGCATTGGTACGTTCCAGTGAGACAGGGAGGTTATGGAGGGGTACAGGTTCAGGGCAAATTTGTGTGGAGTTCTGCATTGGTACGTTCCAGTGAGAATGGGTCGTTATGGAGGGGTACAGCAAAAGGGCATATTTGTGTGGAGTTCTGAATTGGTACGTTCAAGTGAGTCAGGGAGGTTATGGAGAGTACAGGTTCAGGGCATATTTGTGTGGAGTTCTGCATTGGTACGTTCCAGTGAGACAGGGAGTTTAAGGTGGAGTACAGGTTCAGGGCATATTTGTGTGGAGTTCTGCATTGGTACATTCCAGTGAGTCAGGGAGGTTATGGAGGGGTATAGGTTCAGGGCATATTTGTGTGTTGTTCTGCATTGGTACGTTCCAGTGAGACAGGGAGGTTATGCAGGGTTCAGGTTCAGGGCATATTTGTGTGGAGTTCTGCAGTGGTACGTTCCAGTGACACACGGGGGTTATGGACGGGTACAGGTTCAGGGCATATTTGTGTGGAGTTCTGCATTGGTACATCCCAGTGAGACAGGGAGGTTATGGAGGGTGTACAGGTTCAGGGCATATTTGTGTGGAATTCTGCATTGGTACGTCCCAGTGAGGCAGGGAGGTTATGCAGGGTACAGGTTCAGGGCATATTTGTGTGCAGTTCGGCATTGGTACGTTGCAGTCAGACAGGGAGATTATGGAGGGGTACAGGTTCAGGGCATATTTGTGTGGAGTTCTGCATTGGTACGTTCCAGTGAGGCAGGGAGGTTATGGAGGGTACAGGTTCAGGGCATATTTGTGTGGAGTTCCGCATTGGTACGTTCCAGTGAGACAGGGATGTTATGGAGGGTTACAGGTTTAGGGCATATTTGTGTGGAGTTCTGCATTTTTACGTTCCAGTGAGACACGGAAGTTATGGAGAGGTACAGGTTCAGGGCATATTTGTGTGGAGTTCTGCATTGGTACTTTCCAGTGAGACAGGGAGGTTATGGATGGTACAGGTTCAGGGCATATTTGTGTTGAGTTCGGCATTGGTACGTTCCAGTGAGAATGGGAGGTTATGGAGGGGTACAGCAAAAGGGCATATTTGTGTGGAGTTCTGAATTGGTACGTTCCAGTGAGTCAGGGAGGTTATGGAGAGTACAGGTTCAGGGCATATTTGTGTGGAGTTCTGCATTGTTACGTTCCAGTGAGACAGGGAGGTTATGGAGGGGTACAGGTTCAGGGTATATTTCTGTGGAGTTCTGCATTGGTACGTGCCAGTGAGACAGGGAGGTCATGGAGGGTTACAGGTTTAGGGCATATTTGTGTGGCGTTCCTCATTGGTACGTTCCAGTTGGACAGGGAGATTATGGAGGGTACAGGTTCAGGGCATATTTGTGTGGAGTTCTGCATTGGTACGTTCCAGTGAGACAGGGAGGTTATGGAGGGTACAGGTTCAGGGCAAATTTGAGTGTAGTTGTGCATTGGTACGTTCCTGTGAGACAGGGAGGTTAAGGTGGAGTACAGGTTCAGGGCATATTTGTGTGGATTTCTGCATTGGTACATTCCAGTGAGACAGGGAGGTTATGGAGGGGTACAGGTTCAGGGCAAATTTGTGTGGAATTCTCCATTGGTACGTTCCAGTGAGACAGGGAGGTTATGGAGGGCACAGGTTCTGGGCATATTTGTGTGGAGTTCTGCAGTGATACGTTCCAGTGAGAGAGGGAGGTTATGGACGGGTACAGGTTCAGGGCATATTTGTGTGGAGTTCTGCATTGGTACTTTCCAGTGAGACAGGGAGCTTATGAAGGGTACAGGTTCATGGCATATTTGCGTGGAGTTCTGCAGTGGGACGTTCCAGTGAGACAGGGAGGTTATGGACGGGTACAGGTTCAGGGCATATTGGTGTGGAGTTCTGCATTGGTACGTTCCAGTGAGACAGGGAAGTTATGGAGGGGTACAGGTTCAGGGGATATTTGTGTGGAATTCTGCATTGGTACGTTCCAGTGAGACAGGGAAGTTATGGAGGGGTACAGGTTCAGGGCATATTTGTGTGGAATTCTGCATTGGTAAGTTCCAGTGAGACAGGGAGGTTATGGAGGGTACTGGTTCAGGGCATATTTGTGTGGACGTCTGCATTGGTACGTTCCTTTGAGACAGGGAGGTTATGGAGGGGTACAGGTTCAGGGTATATTTGTGTGGAATTCTGCGTTGGTACGTTCCAGTGTGACTGGGAGGTTATGGAGGGGTACAGGTTCCGGGCATATTTGTTTGGAGTTCTCCATTGGTATGTTCCAGTGAGACAGGGAGGTTATGGAGGGTACAGGTTCAGGGCATATTTGTGTGGAATTCTGCATTGGTAAGTTCCAGTGAGACAGGGAGGTTATGGAGGGTACTGGTTCAGGCATATTTGTGTGGAGATCTGCATTGGTACGTTCCTTTGAGACATGGAGGTTATGGAGGGGTACAGGTTCAGGGTATATTTGTGTGGAATTCTGCGTTGGTACGTTCCAGTGTGACTGGGAGGTTATGGAGGGGTACAGGTTCAGGGCATATTTTTTTGGAGTTTTGCATTGGTACGTTCCAGTTAGACAGGGCAGTTATGGAGGGTACAGGTTCAGGGCATATTTGTGTGGAGTTCTGCAGTGGGACGTGCCAGTGAGACATGAGGTTATGGACGGGTACAGGTTCAGGGCACACTTGTGTGGAGTTCTGCATTGGTACGTTCCAGTGAGACAGGGAGGTTATGGAGGGGTACAGGTTCAGGGCATATTTGTGTGGAGCTCTGCAGTGGTACGTTCCACTGACACAGGGAGGTTATGGACGGGTTCAGGTTCAGGGCATATTTGTGTGGAGTTCTGCATTGGTACTTTCCAGTGAGACAGGGAGGTTATGGAGGGTACTGGTTCAGGCATATTTGTGTGGAGATCTATATTGGTACGTTCCTTTGAGACAGGGAGGTTATGGAGGGGTACAGGTTCACGGTATATTTGTGTGGAATTCTGCGTTGGTACGTTCCAGTGTGACTGGGAGGTTATGGAGGGGTACAGGTTCAGGGCATATTTTTTTGGAGTTTTGCATTGGTACGTTCCAGTTAGACAGGGCAGTTATGGAGGGTACAGGTTCAGGGCATATTTGTGTGGAGTTCTGCAGTGGGACGTGCCAGTGAGACATGAGGTTATGGACGGGTACAGGTTCAGGGCACACTTGTGTGGAGTTCTGCATTGGTACGTTCCAGTGAGACAGGGAGGTTATGTAGGGGTACAGGTTCAGGGCATATTTGTGTGGAGTTCTGCATTGGTACGTTCCAGTGAGACAGGGAGGTTATGGAGGGGTACAGGTTCAGGGCAAATTTGTGTGGATTTCTGCATTGGTACGTTCCAGTGAGACAGGGAGGTTATGGAGGGGTCTGGTTCAGGCATATTTGTGTGGAGATCTGCATTGGTACGTTCCTTTGAGACAGGGAGTTTATGGAGGGTACTGGTTCATGGCATATTTGCGTGGAGTTCTGCAGTGGGACGTTCCAGTGAGACAGGGAGGTTATGAACGGGTACAGGTTCAGGGCATATTTGTGTGGAGATCTATATTGGTACGTTCCTTTGAGACAGGGAGGTTATGGAGGGGTACAGGTTCACGGTATATTTGTGTGGAATTCTGCGTTGGTACGTTCCAGTGTGACTGGGAGGTTATGGAGGGGTACAGGTTCAGGGCATATTTTTTTGGAGTTTTGCATTGGTACGTTCCAGTTAGACAGGGCAGTTATGGAGGGTACAGGTTCAGGGCATATTTGTGTGGAGTTCTGCAGTGGGACGTGCCAGTGAGACATGAGGTTATGGACGGGTACAGGTTCAGGGCACACTTGTGTGGAGTTCTGCATTGGTACTTTCCAGTGAGACAGGGAGGTTATGGAGGGTACTGGTTCAGGCATATTTGTGTGGAGATCTATATTGGTACGTTCCTTTGAGACAGGGAGGTTATGGAGGGGTACAGGTTCACGGTATATTTGTGTGGAATTCTGCGTTGGTACGTTCCAGTGTGACTGGGAGGTTATGGAGGGGTACAGGTTCAGGGCATATTTTTTTGGAGTTTTGCATTGGTACGTTCCAGTTAGACAGGGCAGTTATGGAGGGTACAGGTTCAGGGCATATTTGTGTGGAGTTCTGCAGTGGGACGTGCCAGTGAGACATGAGGTTATGGACGGGTACAGGTTCAGGGCACACTTGTGTGGAGTTCTGCATTGGTACGTTCCAGTGAGACAGGGTGGTTATGTAGGGGTACAGGTTCAGGGCATATTTGTGTGGAGTTCTGCATTGGTACGTTCCAGTGAGACAGGGAGGTTATGGAGGGGTACAGGTTCAGGGCAAATTTGTGTGGATTTCTGCATTGGTACGTTCCAGTGAGACAGGGAGGTTATGGAGGGGTCTGGTTCAGGCATATTTGTGTGGAGATCTGCATTGGTACGTTCCTTTGAGACAGGGAGTTTATGGAGGGTACTGGTTCATGGCATATTTGCGTGGAGTTCTGCAGTGGGACGTTCCAGTGAGACAGGGAGGTTATGAACGGGTACAGGTTCAGGGGATATTTGTGTGGAATTCTGCATTGGTACGTTCCAGTGAGACAGGGAAGTTATGGAGGGGTACAGGTTCAGGGCATATTTGTGTGGAATTCTGCAGTGATAAGTTCCAGTGAGAGAGGGAGGTTATGGAGGGGTACAGGTTCAGGGGATATTTGTGTGGAATTCTGCATTGGTACGTTCCAGTGAGACAGGGAAGTTATGGAGGGGTACAGGTTCAGGGCATATTTGTGTGGAATTCTGCATTGGTAAGTTCCAGTGAGACAGGGAGGTTATGGAGGGGTACAGGTTCAGGGCATATTTGTGTGGAGTTCTGCATTGGTACGTTCCAGTGAGACAGGGAGGTTATGGAGGGTACAGGTTCAGGGCAAATTTGAGTGTAGTTGTGCATTGGTACGTTCCTGTGAGACAGGGAGGTTAAGGTGGAGTACAGGTTCAGGGCATATTTGTGTGGATTTCTGCATTGGTACATTCCAGTGAGACAGGGAGGTTATGGAGGGGTACAGGTTCAGGGCAAATTTGTGTGGAATTCTCCATTGGTACGTTCCAGTGAGACAGGGAGGTTATGGAGGGCACAGGTTCTGGGCATATTTGTGTGGAGTTCTGCAGTGATACGTTCCAGTGAGAGAGGGAGGTTATGGACGGGTACAGGTTCAGGGCATATTTGTGTGGAGTTCTGCATTGGTACTTTCCAGTGAGACAGGGAGCTTATGAAGGGTACAGGTTCATGGCATATTTGCGTGGAGTTCTGCAGTGGGACGTTCCAGTGAGACAGGGAGGTTATGGACGGGTACAGGTTCAGGGCATATTTGTGTGGAGTTCTGCATTGGTACGTTCCAGTGAGACAGGGAAGTTATGGAGGGGTACAGGTTCAGGGGATATTTGTGTGGAATTCTGCATTGGTACGTTCCAGTGAGACAGGGAAGTTATGGAGGGGTACAGGTTCAGGGCATATTTGTGTGGAATTCTGCATTGGTAAGTTCCAGTGAGACAGGGAGGTTATGGAGGGTACTGGTTCAGGCATATTTGTGTGGAGATCTGCATTGGTACGTTCCTTTGAGACATGGAGGTTATGGAGGGGTACAGGTTCAGGGTATATTTGTGTGGAATTCTGCGTTGGTACGTTCCAGTGTGACTGGGAGGTTATGGAGGGTACAGGTTCAGGGCATATTTGTGTGGAGTTCTGCAGTGGGACGTGCCAGTGAGACATGAGGTTATGGACGGGTACAGGTTCAGGGCACACTTGTGTGGAGTTCTGCATTGGTACGTTCCAGTGAGACAGGGAGGTTATGGAGGGGTACAGGTTCAGGGCATATTTGTGTGGAGCTCTGCATTGGTACGTTCCAGTGAGACAGGGAGGTTATGGAGGGATACAGGTTCAGGGCAAATTTGTGTGTAGTTCTGCATTGGTACGTTCCAGTGGGACAGGGAGGTTATGGAGGGTACAGGTTCAGGGCATATTTGTGTGGAGTTCTGCAGTGGTACGTTCCACTGACACAGGGAGGTTATGGACGGGTACAGGTTCAGGGCATATTTGTGTGGAGTTCTGCATTGGTACTTTCCAGTGAGACAGGGAGGTTATGGAGGGTACTGGTTCAGGCATATTTGTGTGGAGATCTATATTGGTACGTTCCTTTGAGACAGGGAGGTTATGGAGGGGTACAGGTTCACGGTATATTTGTGTGGAATTCTGCGTTGGTACGTTCCAGTGTGACTGGGAGGTTATGGAGGGGTACAGGTTCAGGGCATATTTTTTTGGAGTTTTGCATTGGTACGTTCCAGTTAGACAGGGCAGTTATGGAGGGTACAGGTTCAGGGCATATTTGTGTGGAGTTCTGCATTGGTACGTTGCAGTCAGACAGGGAGATTATGGTGGGGTACAGGTTCAGGGCATATTTGTGTGGAGTTCTGCATTGGTACGTTCCAGTGAGGCAGGGAGGTTATGGAGGGTACAGGTTCAGGGCATATTTGTGTGGAGTTCCGCATTGGTACGTTCCAGTGAGACAGATAGGTTATGGAGGGGTACAGGTTCAGGGCATATTTGTGTTGAGTTCGGCATTGGTACGTTCCAGTGAGACAATGACGTTATGGAGCGTACAGGTTCAGGGCATATTTGTGTGGAGTTCTGCATTGGTACATTCCAGTGAGTCAGGGAGGTTATGGACGGGTATAGGTTCAGGGCATATTTGTGTGTTGTTCTGCATTGGTACGTTCCAGTGAGACAGGGAGGTTATGCAGGGTTCAGGTTCAGGGCATATTTGTGTGGAGTTCTGCAGTGGTACGTTCCAGTGACACACGGGGGTTATGGACGGGTACAGGTTCAGGGCATATTTGTTTGGAGTTCTGCATTGGTACATCCCAGTGAGACAGGGAGGTTATGGAGGGTGTACAGGTTCAGGGCATATTTGTGTGGAATTCTGCATTGGTACGTCCCAGTGAGGCAGGGAGGTTATGCAGGGTACAGGTTCAGGGCATATTTGTGTGGAGTTCTGCATTGGTACGTTCCAGTGAGGCAGGGAGGTTATGGAGGGTACAGGTTCAGGGCATATTTGTGTGGAGTTCCGCATTGGTACGTTCCAGTGAGACAGGGATGTTATGGAGGGTTACAGGTTTAGGGCATATTTGTGTGGAGTTCTGCATTTTTACGTTCCAGTGAGACACGGAAGTTATGGAGAGGTACAGGTTCAGGGCATATTTGTGTGGAGTTCTGCATTGGTACTTTCCAGTGAGACAGGGAGGTTATGGATGGTACAGGTTCAGGGCATATTTGTGTTGAGTTCGGCATTGGTACGTTCCAGTGAGAATGGGAGGTTATGGAGGGGTACAGCAAAAGGGCATATTTGTGTGGAGTTCTGAATTGGTACGTTCCAGTGAGGCAGGGAGGTTATGGAGGGTACAGGTTCAGGGCATATTTGTGTGGAGTTCCGCATTGGTACGTTCCAGTGAGACAGGGAGGTCATGGAGGGTTACAGGTTTAGGGCATATTTGTGTGGCGTTCCTCATTGGTACGTTCCAGTGTGACTGGGAGGTTATGGAGGGGTACAGGTTCCGGGCATATTTGTTTGGAGTTCTCCATTGGTATGTTCCAGTGAGACAGGGAGGTTATGGAGGGTACAGGTTCAGGGCATATTTGTGTGGAATTCTGCATTGGTAAGTTCCAGTGAGACAGGGAGGTTATGGAGGGTACTGGTTCAGGCATATTTGTGTGGAGATCTGCATTGGTACGTTCCTTTGAGACATGGAGGTTATGGAGGGGTACAGGTTCAGGGTATATTTGTGTGGAATTCTGCGTTGGTACGTTCCAGTGTGACTGGGAGGTTATGGAGGGGTACAGGTTCAGGGCATATTTTTTTGGAGTTTTGCATTGGTACGTTCCAGTTAGACAGGGCAGTTATGGAGGGTACAGGTTCAGGGCATATTTGTGTGGAGTTCTGCAGTGGGACGTGCCAGTGAGACATGAGGTTATGGACGGGTACAGGTTCAGGGCACACTTGTGTGGAGTTCTGCATTGGTACGTTCCAGTGAGACAGGGAGGTTATGGAGGGGTACAGGTTCAGGGCATATTTGTGTGGAGCTCTGCATTGGTACGTTCCAGTGAGACAGGGAGGTTATGGAGGGGTACAGGTTCAGGGCAAATTTGTGTGTAGTTCTGCATTGGTACGTTCCAGTGAGACAGGGAGGTTATGGAGGGTACAGGTTCAGGGCATATTTGTGTGGAGTTCTGCAGTGGTACGTTCCACTGACACAGGGAGGTTATGGACGGGTACAGGTTCAGGGCATATTTGTGTGGAGTTCTGCATTGGTACTTTCCAGTGAGACAGGGAGGTTATGGAGGGTACTGGTTCAGGCATATTTGTGTGGAGATCTATATTGGTACGTTCCTTTGAGACAGGGAGGTTATGGAGGGGTATAGGTTCACGGTATATTTGTGTGGAATTCTGCGTTGGTACGTTCCAGTGTGACTGGGAGGTTATGGAGGGGTACAGGTTCAGGGCATATTTTTTTGGAGTTTTGCATTGGTACGTTCCAGTTAGACAGGGCAGTTATGGAGGGTACAGGTTCAGGGCATATTTGTGTGGAGTTCTGCAGTGGGACGTGCCAGTGAGACATGAGGTTATGGACGGGTACAGGTTCAGGGCACACTTGTGTGGAGTTCTGCATTGGTACGTTCCAGTGAGACAGGGAGGTTATGTAGGGGTACAGGTTCAGGGCATATTTGTGTGGAGTTCTGCATTGGTACGTTCCAGTGAGACAGGGAGGTTATGGAGGGGTACAGGTTCAGGGCAAATTTGTGTGGATTTCTGCATTGGTACGTTCCAGTGAGACAGGGAGGTTATGGAGGGGTCTGGTTCAGGCATATTTGTGTGGAGATCTGCATTAGTACGTTCCTTTGAGACAGGGAGTTTATGGAGGGTACTGGTTCATGGCATATTTGCGTGGAGTTCTGCAGTGGGACGTTCCAGTGAGACAGGGAGGTTATGAACGGGTACAGGTTCAGGGCATATTTGTGTGGAGTTCTGCATTGGTACGTTCCAGTGAGACAGGGAAGTTATGGAGGGGTACAGGTTCAGGGGATATTTGTGTGGAATTCTGCATTGGTACGTTCCAGTGAGACAGGGAAGTTATGGAGGGGTACAGGTTCAGGGCATATTTGTGTGGAATTCTGCATTGGTAAGTTCCAGTGAGACAGGGAGGTTATGGAGGGGTACAGGTTCAGGGCATATTTGTGTGGAATTCTGCATTGGTACCTTCCAGTGAGACAGGGAGGTTATGGAGGGTACAGGTTCAATGCATATTTGCGTGGAGTTCTGCAGTGGGACGTTCCAGTGAGACAGGGAGGTTATGGAGGATACAGGTTCATGGCATATTTGTGTGGAATTCTGCAGTGGGCCGTTCCAGTGAGACAGGGAGTTTATGGACGGGTACAGGTTCAGGGCATATTTGAGTGGAGTTCGGAATTGGTGCGTTCCAGTGAGACAGGGAGGTTATGGAGGGGTACAGGTTCAGGGCATATTTGTGTGGAGTTCTGCATTGGTACGTTCCAGTGAGACAGGGAGGTTATGGAGGGTACAGGTTCAGGGCAAATTTGAGTGTAGTTGTGCATTGGTACGTTCCTGTGAGACAGGGAGGTTAAGGTGGAGTACAGGTTCAGGGCATATTTGTGTGGATTTCTGCATTGGTACGTTCCAGTGAGACAGGGAGGTTATGGAGGGGTACAGGTTCTGGGCATATTTGTGTGGAGTTCTGCAGTGGTACGTTCCAGTGAGACAGGGAGGTTATGGAGGATACAGGTTCATGGCATATTTGTGTGGAATTCTGCAGTGGGCCGTTCCAGTGAGACAGGGAGGTTATGGACGGGTACAGGTTTAGGGCATATTTGTGTGGCGTTCCTCATTGGTACGTTCCAGTTGGACAGGGAGATTATGGAGGGTACAGGTTCAGGGCATATTTGTGTGGAGTTCTGCATTGGTACTTTCCAGTGAGACAGGGAGTTTATGGAGGGGTACAGGTTCAGGGCATATTTGTGTGGAGTTCTGCATTGGTACGTTCCAGTGAGACAGGGAGGTTATGGTGGGGTACAGGAACAGGGCATATTTGTTTGGAGTTCGGCATTGGTACGTTCCAGTGATACAGTGATGTTATTGGGGGGTACAGGAACAGGGCATATTTGTGTCGAGTTCGGCATTGGTACGTTCCAGTGAGACAGTGATGTTATTGGGGGGTACAGGAACAGGGCATATTTGTGTGGAGTTCTGCATTGGTACGTTCCTGTGAGACAAGGAGGTTATGGAGGGGTACAGGTTCAGGGCATATCTGTGTGGAATTCTGCATTGGTACATCCAAGTGAGACAGGGAGGTTATGGAGGGTGTACAGGTTCAGGGCATATTTGTGTGGAATTCTGCATTGGTACGTCCCAGTGAGGCAGGGAGGTTATGCAGGGTACAGGTTCAGGGCATATTTGTGTGCAGTTCGGCATTGGTACGTTGCAGTCAGACAGGGAGATTATGGAGGGGTACAGGTTCAGGGCATATTTGTGTGGAGCTCTGCATTGGTACGTTCCAGTGAGACAGGGAGGTTATGGAGGGGTACAGGTTCAGGGCAAATTTGTGTGTAGTTCTGCATTGGTACGTTCCAGTGAGACAGGGAGGTTATGGAGGGTACAGGTTCAGGGCATATTTGTGTGGAGTTCTGCAGTGGTACGTTCCACTGACACAGGGAGGTTATGGACGGGTACAGGTTCAGGGCATATTTGTGTGGAGTTCTGCATTGGTACTTTCCAGTGAGACAGGGAGGTTATGGAGGGTACTGGTTCAGGCATATTTGTGTGGAGATCTATATTGGTACGTTCCTTTGAGACAGGGAGGTTATGGAGGGGTACAGGTTCACGGTATATTTGTGTGGAATTCTGCGTTGGTACGTTCCAGTGTGACTGGGAGGTTATGGAGGGGTACAGGTTCAGGGCATATTTTTTTGGAGTTTTGCATTGGTACGTTCCAGTTAGACAGGGCAGTTATGGAGGGTACAGGTTCAGGGCATATTTGTGTGGAGTTCTGCAGTGGGACGTGCCAGTGAGACATGAGGTTATGGACGGGTACAGGTTCAGGGCACACTTGTGTGGAGTTCTGCATTGGTACGTTCCAGTGAGACAGGGAGGTTATGTAGGGGTACAGGTTCAGGGCATATTTGTGTGGAGTTCTGCATTGGTACGTTCCAGTGAGACAGGGAGGTTATGGAGGGGTACAGGTTCAGGGCAAATTTGTGTGGATTTCTGCATTGGTACGTTCCAGTGAGACAGGGAGGTTATGGAGGGGTCTGGTTCAGGCATATTTGTGTGGAGATCTGCATTAGTACGTTCCTTTGAGACAGGGAGTTTATGGAGGGTACTGGTTCATGGCATATTTGCGTGGAGTTCTGCAGTGGGACGTTCCAGTGAGACAGGGAGGTTATGAACGGGTACAGGTTCAGGGCATATTTGTGTGGAGCTCTGCATTGGTACGTTCCAGTGAGACAGGGAGGTTATGGAGGGGTACAGGTTCAGGGCAAATTTGTGTGTAGTTCTGCATTGGTACGTTCCAGTGAGACAGGGAGGTTATGGAGGGTACAGGTTCAGGGCATATTTGTGTGGAGTTCTGCAGTGGTACGTTCCACTGACACAGGGAGGTTATGGACGGGTACAGGTTCAGGGCATATTTGTGTGGAGTTCTGCATTGGTACTTTCCAGTGAGACAGGGAGGTTATGGAGGGTACTGGTTCAGGCATATTTGTGTGGAGATCTATATTGGTACGTTCCTTTGAGACAGGGAGGTTATGGAGGGGTACAGGTTCACGGTATATTTGTGTGGAATTCTGCGTTGGTACGTTCCAGTGTGACTGGGAGGTTATGGAGGGGTACAGGTTCAGGGCATATTTTTTTGGAGTTTTGCATTGGTACGTTCCAGTTAGACAGGGCAGTTATGGAGGGTACAGGTTCAGGGCATATTTGTGTGGAGTTCTGCAGTGGGACGTGCCAGTGAGACATGAGGTTATGGACGGGTACAGGTTCAGGGCACACTTGTGTGGAGTTCTGCATTGGTACGTTCCAGTGAGACAGGGAGGTTATGTAGGGGTACAGGTTCAGGGCATATTTGTGTGGAGTTCTGCATTGGTACGTTCCAGTGAGACAGGGAGGTTATGGAGGGGTACAGGTTCAGGGCAAATTTGTGTGGATTTCTGCATTGGTACGTTCCAGTGAGACAGGGAGGTTATGGAGGGGTCTGGTTCAGGCATATTTGTGTGGAGATCTGCATTGGTACGTTCCTTTGAGACAGGGAGTTTATGGAGGGTACTGGTTCATGGCATATTTGCGTGGAGTTCTGCAGTGGGACGTTCCAGTGAGACAGGGAGGTTATGAACGGGTACAGGTTCAGGGCATATTTGTGTGGAGATCTATATTGGTACGTTCCTTTGAGACAGGGAGGTTATGGAGGGGTACAGGTTCACGGTATATTTGTGTGGAATTCTGCGTTGGTACGTTCCAGTGTGACTGGGAGGTTATGGAGGGGTACAGGTTCAGGGCATATTTTTTTGGAGTTTTGCATTGGTACGTTCCAGTTAGACAGGGCAGTTATGGAGGGTACAGGTTCAGGGCATATTTGTGTGGAGTTCTGCAGTGGGACGTGCCAGTGAGACATGAGGTTATGGACGGGTACAGGTTCAGGGCACACTTGTGTGGAGTTCTGCATTGGTACTTTCCAGTGAGACAGGGAGGTTATGGAGGGTACTGGTTCAGGCATATTTGTGTGGAGATCTATATTGGTACGTTCCTTTGAGACAGGGAGGTTATGGAGGGGTACAGGTTCACGGTATATTTGTGTGGAATTCTGCGTTGGTACGTTCCAGTGTGACTGGGAGGTTATGGAGGGGTACAGGTTCAGGGCATATTTTTTTGGAGTTTTGCATTGGTACGTTCCAGTTAGACAGGGCAGTTATGGAGGGTACAGGTTCAGGGCATATTTGTGTGGAGTTCTGCAGTGGGACGTGCCAGTGAGACATGAGGTTATGGACGGGTACAGGTTCAGGGCACACTTGTGTGGAGTTCTGCATTGGTACGTTCCAGTGAGACAGGGTGGTTATGTAGGGGTACAGGTTCAGGGCATATTTGTGTGGAGTTCTGCATTGGTACGTTCCAGTGAGACAGGGAGGTTATGGAGGGGTACAGGTTCAGGGCAAATTTGTGTGGATTTCTGCATTGGTACGTTCCAGTGAGACAGGGAGGTTATGGAGGGGTCTGGTTCAGGCATATTTGTGTGGAGATCTGCATTGGTACGTTCCTTTGAGACAGGGAGTTTATGGAGGGTACTGGTTCATGGCATATTTGCGTGGAGTTCTGCAGTGGGACGTTCCAGTGAGACAGGGAGGTTATGAACGGGTACAGGTTCAGGGGATATTTGTGTGGAATTCTGCATTGGTACGTTCCAGTGAGACAGGGAAGTTATGGAGGGGTACAGGTTCAGGGCATATTTGTGTGGAATTCTGCAGTGATAAGTTCCAGTGAGAGAGGGAGGTTATGGAGGGGTACAGGTTCAGGGGATATTTGTGTGGAATTCTGCATTGGTACGTTCCAGTGAGACAGGGAAGTTATGGAGGGGTACAGGTTCAGGGCATATTTGTGTGGAATTCTGCATTGGTAAGTTCCAGTGAGACAGGGAGGTTATGGAGGGGTACAGGTTCAGGGCATATTTGTGTGGAGTTCTGCATTGGTACGTTCCAGTGAGACAGGGAGGTTATGGAGGGTACAGGTTCAGGGCAAATTTGAGTGTAGTTGTGCATTGGTACGTTCCTGTGAGACAGGGAGGTTAAGGTGGAGTACAGGTTCAGGGCATATTTGTGTGGATTTCTGCATTGGTACATTCCAGTGAGACAGGGAGGTTATGGAGGGGTACAGGTTCAGGGCAAATTTGTGTGGAATTCTCCATTGGTACGTTCCAGTGAGACAGGGAGGTTATGGAGGGCACAGGTTCTGGGCATATTTGTGTGGAGTTCTGCAGTGATACGTTCCAGTGAGAGAGGGAGGTTATGGACGGGTACAGGTTCAGGGCATATTTGTGTGGAGTTCTGCATTGGTACTTTCCAGTGAGACAGGGAGCTTATGAAGGGTACAGGTTCATGGCATATTTGCGTGGAGTTCTGCAGTGGGACGTTCCAGTGAGACAGGGAGGTTATGGACGGGTACAGGTTCAGGGCATATTTGTGTGGAGTTCTGCATTGGTACGTTCCAGTGAGACAGGGAAGTTATGGAGGGGTACAGGTTCAGGGGATATTTGTGTGGAATTCTGCATTGGTACGTTCCAGTGAGACAGGGAAGTTATGGAGGGGTACAGGTTCAGGGCATATTTGTGTGGAATTCTGCATTGGTAAGTTCCAGTGAGACAGGGAGGTTATGGAGGGTACTGGTTCAGGCATATTTGTGTGGAGATCTGCATTGGTACGTTCCTTTGAGACATGGAGGTTATGGAGGGGTACAGGTTCAGGGTATATTTGTGTGGAATTCTGCGTTGGTACGTTCCAGTGTGACTGGGAGGTTATGGAGGGTACAGGTTCAGGGCATATTTGTGTGGAGTTCTGCAGTGGGACGTGCCAGTGAGACATGAGGTTATGGACGGGTACAGGTTCAGGGCACACTTGTGTGGAGTTCTGCATTGGTACGTTCCAGTGAGACAGGGAGGTTATGGAGGGGTACAGGTTCAGGGCATATTTGTGTGGAGCTCTGCATTGGTACGTTCCAGTGAGACAGGGAGGTTATGGAGGGATACAGGTTCAGGGCAAATTTGTGTGTAGTTCTGCATTGGTACGTTCCAGTGGGACAGGGAGGTTATGGAGGGTACAGGTTCAGGGCATATTTGTGTGGAGTTCTGCAGTGGTACGTTCCACTGACACAGGGAGGTTATGGACGGGTACAGGTTCAGGGCATATTTGTGTGGAGTTCTGCATTGGTACTTTCCAGTGAGACAGGGAGGTTATGGAGGGTACTGGTTCAGGCATATTTGTGTGGAGATCTATATTGGTACGTTCCTTTGAGACAGGGAGGTTATGGAGGGGTACAGGTTCACGGTATATTTGTGTGGAATTCTGCGTTGGTACGTTCCAGTGTGACTGGGAGGTTATGGAGGGGTACAGGTTCAGGGCATATTTTTTTGGAGTTTTGCATTGGTACGTTCCAGTTAGACAGGGCAGTTATGGAGGGTACAGGTTCAGGGCATATTTGTGTGGAGTTCTGCATTGGTACGTTGCAGTCAGACAGGGAGATTATGGTGGGGTACAGGTTCAGGGCATATTTGTGTGGAGTTCTGCATTGGTACGTTCCAGTGAGGCAGGGAGGTTATGGAGGGTACAGGTTCAGGGCATATTTGTGTGGAGTTCCGCATTGGTACGTTCCAGTGAGACAGATAGGTTATGGAGGGGTACAGGTTCAGGGCATATTTGTGTTGAGTTCGGCATTGGTACGTTCCAGTGAGACAATGACGTTATGGAGCGTACAGGTTCAGGGCATATTTGTGTGGAGTTCTGCATTGGTACATTCCAGTGAGTCAGGGAGGTTATGGACGGGTATAGGTTCAGGGCATATTTGTGTGTTGTTCTGCATTGGTACGTTCCAGTGAGACAGGGAGGTTATGCAGGGTTCAGGTTCAGGGCATATTTGTGTGGAGTTCTGCAGTGGTACGTTCCAGTGACACACGGGGGTTATGGACGGGTACAGGTTCAGGGCATATTTGTTTGGAGTTCTGCATTGGTACATCCCAGTGAGACAGGGAGGTTATGGAGGGTGTACAGGTTCAGGGCATATTTGTGTGGAATTCTGCATTGGTACGTCCCAGTGAGGCAGGGAGGTTATGCAGGGTACAGGTTCAGGGCATATTTGTGTGGAGTTCTGCATTGGTACGTTCCAGTGAGGCAGGGAGGTTATGGAGGGTACAGGTTCAGGGCATATTTGTGTGGAGTTCCGCATTGGTACGTTCCAGTGAGACAGGGATGTTATGGAGGGTTACAGGTTTAGGGCATATTTGTGTGGAGTTCTGCATTTTTACGTTCCAGTGAGACACGGAAGTTATGGAGAGGTACAGGTTCAGGGCATATTTGTGTGGAGTTCTGCATTGGTACTTTCCAGTGAGACAGGGAGGTTATGGATGGTACAGGTTCAGGGCATATTTGTGTTGAGTTCGGCATTGGTACGTTCCAGTGAGAATGGGAGGTTATGGAGGGGTACAGCAAAAGGGCATATTTGTGTGGAGTTCTGAATTGGTACGTTCCAGTGAGGCAGGGAGGTTATGGAGGGTACAGGTTCAGGGCATATTTGTGTGGAGTTCCGCATTGGTACGTTCCAGTGAGACAGGGAGGTCATGGAGGGTTACAGGTTTAGGGCATATTTGTGTGGCGTTCCTCATTGGTACGTTCCAGTGTGACTGGGAGGTTATGGAGGGGTACAGGTTCCGGGCATATTTGTTTGGAGTTCTCCATTGGTATGTTCCAGTGAGACAGGGAGGTTATGGAGGGTACAGGTTCAGGGCATATTTGTGTGGAATTCTGCATTGGTAAGTTCCAGTGAGACAGGGAGGTTATGGAGGGTACTGGTTCAGGCATATTTGTGTGGAGATCTGCATTGGTACGTTCCTTTGAGACATGGAGGTTATGGAGGGGTACAGGTTCAGGGTATATTTGTGTGGAATTCTGCGTTGGTACGTTCCAGTGTGACTGGGAGGTTATGGAGGGGTACAGGTTCAGGGCATATTTTTTTGGAGTTTTGCATTGGTACGTTCCAGTTAGACAGGGCAGTTATGGAGGGTACAGGTTCAGGGCATATTTGTGTGGAGTTCTGCAGTGGGACGTGCCAGTGAGACATGAGGTTATGGACGGGTACAGGTTCAGGGCACACTTGTGTGGAGTTCTGCATTGGTACGTTCCAGTGAGACAGGGAGGTTATGGAGGGGTACAGGTTCAGGGCATATTTGTGTGGAGCTCTGCATTGGTACGTTCCAGTGAGACAGGGAGGTTATGGAGGGGTACAGGTTCAGGGCAAATTTGTGTGTAGTTCTGCATTGGTACGTTCCAGTGAGACAGGGAGGTTATGGAGGGTACAGGTTCAGGGCATATTTGTGTGGAGTTCTGCAGTGGTACGTTCCACTGACACAGGGAGGTTATGGACGGGTACAGGTTCAGGGCATATTTGTGTGGAGTTCTGCATTGGTACTTTCCAGTGAGACAGGGAGGTTATGGAGGGTACTGGTTCAGGCATATTTGTGTGGAGATCTATATTGGTACGTTCCTTTGAGACAGGGAGGTTATGGAGGGGTACAGGTTCACGGTATATTTGTGTGGAATTCTGCGTTGGTACGTTCCAGTGTGACTGGGAGGTTATGGAGGGGTACAGGTTCAGGGCATATTTTTTTGGAGTTTTGCATTGGTACGTTCCAGTTAGACAGGGCAGTTATGGAGGGTACAGGTTCAGGGCATATTTGTGTGGAGTTCTGCAGTGGGACGTGCCAGTGAGACATGAGGTTATGGACGGGTACAGGTTCAGGGCACACTTGTGTGGAGTTCTGCATTGGTACGTTCCAGTGAGACAGGGAGGTTATGTAGGGGTACAGGTTCAGGGCATATTTGTGTGGAGTTCTGCATTGGTACGTTCCAGTGAGACAGGGAGGTTATGGAGGGGTACAGGTTCAGGGCAAATTTGTGTGGATTTCTGCATTGGTACGTTCCAGTGAGACAGGGAGGTTATGGAGGGGTCTGGTTCAGGCATATTTGTGTGGAGATCTGCATTAGTACGTTCCTTTGAGACAGGGAGTTTATGGAGGGTACTGGTTCATGGCATATTTGCGTGGAGTTCTGCAGTGGGACGTTCCAGTGAGACAGGGAGGTTATGAACGGGTACAGGTTCAGGGCATATTTGTGTGGAGTTCTGCATTGGTACGTTCCAGTGAGACAGGGAAGTTATGGAGGGGTACAGGTTCAGGGGATATTTGTGTGGAATTCTGCATTGGTACGTTCCAGTGAGACAGGGAAGTTATGGAGGGGTACAGGTTCAGGGCATATTTGTGTGGAATTCTGCATTGGTAAGTTCCAGTGAGACAGGGAGGTTATGGAGGGGTACAGGTTCAGGGCATATTTGTGTGGAATTCTGCATTGGTACCTTCCAGTGAGACAGGGAGGTTATGGAGGGTACAGGTTCAATGCATATTTGCGTGGAGTTCTGCAGTGGGACGTTCCAGTGAGACAGGGAGGTTATGGAGGATACAGGTTCATGGCATATTTGTGTGGAATTCTGCAGTGGGCCGTTCCAGTGAGACAGGGAGTTTATGGACGGGTACAGGTTCAGGGCATATTTGAGTGGAGTTCGGAATTGGTGCGTTCCAGTGAGACAGGGAGGTTATGGAGGGGTACAGGTTCAGGGCATATTTGTGTGGAGTTCTGCATTGGTACGTTCCAGTGAGACAGGGAGGTTATGGAGGGTACAGGTTCAGGGCAAATTTGAGTGTAGTTGTGCATTGGTACGTTCCTGTGAGACAGGGAGGTTAAGGTGGAGTACAGGTTCAGGGCATATTTGTGTGGATTTCTGCATTGGTACGTTCCAGTGAGACAGGGAGGTTATGGAGGGGTACAGGTTCTGGGCATATTTGTGTGGAGTTCTGCAGTGGTACGTTCCAGTGAGACAGGGAGGTTATGGAGGATACAGGTTCATGGCATATTTGTGTGGAATTCTGCAGTGGGCCGTTCCAGTGAGACAGGGAGGTTATGGACGGGTACAGGTTTAGGGCATATTTGTGTGGCGTTCCTCATTGGTACGTTCCAGTTGGACAGGGAGATTATGGAGGGTACAGGTTCAGGGCATATTTGTGTGGAGTTCTGCATTGGTACTTTCCAGTGAGACAGGGAGTTTATGGAGGGGTACAGGTTCAGGGCATATTTGTGTGGAGTTCTGCATTGGTACGTTCCAGTGAGACAGGGAGGTTATGGTGGGGTACAGGAACAGGGCATATTTGTTTGGAGTTCGGCATTGGTACGTTCCAGTGATACAGTGATGTTATTGGGGGGTACAGGAACAGGGCATATTTGTGTCGAGTTCGGCATTGGTACGTTCCAGTGAGACAGTGATGTTATTGGGGGGTACAGGAACAGGGCATATTTGTGTGGAGTTCTGCATTGGTACGTTCCTGTGAGACAAGGAGGTTATGGAGGGGTACAGGTTCAGGGCATATCTGTGTGGAATTCTGCATTGGTACATCCAAGTGAGACAGGGAGGTTATGGAGGGTGTACAGGTTCAGGGCATATTTGTGTGGAATTCTGCATTGGTACGTCCCAGTGAGGCAGGGAGGTTATGCAGGGTACAGGTTCAGGGCATATTTGTGTGCAGTTCGGCATTGGTACGTTGCAGTCAGACAGGGAGATTATGGAGGGGTACAGGTTCAGGGCATATTTGTGTGGAGCTCTGCATTGGTACGTTCCAGTGAGACAGGGAGGTTATGGAGGGGTACAGGTTCAGGGCAAATTTGTGTGTAGTTCTGCATTGGTACGTTCCAGTGAGACAGGGAGGTTATGGAGGGTACAGGTTCAGGGCATATTTGTGTGGAGTTCTGCAGTGGTACGTTCCACTGACACAGGGAGGTTATGGACGGGTACAGGTTCAGGGCATATTTGTGTGGAGTTCTGCATTGGTACTTTCCAGTGAGACAGGGAGGTTATGGAGGGTACTGGTTCAGGCATATTTGTGTGGAGATCTATATTGGTACGTTCCTTTGAGACAGGGAGGTTATGGAGGGGTACAGGTTCACGGTATATTTGTGTGGAATTCTGCGTTGGTACGTTCCAGTGTGACTGGGAGGTTATGGAGGGGTACAGGTTCAGGGCATATTTTTTTGGAGTTTTGCATTGGTACGTTCCAGTTAGACAGGGCAGTTATGGAGGGTACAGGTTCAGGGCATATTTGTGTGGAGTTCTGCAGTGGGACGTGCCAGTGAGACATGAGGTTATGGACGGGTACAGGTTCAGGGCACACTTGTGTGGAGTTCTGCATTGGTACGTTCCAGTGAGACAGGGAGGTTATGTAGGGGTACAGGTTCAGGGCATATTTGTGTGGAGTTCTGCATTGGTACGTTCCAGTGAGACAGGGAGGTTATGGAGGGGTACAGGTTCAGGGCAAATTTGTGTGGATTTCTGCATTGGTACGTTCCAGTGAGACAGGGAGGTTATGGAGGGGTCTGGTTCAGGCATATTTGTGTGGAGATCTGCATTAGTACGTTCCTTTGAGACAGGGAGTTTATGGAGGGTACTGGTTCATGGCATATTTGCGTGGAGTTCTGCAGTGGGACGTTCCAGTGAGACAGGGAGGTTATGAACGGGTACAGGTTCAGGGCATATTTGTGTGGAGTTCTGCATTGGTACGTTCCAGTGAGACAGGGAAGTTATGGAGGGGTACAGGTTCAGGGGATATTTGTGTGGAATTCTGCATTGGTACGTTCCAGTGAGACAGGGAAGTTATGGAGGGGTACAGGTTCAGGGCATATTTGTGTGGAATTCTGCATTGGTAAGTTCCAGTGAGACAGGGAGGTTATGGAGGGGTACAGGTTCAGGGCATATTTGTGTGGAATTCTGCATTGGTACCTTCCAGTGAGACAGGGAGGTTATGGAGGGTACAGGTTCAATGCATATTTGCGTGGAGTTCTGCAGTGGGACGTTCCAGTGAGACAGGGAGGTTATGGAGGATACAGGTTCATGGCATATTTGTGTGGAATTCTGCAGTGGGCCGTTCCAGTGAGACAGGGAGTTTATGGACGGGTACAGGTTCAGGGCATATTTGAGTGGAGTTCGGAATTGGTGCGTTCCAGTGAGACAGGGAGGTTATGGAGGGGTACAGGTTCAGGGCATATTTGTGTGGAGTTCTGCATTGGTACGTTCCAGTGAGACAGGGAGGTTATGGAGGGTACAGGTTCAGGGCAAATTTGAGTGTAGTTGTGCATTGGTACGTTCCTGTGAGACAGGGAGGTTAAGGTGGAGTACAGGTTCAGGGCATATTTGTGTGGATTTCTGCATTGGTACGTTCCAGTGAGACAGGGAGGTTATGGAGGGGTACAGGTTCTGGGCATATTTGTGTGGAGTTCTGCAGTGGTACGTTCCAGTGAGACAGGGAGGTTATGGAGGATACAGGTTCATGGCATATTTGTGTGGAATTCTGCAGTGGGCCGTTCCAGTGAGACAGGGAGGTTATGGACGGGTACAGGTTTAGGGCATATTTGTGTGGCGTTCCTCATTGGTACGTTCCAGTTGGACAGGGAGATTATGGAGGGTACAGGTTCAGGGCATATTTGTGTGGAGTTCTGCATTGGTACTTTCCAGTGAGACAGGGAGTTTATGGAGGGGTACAGGTTCAGGGCATATTTGTGTGGAGTTCTGCATTGGTACGTTCCAGTGAGACAGGGAGGTTATGGTGGGGTACAGGAACAGGGCATATTTGTTTGGAGTTCGGCATTGGTACGTTCCAGTGATACAGTGATGTTATTGGGGGGTACAGGAACAGGGCATATTTGTGTCGAGTTCGGCATTGGTACGTTCCAGTGAGACAGTGATGTTATTGGGGGGTACAGGAACAGGGCATATTTGTGTGGAGTTCTGCATTGGTACGTTCCTGTGAGACAAGGAGGTTATGGAGGGGTACAGGTTCAGGGCATATCTGTGTGGAATTCTGCATTGGTACATCCAAGTGAGACAGGGAGGTTATGGAGGGTGTACAGGTTCAGGGCATATTTGTGTGGAATTCTGCATTGGTACGTCCCAGTGAGGCAGGGAGGTTATGCAGGGTACAGGTTCAGGGCATATTTGTGTGCAGTTCGGCATTGGTACGTTGCAGTCAGACAGGGAGATTATGGAGGGGTACAGGTTCAGGGCATATTTGTGTGGAGTTCTGCATTGGTACGTTCCAGTGAGGCAGGGAGGTTATGGAGGGTACAGGTTCAGGGCATATTTGTGTGGAGTTCCGCATTGGTACGTTCCAGTGAGACAGATAGGTTATGGAGGGGTACAGGTTCAGGGCATATTTGTGTTGAGTTCGGCATTGGTACGTTCCAGTGAGACAATGACGTTATGGAGCGTACAGGTTCAGGGCATATTTGTGTGGAGTTCTGCATTGGTACATTCCAGTGAGTCAGGGAGGTTATGGACGGGTATAGGTTCAGGGCATATTTGTGTGTTGTTCTGCATTGGTACGTTCCAGTGAGACAGGGAGGTTATGCAGGGTTCAGGTTCAGGGCATATTTGTGTGGAGTTCTGCAGTGGTACGTTCCAGTGACACACGGGGGTTATGGACGGGTACAGGTTCAGGGCATATTTGTGTGGAGTTCTGCATTGGTACATCCCAGTGAGACAGGGAGGTTATGGTGGGGTACAGGAACAGGGCATATTTGTTTGGAGTTCGGCATTGGTACGTTCCAGTGATACAGTGATGTTATTGGGGGGTACAGGAACAGGGCATATTTGTGTCGAGTTCGGCATTGGTACGTTCCAGTGAGACAGTGATGTTATTGGGGGGTACAGGAACAGGGCATATTTGTGTGGAGTTCTGCATTGGTACGTTCCTGTGAGACAAGGAGGTTATGGAGGGGTACAGGTTCAGGGCATATTTGTGTGGAATTCTGCATTGGTACATCCAAGTGAGACAGGGAGGTTATGGAGGGTGTACAGGTTCAGGGCATATTTGTGTGGAATTCTGCATTGGTACGTCCCAGTGAGGCAGGGAGGTTATGCAGGGTACAGGTTCAGGGCATATTTGTGTGCAGTTCGGCATTGGTACGTTGCAGTCAGACAGGGAGATTATGGAGGGGTACAGGTTCAGGGCATATTTGTGTGGAGTTCTGCATTGGTACGTTCCAGTGAGGCAGGGAGGTTATGGAGGGTACAGGTTCAGGGCATATTTGTGTGGAGTTCCGCATTGGTACGTTCCAGTGAGACAGATAGGTTATGGAGGGGTACAGGTTCAGGGCATATTTGTGTTGAGTTCGGCATTGGTACGTTCCAGTGAGACAATGACGTTATGGAGCGTACAGGTTCAGGGCATATTTGTGTGGAGTTCTGCATTGGTACATTCCAGTGAGTCAGGGAGGTTATGGACGGGTATAGGTTCAGGGCATATTTGTGTGTTGTTCTGCATTGGTACGTTCCAGTGAGACAGGGAGGTTATGCAGGGTTCAGGTTCAGGGCATATTTGTGTGGAGTTCTGCAGTGGTACGTTCCAGTGACACACGGGGGTTATGGACGGGTACAGGTTCAGGGCATATTTGTGTGGAGTTCTGCATTGGTACATCCCAGTGAGACAGGGAGGTTATGGAGGGTGTACAGGTTCAGGGCATATTTGTGTGGAATTCTGCATTGGTACGTCCCAGTGAGGCAGGGAGGTTATGCAGGGTACAGGTTCAGGGCATATTTGTGTGCAGTTCGGCATTGGTACGTTGCAGTCAGACAGGGAGATTATGGAGGGGTACAGGTTCAGGGCATATTTGTGTGGAGTTCTGCAGTGGTACGTTCCAGTGACACACGGGGGTTATGGACGGGTACAGGTTCAGGGCATATTTGTGTGGAGTTCTGCATTGGTACATCCCAGTGAGACAGGGAGGTTATGGAGGGTGTACAGGTTCAGGGCATATTTGTGTGGAATTCTGCATTGGGACGTCCCAGTGAGGCAGGGAGGTTATGCAGGGTACAGGTTCAGGGCATATTTGTGTGCAGTTCGGCATTGGTACGTTGCAGTCAGACAGGGAGATTATGGAGGGGTACAGGTTCAGGGCATATTTGTGTGGAGTTCTGCATTGGTACGTTCCAGTGAGGCAGGGAGGTTATGGAGGGTACAGGTTCAGGGCATATTTGTGTGGAGTTCCGCATTGGTACGTTCCAGTGAGACAGGGATGTTATGGAGGGTTACAGGTTTAGGGCATATTTGTGTGGAGTTCTGCATTTTTACGTTCCAGTGAGACACGGAAGTTATGGAGAGGTACAGGTTCAGGGCATATTTGTGTGGAGTTCTGCATTGGTACTTTCCAGTGAGACAGGGAGGTTATGGATGGTAACGGTTCAGGGCATATTTGTGTTGAGTTCGGCATTGGTACGTTCCAGTGAGAATGGGAGGTTATGGAGGGGTACAGCAAAAGGGCATATTTGTGTGGAGTTCTGAATTGGTACGTTCCAGTGAGTCAGGGAGGTTATGGAGAGTACAGGTTCAGGGCATATTTGTGTGGAGTTCTGCATTGTTACGTTCCAGTGAGACAGGGAGGTTATGGAGGGGTACAGGTTCAGGGTATATTTCTGTGGAGTTCTGCATTGGTACGTGCCAGTGAGACAGGGAGGTCATGGAGGGTTACAGGTTTAGGGCATATTTGTGTGGCGTTCCTCATTGGTACGTTCCAGTTGGACAGGGAGATTATGGAGGGTACAGGTTCAGGGCATATTTGTGTGGAGTTCTGCATTGGTACGTTCCAGTGAGACAGGGAGGTTATGGAGGGTACAGGTTCAGGGCAAATTTGAGTGTAGTTGTGCATTGGTACGTTCCTGTGAGACAGGGAGGTTAAGGTGGAGTACAGGTTCAGGGCATATTTGTGTGGATTTCTGCATTGGTACATTCCAGTGAGACAGGGAGGTTATGGAGGGGTACAGGTTCAGGGCAAATTTGTGTGGAATTCTCCATTGGTACGTTCCAGTGAGACAGGGAGGTTATGGAGCGCACAGGTTCTGGCCATATTTGTGTGGAGTTCTGCAGTGATACGTTCCAGTGAGAGAGGGAGGTTATGGACGGGTACAGGTTCAGGGCATATTTGTGTGGAGTTCTGCATTGGTACTTTCCAGTGAGACAGGGAGCTTATGAAGGGTACAGGTTCATGGCATATTTGCGTGGAGTTCTGCAGTGGGACGTTCCAGTGAGACAGGGAGGTTATGGACGGGTACAGGTTCAGGGCATATTTGTGTGGAGTTCTGCATTGGTACGTTCCAGTGAGACAGGGAAGTTATGGAGGGGTACAGGTTCAGGGGATATTTGTGTGGAATTCTGCATTGGTACGTTCCAGTGAGACAGGGAAGTTATGGAGGGGTACAGGTTCAGGGCATATTTGTGTGTAATTCTGCATTGGTAAGTTCCAGTGAGACAGGGAGGTTATGGAGGGTACTGGTTCAGGGCATATTTGTGTGGACGTCTGCATTGGTACGTTCCTTTGAGACAGGGAGGTTATGGAGGGGTACAGGTTCAGGGTATATTTGTGTGGAATTCTGCGTTGGTACGTTCCAGTGTGACTGGGAGGTTATGGAGGGGTACAGGTTCCGGGCATATTTGTTTGGAGTTCTCCATTGGTATGTTCCAGTGAGACAGGGAGGTTATGGAGGGTACAGGTTCAGGGCATATTTGTGTGGAATTCTGCATTGGTAAGTTCCAGTGAGACAGGGAGGTTATGGAGGGTACTGGTTCAGGCATATTTGTGTGGAGATCTGCATTGGTACGTTCCTTTGAGACATGGAGGTTATGGAGGGGTACAGGTTCAGGGTATATTTGTGTGGAATTCTGCGTTGGTACGTTCCAGTGTGACTGGGAGGTTATGGAGGGGTACAGGTTCAGGGCATATTTTTTTGGAGTTTTGCATTGGTACGTTCCAGTTAGACAGGGCAGTTATGGAGGGTACAGGTTCAGGGCATATTTGTGTGGAGTTCTGCAGTGGGACGTGCCAGTGAGACATGAGGTTATGGACGGGTACAGGTTCAGGGCACACTTGTGTGGAGTTCTGCATTGGTACGTTCCAGTGAGACAGGGAGGTTATGGAGGGGTACAGGTTCAGGGCATATTTGTGTGGAGCTCTGCATTGGTACGTTCCAGTGAGACAGGGAGGTTATGGAGGGGTACAGGTTCAGGGCAAATTTGTGTGTAGTTCTGCATTGGTACGTTCCAGTGAGACAGGGAGGTTATGGAGGGTACAGGTTCAGGGCATATTTGTGTGGAGTTCTGCAGTGGTACGTTCCACTGACACAGGGAGGTTATGGACGGGTACAGGTTCAGGGCATATTTGTGTGGAGTTCTGCATTGGTACTTTCCAGTGAGACAGGGAGGTTATGGAGGGTACTGGTTCAGGCATATTTGTGTGGAGATCTATATTGGTACGTTCCTTTGAGACAGGGAGGTTATGGAGGGGTACAGGTTCACGGTATATTTGTGTGGAATTCTGCGTTGGTACGTTCCAGTGTGACTGGGAGGTTATGGAGGGGTACAGGTTCAGGGCATATTTTTTTGGAGTTTTGCATTGGTACGTTCCAGTTAGACAGGGCAGTTATGGAGGGTACAGGTTCAGGGCATATTTGTGTGGAGTTCTGCAGTGGGACGTGCCAGTGAGACATGAGGTTATGGACGGGTACAGGTTCAGGGCACACTTGTGTGGAGTTCTGCATTGGTACGTTCCAGTGAGACAGGGAGGTTATGTAGGGGTACAGGTTCAGGGCATATTTGTGTGGAGTTCTGCATTGGTACGTTCCAGTGAGACAGGGAGGTTATGGAGGGGTGCAGGTTCAGGGCAAATTTGTGTGGATTTCTGCATTGGTACGTTCCAGTGAGACAGGGAGGTTATGGAGGGGTCTGGTTCAGGCATATTTGTGTGGAGATCTGCATTGGTACGTTCCTTTGAGACAGGGAGTTTATGGAGGGTACTGGTTCATGGCATATTTGCGTGGAGTTCTGCAGTGGGACGTTCCAGTGAGACAGGGAGGTTATGAACGGGTACAGGTTCAGGGCATATTTGTGTGGAGTTCTGCATTGGTACGTTCCAGTGAGACAGGGAAGTTATGGAGGGGTACAGGTTCAGGGGATATTTGTGTGGAATTCTGCATTGGTACGTTCCAGTGAGACAGGGAAGTTATGGAGGGGTACAGGTTCAGGGCATATTTGTGTGGAATTCTGCATTGGTACCTTCCAGTGAGACAGGGAGGTTATGGAGGGTACAGGTTCAATGCATATTTGCGTGGAGTTCTGCAGTGGGACGTTCCAGTGAGACAGGGAGGTTATGGAGGATACAGGTTCATGGCATATTTGTGTGGAATTCTGCAGTGGGCCGTTCCAGTGAGACAGGGAGTTTATGGACGGGTACAGGTTCAGGGCATATTTGAGTGGAGTTCGGAATTGGTGCGTTCCAGTGAGACAGGGAGGTTATGGAGGGGTACAGGTTCAGGGCATATTTGTGTGGAGTTCTGCATTGGTACGTTCCAGTGAGACAGGGAGGTTATGGAGGGTACAGGTTCAGGGCAAATTTGAGTGTAGTTGTGCATTGGTACGTTCCTGTGAGACAGGGAGGTTAAGGTGGAGTACAGGTTCAGGGCATATTTGTGTGGATTTCTGCATTGGTACGTTCCAGTGAGACAGGGAGGTTATGGAGGGGTACAGGTTCTGGGCATATTTGTGTGGAGTTCTGCAGTGGTACGTTCCAGTGAGACAGGGAGGTTATGGAGGATACAGGTTCATGGCATATTTGTGTGGAATTCTGCAGTGGGCCGTTCCAGTGAGACAGGGAGATTATGGACGGGTACAGGTTCAGGGCATATTTGAGTGGAGTTCGGAATTGGTACTTTCCAGTGAGACAGGGAGGTTATGGACGGGTACAGGTTCAGGGCATATTTGTGTGGAGTTCTGCATTGGTACTTTCCAGTGAGACAGGGAAGTTATGGAGGGGTACAGGTTCAGGGCATATTTGTGTGGAATTCTGCATTGGTAAGTTCCAGTGAGACAGGGAGGTTATGGAGGGTACTGGTTCAGGGCATATTTGTGTGGAGGTCTGCATTGGTACGTTCCTTTGAGACAGGGAGGTTATGGAGGGGTACAGGTTCAGGGTATATTTGTGTGGAATTCTGCGTTGGTACGTTCCAGTGTGACTGGGAGGTTATGGAGGGGTACAGGTTCAGGGCATATTTGTTTGGAGTTCTCCATTGGTACGTTCCAGTGAGACAGGGAGGTTATGGAGGGTACAGGTTCTGGGCATATTTGTGTGGAGTTCTGCAGTGGTACGTTCCAGTGAGACAGGGAGGTTATGGACGGGTACAGGTTCAGGGCATATTTGTGTGGAGTTCTGCAGTGGTACGTTCCACTGACACAGGGAGGTTATGGACGGGTACAGGTTCAGGGCATATTTGTGTGGAGTTCTGCATTGGTACTTTCCAGTGAGACAGGGAGGTTATGGAGGGTACTGGTTCAGGCATATTTGTGTGGAGATCTATATTGGTACGTTCCTTTGAGACAGGGAGGTTATGGAGGGGTACAGGTTCACGGTATATTTGTGTGGAATTCTGCGTTGGTACGTTCCAGTGTGACTGGGAGGTTATGGAGGGGTACAGGTTCAGGGCATATTTTTTTGGAGTTTTGCATTGGTACGTTCCAGTTAGACAGGGCAGTTATGGAGGGTACAGGTTCAGGGCATATTTGTGTGGAGTTCTGCAGTGGGACGTGCCAGTGAGACATGAGGTTATGGACGGGTACAGGTTCAGGGCACACTTGTGTGGAGTTCTGCATTGGTACGTTCCAGTGAGACAGGGAGGTTATGTAGGGGTACAGGTTCAGGGCATATTTGTGTGGAGTTCTGCATTGGTACGTTCCAGTGAGACAGGGAGGTTATGGAGGGGTACAGGTTCAGGGCAAATTTGTGTGGATTTCTGCATTGGTACGTTCCAGTGAGACAGGGAGGTTATGGAGGGGTCTGGTTCAGGCATATTTGTGTGGAGATCTGCATTGGTACGTTCCTTTGAGACAGGCAGTTTATGGAGGGTACTGGTTCATGGCATATTTGCGTGGAGTTCTGCAGTGGGACGTTCCAGTGAGACAGGGAGGTTATGAACGGGTACAGGTTCAGGGCATATTTGTGTGGAGTTCTGCATTGGTACGTTCCAGTGAGACAGGGAAGTTATGGAGGGGTACAGGTTCAGGGGATATTTGTGTGGAATTCTGCATTGGTACGTTCCAGTGAGACAGGGAAGTTATGGAGGGGTACAGGTTCAGGGCATATTTGTGTGGAATTCTGCATTGGTACCTTCCAGTGAGACAGGGAGGTTATGGAGGGTACAGGTTCAATGCATATTTGCGTGGAGTTCTGCAGTGGGACGTTCCAGTGAGACAGGGAGGTTATGGAGGATACAGGTTCATGGCATATTTGTGTGGAATTCTGCAGTGGGCCGTTCCAGTGAGACAGGGAGTTTATGGACGGGTACAGGTTCAGGGCATATTTGAGTGGAGTTCGGAATTGGTGCGTTCCAGTGAGACAGGGAGGTTATGGAGGGGTACAGGTTCAGGGCATATTTGTGTGGAGTTCTGCATTGGTACGTTCCAGTGAGACAGGGAGGTTATGGAGGGTACAGGTTCAGGGCAAATTTGAGTGTAGTTGTGCATTGGTACGTTCCTGTGAGACAGGGAGGTTAAGGTGGAGTACAGGTTCAGGGCATATTTGTGTGGATTTCTGCATTGGTACGTTCCAGTGAGACAGGGAGGTTATGGAGGGGTACAGGTTCTGGGCATATTTGTGTGGAGTTCTGCAGTGGTACGTTCCAGTGAGACAGGGAGGTTATGGAGGATACAGGTTCATGGCATATTTGTGTGGAATTCTGCAGTGGGCCGTTCCAGTGAGACAGGGAGATTATGGACGGGTACAGGTTCAGGGCATATTTGAGTGGAGTTCGGAATTGGTACTTTCCAGTGAGACAGGGAGGTTATGGACGGGTACAGGTTCAGGGCATATTTGTGTGGAGTTCTGCATTGGTACTTTCCAGTGAGACAGGGAAGTTATGGAGGGGTACAGGTTCAGGGCATATTTGTGTGGAATTCTGCATTGGTAAGTTCCAGTGAGACAGGGAGGTTATGGAGGGTACTGGTTCAGGGCATATTTGTGTGGAGGTCTGCATTGGTACGTTCCTTTGAGACAGGGAGGTTATGGAGGGGTACAGGTTCAGGGTATATTTGTGTGGAATTCTGCGTTGGTACGTTCCAGTGTGACTGGGAGGTTATGGAGGGGTACAGGTTCAGGGCATATTTGTTTGGAGTTCTCCATTGGTACGTTCCAGTGAGACAGGGAGGTTATGGAGGGTACAGGTTCTGGGCATATTTGTGTGGAGTTCTGCAGTGGTACGTTCCAGTGAGACAGGGAGGTTATGGACGGGTACAGGTTCAGGGCATATTTGTGTGGAGTTCTGCATTGGTACTTTCCAGTGAGACAGGGAGGTTATGGAGGGTACAGGTTCAGGGCATATTTGTGTGGAATTCTGCATTGGTAAGTTCCAGTGAGACAGGGAGGATATGGAGGGTACTGGTTCAGGCATATTTGTGTGGAGGTCTGCATTGGTACGTTCCTTTGAGACAGGGAGGTTATGGAGGGGTACAGGTTCAGGGTATATTTGTGTGGAATTCTGCGTTGGGACGTTCCAGTGTGACTGGGAGGTTATGGAGGGGTACAGGTTCAGGGCATATTTTTTTGTAGTTTTGCATTGGTACGTTCCAGTTAGACAGGGCAGTTATGGTGGGTACAGGTTCAGGGCATATTTGTGTGGAGTTCTGCAGTGGGACGTGCCAGTGAGACATGAGGTTATGGACGGGTACAGGTTCAGGGCATATTTGTGTGGAGTTCTGCATTGGTACTTTCCAGTGAGACAGGGAGGTTATGGAGGATGCAGGTTCATGGCATATTTGTGTGGAATTCTGCAGTGGGCCGTTCCAGTGAGACAGGGAGGTTATGGACGGGTACAGGTTCAGGGCATATTTGTGTGGAGTTCTCATTGGTATGTTCCAGTGAGACAGGGAAGATTATGGAGGGGTACAGGTTCAGGGCATTTTTTGTGTGGAGTTCTGCATTGCTACGTTCCAGTGAGACAGGGAGGTTATGGAGGGGTACAGGTTCAGTGCATATTTTTTGTGGAGTTCTGCATTGGTACTTTCCAGTGGGACAGGGATGTTATGGAGGGTACCGGTTCATGGCATATTTGTGTGGAATTCTGCAGTGGGACGTTCCAGTGAGACAGGGAGTTTATTGACGTGTACAGGTTCAGGGCATATTTGTGTGGAATTCTGCATTGGTACGTTCCGGTGAGACAGGGAGGTTTTGGAGGGGTACAGGTTCAGGGCATATTTGTGTGGTGTTCTGCAATGCTACGTTCCAGTGAGACAGGGAAGTTATGGAGGGGTACAGGTTCAGGGCATATTTGTGTGGAATTCTGCATTGGTACGTTCCAGTGAGACAGGGAAGTTATGGAGGGGTACAGGTTCAGGGCATATTTGTGTGGAATTCTGCATTGGTAAGTTCCAGTGAGACAGGGAGGTTATGGAGGGTACTGGTTCAGGCATATTTGTGTGGAGATCTGCATTGGTACGTTCCTTTGAGACAGGGAGGTTATGGAGGGGTAGAGGTTCAGGGTATATTTGTGTGGAATTCTGCGTTGGTACGTTCCAGTGTGACTGGGAGGTTATGGAGGGGTACAGGTTCAGGGCATATTTTTTTGGAGTTTTGCATTGGTACGTTCCAGGTAGACAGGGCAGTTATGGAGGGTACAGGTTCAGGGTATATTTGTGTGGAGTTCTGCGTTGGTACGTTCCAGGGTAACTGGGAGGTTATGGAGGGGTACAGGTTCAGGGCATATTTGTGTGGAGCTCTGCATTGGTACGTTCCAGTGAGACAGGGAGGTTATGGAGGGGTACAGGTTCAGGGCAAATTTGTGTGTAGTTCTGCAGTGGGACGTTCCAGTGAGACATGAGGTTATGGAGGGGTACAGGTTCAGGGCATTTTCTGTGAATTTCTGCTTTGGTACGTTCCAGTGAGACAGGGAGGTTATGGAGGGGTACAGGTTCAGGGCATGTTTCTGTGGAGTTCTGCATTGGTACGTTCCAGTGAGACAGGGAGATTATGGAGGGGTACAGGTTCAGGGCAAATTTGTGTGGAGTTCTGCATTGGTACGTTCCAGTGAGACAAGGAGGTTATGGGCGGGTACAGGTTCAGGGCATATTTGTGTGCAATTCTGCATTGGTACGTTCCAGTGCGACAGGGAGGTTATGGAGGGTACAGGTTCAGGGCATATTTTTGTGGAGTTCTGCATTGGTACGTTCCAGTGAGACAGGGAGATTTTGGAGGGGTACAGGTTCAGGGAATATTTGTTTGGAGTTCTGCGTTGGTACGTTCCAGTGTGACTGGGAGGTTATGGAGGGGTATAGGTTCAGGGCATATTTGTTTGGAGTTCTGCATTGGTACGTTCCAGTGTGACTGGGAGGTTACGGAGGGTACAGGTTCAGGGCCTATTTGTGTGGAATCCTGCATTGGTACGTTCCAGTGAGACAGGGAGGTTTTGGAGGGGTACTGGATAAGGGCATAATTGTTTGGAGTTCTGCATTGGTACGTTCCAGTGTGACTGGGAGGTTATGGAGGGTACACGTTCAGGGCATATTTGTGTGGGGTTCTGCATTGGTACGTTCCAGTGAGACAGGGAGGTTATGGAGGGTACAGGTTCAGGGCAAATTTGAGTGTAGTTCTGCATTGGTACGTTCCAGTGAGACAGGGAGTTTATGGAGGTTACAGGTTCAGGGCATATTTGTGTGGAGTTCTGCAGTGGTACGTTCCAGTGAGACAGGGTGGTTATGGTGGAGTACAGGTTCAGGGCATATTTTTGTGGATTTCTGCATTGGTACGTTCCAGTGAGACAGGGAGGTTATGGAGGGGTACAGGTTCAGGGCATATTTGTGTGGAGTTCTGCAGTGGTACGTTCCAGTGAGACAGGGAGGTTAAGGTCGAGTACAGGTTCAGGGGATATTTGTGTGGATTTCTGCATTGGTACGTTCCAGTGAGACAGGGAAGTTATGGAGGGGTAAAGGTTCAGGGCATATTTGTGCGGAGTTCTGCATTGGTACGTTCCAGTGAGACAGGGAGGTTATGGAGGGGTACAGGTTCAGGGCATATTTGTGTGGAGTTCTGCAGTGGGACGTTCCAGTGAGACAGGGAGGTTAAGGTGGAGTACAGGCTCAGGGCATATTTGTGTGGATTTCTGCATTGGTACGTTCCAGTGAGACAGGGAGGTTATGGAGGGGTAGAGGTTCAGGGGATATTTGTGTGGAATTCTGCGTTGGTACGTTCCAGTGTGACTGGGAGGTTATGGAGGGGTACAGGTTCAGGGCATATTTTTGTGGAGTTTTGCATTGGTACGTTCCAGGTAGACAGGGCAGTTATGAAGGGTACAGGTTCAGGGTATATTTGTGTGGAGTTCTGCGTTGGTACGTTCCAGGGTAACTGGGAGGTTATGGAGGGGTACAGGTTCAGGGCATATTTGTGTGGAGCTCTGCATTGGTACGTTCCAGTGAGACAGGGAGGTTATGGAGGGGTACAGGTTCAGGGCAAATTTGTGTGTAGTTCTGCAGTGGGACGTTCCAGTGAGACATGAGGTTATGGAGGGGTACAGGTTCAGGGCATTTTCTGTGAATTTCTGCTTTGGTACGTTCCAGTGAGACAGGGAGGTTATGGAGGGGTACAGGTTCAGGGCATGTTTCTGTGGAGTTCTGCATTGGTACGTTCCAGTGAGACAGGGAGATTATGGAGGGGTACAGGTTCAGGGCAAATTTGTGTGGAGTTCTGCATTGGTACGTTCCAGTGAGACAAGGAGGTTATGGGCGGGTACAGGTTCAGGGCATATTTGTGTGCAATTCTGCATTGGTACGTTCCAGTGCGACAGGGAGGTTATGGAGGGTACAGGTTCAGGGCATATTTTTGTGGAGTTCTGCATTCGTACGTTCCAGTGAGACAGGGAGATTTTGGAGGGGTACAGGTTCAGGGAATATTTGTTTGGAGTTCTGCGTTGGTACGTTCCAGTGTGACTGGGAGGTTATGGAGGGGTATAGGTTCAGGGCATATTTGTTTGGAGTTCTGCATTGGTACGTTCCAGTGTGACTGGGAGGTTACGGAGGGTACAGGTTCAGGGCCTATTTGTGTGGAATCCTGCATTGGTACGTTCCAGTGAGACAGGGAGGTTTTGGAGGGGTACTGGATAAGGGCATAATTGTTTGGAGTTCTGCATTGGTACGTTCCAGTGTGACTGGGAGGTTATGGAGGGTACACGTTCAGGGCATATTTGTGTGGGGTTCTGCATTGGTACGTTCCAGTGAGACAGGGAGGTTATGGAGGGTACAGGTTCAGGGCAAATTTGAGTGTAGTTCTGCATTGGTACGTTCCAGTGAGACAGGGAGTTTATGGAGGTTACAGGTTCAGGGCATATTTGTGTGGAGTTCTGCAGTGGTACGTTCCAGTGAGACAGGGTGGTTATGGTGGAGTACAGGTTCAGGGCATATTTTTGTGGATTTCTGCATTGGTACGTTCCAGTGAGACAGGGAGGTTATGGAGGGGTACAGGTTCAGGGCATATTTGTGTGGAGTTCTGCAGTGGTACGTTCCAGTGAGACAGGGAGGTTAAGGTGGAGTACAGGTTCAGGGGATATTTGTGTGGATTTCTGCATTGGTACGTTCCAGTGAGACAGGGAAGTTATGGAGGGGTAAAGGTTCAGGGCATATTTGTGCGGAGTTCTGCATTGGTACGTTCCAGTGAGACAGGGAGGTTATGGAGGGGTACAGGTTCAGGGCATATTTGTGTGGAGTTCTGCAGTGGGACGTTCCAGTGAGACAGGGAGGTTAAGGTGGAGTACAGGCTCAGGGCAAATTTGTGTGGAGTTTTGCATTGGTACGTTCCAGGTAGACAGGGCAGTTATGGAGGGTACAGGTTCAGGGTATATTTGTGTGGAGTTCTGCGTTGGTACGTTCCAGGGTAACTGGGAGGTTATGGAGGGGTACAGGTTCAGGGCATATTTGTGTGGAGCTCTGCATTGGTACGTTCCAGTGAGACAGGGAGGTTATGGAGGGGTACAGGTTCAGGGCAAATTTGTGTGTAGTTCTGCAGTGGGACGTTCCAGTGAGACATGAGGTTATGGAGGGGTACAGGTTCAGGGCATTTTCTGTGAATTTCTGCTTTGGTACGTTCCAGTGAGACAGGGAGGTTATGGAGGGGTACAGGTTCAGGGCATGTTTCTGTGGAGTTCTGCATTGGTACGTTCCAGTGAGACAGGGAGATTATGGAGGGGTACAGGTTCAGGGCAAATTTGTGTGGAGTTCTGCATTGGTACGTTCCAGTGAGACAAGGAGGTTATGGGCGGGTACAGGTTCAGGGCATATTTGTGTGCAATTCTGCATTGGTACGTTCCAGTGCGACAGGGAGGTTATGGAGGGTACAGGTTCAGGGCATATTTTTGTGGAGTTCTGCATTGGTACGTTCCAGTGAGACAGGGAGATTTTGGAGGGGTACAGGTTCAGGGAATATTTGTTTGGAGTTCTGCGTTGGTACGTTCCAGTGTGACTGGGAGGTTATGGAGGGGTACAGGTTCAGGGCATATTTGTGTGGAGTTCTGCAGTGGTACGTTCCAGTGTGACTGGGAGGTTATGGAGGGTACACGTTCAGGGCATATTTGTGTGGGGTTCTGCATTGGTACGTTCCAGTGAGACAGGGAGGTTATGGAGGGTACAGGTTCAGGGCAAATTTGAGTGTAGTTCTGCATTGGTACGTTCCAGTGAGACAGGGAGTTTATGGAGGTTACAGGTTCAGGGCATATTTGTGTGGAGTTCTGCAGTGGTACGTTCCAGTGAGACAGGGTGGTTATGGTGGAGTACAGGTTCAGGGCATATTTTTGTGGATTTCTGCATTGGTACGTTCCAGTGAGACAGGGAGGTTATGGAGGGGTACAGGTTCAGGGCATATTTGTGTGGAGTTCTGCAGTGGTACGTTCCAGTGAGACAGGGAGGTTAAGGTGGAGTACAGGTTCAGGGGATATTTGTGTGGATTTCTGCATTGGTACGTTCCAGTGAGACAGGGAAGTTATGGAGGGGTAAAGGTTCAGGGCATATTTGTGCGGAGTTCTGCATTGGTACGTTCCAGTGAGACAGGGAGGTTATGGAGGGGTACAGGTTCAGGGCATATTTGTGTGGAGTTCTGCAGTGGGACGTTCCAGTGAGACAGGGAGGTTAAGGTGGAGTACAGGCTCAGGGCATATTTGTGTGGATTTCTGCATTGGTACGTTCCAGTGAGACAGGGAGGTTATGGAGGGGTAGAGGTTCAGGAGATATTTGTGTGGAATTCTGCGTTGGTACGTTCCAGTGTGACTGGGAGGTTATGGAGGGGTACAGGTTCAGGGCATATTTTTTTGGAGTTTTGCATTGGTACGTTCCAGGTAGACAGGGCAGTTATGGAGGGTACAGGTTCAGGGTATATTTGTGTGGAGTTCTGCGTTGGTACGTTCCAGGGTAACTGGGAGGTTATGGAGGGGTACAGGTTCAGGGCATATTTGTGTGGAGCTCTGCATTGGTACGTTCCAGTGAGACAGGGAGGTTATGGAGGGGTACAGGTTCAGGGCAAATTTGTGTGTAGTTCTGCAGTGGGACGTTCCAGTGAGACATGAGGTTATGGAGGGGTACAGGTTCAGGGCATTTTCTGTGAATTTCTGCTTTGGTACGTTCCAGTGAGACAGGGAGGTTATGGAGGGGTACAGGTTCAGGGCATGTTTCTGTGGAGTTCTGCATTGGTACGTTCCAGTGAGACAGGGAGATTATGGAGGGGTACAGGTTCAGGGCAAATTTGTGTGGAGTTCTGCATTGGTACGTTCCAGTGAGACAAGGAGGTTATGGGCGGGTACAGGTTCAGGGCATATTTGTGTGCAATTCTGCATTGGTACGTTCCAGTGCGACAGGGAGGTTATGGAGGGTACAGGTTCAGGGCATATTTTTGTGGAGTTCTGCATTCGTACGTTCCAGTGAGACAGGGAGATTTTGGAGGGGTACAGGTTCAGGGAATATTTGTTTGGAGTTCTGCGTTGGTACGTTCCAGTGTGACTGGGAGGTTATGGAGGGGTATAGGTTCAGGGCATATTTGTTTGGAGTTCTGCATTGGTACGTTCCAGTGTGACTGGGAGGTTACGGAGGGTACAGGTTCAGGGCCTATTTGTGTGGAATCCTGCATTGGTACGTTCCAGTGAGACAGGGAGGTTTTGGAGGGGTACTGGATAAGGGCATAATTGTTTGGAGTTCTGCATTGGTACGTTCCAGTGTGACTGGGAGGTTATGGAGGGTACACGTTCAGGGCATATTTGTGTGGGGTTCTGCATTGGTACGTTCCAGTGAGACAGGGAGGTTATGGAGGGTACAGGTTCAGGGCAAATTTGAGTGTAGTTCTGCATTGGTACGTTCCAGTGAGACAGGGAGTTTATGGAGGTTACAGGTTCAGGGCATATTTGTGTGGAGTTCTGCAGTGGTACGTTCCAGTGAGACAGGGTGGTTATGGTGGAGTACAGGTTCAGGGCATATTTTTGTGGATTTCTGCATTGGTACGTTCCAGTGAGACAGGGAGGTTATGGAGGGGTACAGGTTCAGGGCATATTTGTGTGGAGTTCTGCAGTGGTACCTTCCAGTGAGACAGGGAGGTTAAGGTGGAGTACAGGTTCAGGGGATATTTGTGTGGATTTCTGCATTGGTACGTTCCAGTGAGACAGGGAAGTTATGGAGGGGTAAAGGTTCAGGGCATATTTGTGCGGAGTTCTGCATTGGTACGTTCCAGTGAGACAGGGAGGTTATGGAGGGGTACAGGTTCAGGGCATATTTGTGTGGAGTTCTGCAGTGGGACGTTCCAGTGAGACAGGGAGGTTAAGGTGGAGTACAGGCTCAGGGCAAATTTGTGTGGAGTTTTGCATTGGTACGTTCCAGGTAGACAGGGCAGTTATGGAGGGTACAGGTTCAGGGTATATTTGTGTGGAGTTCTGCGTTGGTACGTTCCAGGGTAACTGGGAGGTTATGGAGGGGTACAGGTTCAGGGCATATTTGTGTGGAGCTCTGCATTGGTACGTTCCAGTGAGACAGGGAGGTTATGGAGGGGTACAGGTTCAGGGCAAATTTGTGTGTAGTTCTGCAGTGGGACGTTCCAGTGAGACATGAGGTTATGGAGGGGTACAGGTTCAGGGCATTTTCTGTGAATTTCTGCTTTGGTACGTTCCAGTGAGACAGGGAGGTTATGGAGGGGTACAGGTTCAGGGCATGTTTCTGTGGAGTTCTGCATTGGTACGTTCCAGTGAGACAGGGAGATTATGGAGGGGTACAGGTTCAGGGCAAATTTGTGTGGAGTTCTGCATTGGTACGTTCCAGTGAGACAAGGAGGTTATGGGCGGGTACAGGTTCAGGGCATATTTGTGTGCAATTCTGCATTGGTACGTTCCAGTGCGACAGGGAGGTTATGGAGGGTACAGGTTCAGGGCATATTTTTGTGGAGTTCTGCATTGGTACGTTCCAGTGAGACAGGGAGATTTTGGAGGGGTACAGGTTCAGGGAATATTTGTTTGGAGTTCTGCGTTGGTACGTTCCAGTGTGACTGGGAGGTTATGGAGGGGTATAGGTTCAGGGCATATTTGTTTGGAGTTCTGCATTGGTACGTTCCAGTGTGACTGGGAGGTTACGGAGGGTACAGGTTCAGGGCCTATTTGTGTGGAATCCTGCATTGGTACGTTCCAGTGAGACAGGGAGGTTTTGGAGGGGTACTGGATAAGGGCATAATTGTTTGGAGTTCTGCATTGGTACGTTCCAGTGTGACTGGGAGGTTATGGAGGGTACACGTTCAGGGCATATTTGTGTGGGGTTCTGCATTGGTACGTTCCAGTGAGACAGGGAGGTTATGGAGGGTACAGGTTCAGGGCAAATTTGAGTGTAGTTCTGCATTGGTACGTTCCAGTGAGACAGGGAGTTTATGGAGGTTACAGGTTCAGGGCATATTTGTGTGGAGTTCTGCAGTGGTACGTTCCAGTGAGACAGGGTGGTTATGGTGGAGTACAGGTTCAGGGCATATTTTTGTGGATTTCTGCATTGGTACGTTCCAGTGAGACAGGGAGGTTATGGAGGGGTACAGGTTCAGGGCATATTTGTGTGGAGTTCTGCAGTGGTACGTTCCAGTGAGACAGGGAGGTTAAGGTGGAGTACAGGTTCAGGGGATATTTGTGTGGATTTCTGCATTGGTACGTTCCAGTGAGACAGGGAAGTTATGGAGGGGTAAAGGTTCAGGGCATATTTGTGCGGAGTTCTGCATTGGTACGTTCCAGTGAGACAGGGAGGTTATGGAGGGGTACAGGTTCAGGGCATATTTGTGTGGAGTTCTGCAGTGGGACGTTCCAGTGAGACAGGGAGGTTAAGGTGGAGTACAGGCTCAGGGCATATTTGTGTGGATTTCTGCATTGGTACGTTCCAGTGAGACAGGGAGGTTATGGAGGGGTACAGGTTCAGGGGATATTTGTGTGGAGTTCTGCAATGGTACGTTCAGTTGAGACAGGGAGGTTATGGAGGGGTACAGGTTCAGGGTATATTTGTGTGGAGTTCTGCGTTGGTACGTTCCAGGGTAACTGGGAGGTTATGGAGGGGTACAGGTTCAGGGCATATTTGTGTGGAGCTCTGCATTGGTACGTTCCAGTGAGACAGGGAGGTTATGGAGGGGTACAGGTTCTGGGCAAATTTGTGTGGAGCTCTGCATTGGTACGTTCCAGTGTGACTGGGAGGTTATGGAGGGTACACGTTCAGGGCATATTTGTGTGGAGTTCTGCATTGGTACGTTCCAGTGAGACAGGGAGGTTATGGAGGGTACAGGTTCAGGGCAAATTTGAGTGTAGTTCTGCATTGGTACGTTCCTGTGAGACAGGGAGGTTATGGAGGTTACAGGTTCAGGGTATATTTTTGTGGAGTTCTGCAGTGGTACGTTCCAGTGAGACAGGGAGGTTATGGTGGAGTACAGGTTCAGGGCATATTTTTGTGGATTTCTGAATTGGTGCGTTCCAGTGAGACATGGAGGTTATGGAGGGGTACAGGTTCAGGGCATATTTGTGTGTAGCTCTGCATTGGTACGTTCCAGTGAGACAGGGAGGTTATGGAGGGGTACAGGTTCAGGGCAAATTTGTGTGTAGTTCTGCAGTGGGACGTTCCAGTGAGACAGGGAGGTTATGGAGGGGTACAGGTTAGGGGAAATTTGAGTGTAGTTCTGCATTGGTACGTTCCAGTGAGACAGGGAGGTTATGGAGGGTACAGGGTCACCGCATATTTGTGTGGAGTTCTGCAGTGGTACGTTCCAGAGAGACAGGGAGGTTATGGACGGGTACAGGTTCAGGGCATATTTGTGTGGAGTTCTGCATTGGTACTTTCCAGTGAGACAGGGAGGTTATGAAGGATACAGGTTCATGGCAGATTTGTGTGGAGTTCTGCAGTGGCACGTTCCAGTGAGACAGGTAGGTTATGGACGTGTACATGTTCGTGGCATATTTGTGTGGAGTTCTTCATTGGTACATTCCAGTGAGAAAGGGATGTTATGGAGGGTTAAAGGTTCAGGGCATATTTGTGGGGAGTTCTGCAGTGGGACGTTCCAGTGAGACAGGGAGGTTAAGGTTGAGTACAGGTTCAGGGCATATTTGTGTGGATTTCTGCATTGGTACGTTCCAGTGAGACAGGGAGGTTATGGAGGGGTACAGGTTCAGTGCATATTTGTGTGGAGTTCTGCAATGGTACGTTCCAGTGAGACAGGGAGGTTATGGAGGGGTACAGGTTCAGGGTATATTTGTGTGGAGTTCTGCGTTGGTACGTTCCAGGGTAACTGGGAGGTTATGGAGGGGTACAGGTTCAGGGCATATTTGTGTGGAGCTCTGCATTGGTACGTTCCAGTGAGACAGGGAGGTTATGGAGGGGTACAGGTTCAGGGCAAATTTGTGTGTAGTTCTGCAGTGGGACGTTCCAGTGAGACATGAGGTTATGGAGGGGTACAGGTTCAGGGCATTTTCTGTGAATTTCTGCTTTGGTACGTTCCAGTGAGACAGGGAGGTTATGGAGGGGTACAGGTTCAGGGCATGTTTCTGTGGAGTTCTGCATTGGTACGTTCCAGTGAGACAGGGAGATTATGGAGGGGTACAGGTTCAGGGCAAATTTGTGTGGAGTTCTGCAATGGTACGTTCCAGTGAGACAAGGAGGTTATGGGCGGGTACAGGTTCAGGGCATATTTTTGTGGAGTTCTGCATTGGTACGTTCCAGTGAGACAGGGAGATTTTGGAGGGGTACAGGTTCAGGGAATATTTGTTTGGAGTTCTGCGTTGGTACGTTCCAGTGTGACTGGGAGGTTATGGAGGGGTATAGGTTCAGGGCATATTTGTTTGGAGTTCTGCATTGGTACGTTCCAGTGTGACTGGGAGGTTACGGAGGGTACACGTTCAGGGCATATTTGTGTGGATTTCTGCAGTGGGACTTTCCAGTGAGACAGGGAGGTTATGGACGGGTACAGGTTCAGGGCATATTTGTGTGGAGTTCTGCATTGGTACGTTCCTGTGAGACAGGGAAGCTATGGAGGGTACAGGTTCAGGGCACATTTGTGTGGAGTTCTGCATTGGTACGTTCCAGTGAGACAGGGAGGTTATGGAGGGTAGAGGTTCAGGGCAAATTTGAGTGTAGTTCTGCATTGGTACGTTCCAGTGAGACAGGGAGTTTATGGAGGTTACAGGTTCAGGGCATATTTGTGTGGAGTTCTGCAGTGGTACGTTCCAGTGAGACAGGGAGATTATGGAGGGGTACAGGTTCAGGGCAAATTTGTGTGGAGTTCTGCATTGGTACGTTCCAGTGAGACAAGGAGGTTATGGGCGGGTACAGGTTCAGGGCATATTTTTGTGGAGTTCTGCATTGGTACGTTCCAGTGAGACAGGGAGATTTTGGAGGGGTACAGGTTCAGGGAATATTTGTTTGGAGTTCTGCGTTGGTACGTTCCAGTGTGACTGGGAGGTTACGGAGGGTACACGTTCAGGGCATATTTGTGTGGATTTCTGCAGTGGGACTTTCCAGTGAGACAGGGAGGTTATGGACGGGTACAGGTTCAGGGCATATTTGTGTGGAGTTCTGCATTGGTACGTTCCTGTGAGACAGGGAAGTTATGGAGGGTACAGGTTCAGGGCACATTTGTGTGGAGTTCTGCATTGGTACGTTCCAGTGAGACAGGGAGGTTATGGAGGGTAGAGGTTCAGGGCAAATTTGAGTGTAGTTCTGCAGTGGGACGTTCCAGTGAGACATGAGGTTATGGAGGGGTACAGGTTCAGGGCATTTTCTGTGAATTTCTGCTTTGGTACGTTCCAGTGAGACAGGGAGGTTATGGAGGGGTACAGGTTCAGGGCATGTTTCTGTGGAGTTCTGCATTGGTACGTTCCAGTGAGACAGGGAGATTATGGAGGGGTACAGGTTCAGGGCAAATTTGTGTGGAGTTCTGCATTGGTACGTTCCAGTGAGACAAGGAGGTTATGGGCGGGTACAGGTTCAGGGCATATTTGTGTGCAATTCTGCATTGGTACGTTCCAGTGCGACAGGGAGGTTATGGAGGGTACAGGTTCAGGGCATATTTTTGTGGAGTTCTGCATTGGTACGTTCCAGTGAGACAGGGAGATTTTGGAGGGGTACAGGTTCAGGGAATATTTGTTTGGAGTTCTGCGTTGGTACGTTCCAGTGTGACTGGGAGGTTATGGAGGGGTATAGGTTCAGGGCATATTTGTTTGGAGTTCTGCATTGGTACGTTCCAGTGTGACTGGGAGGTTACGGAGGGTACAGGTTCAGGGCCTATTTGTGTGGAATCCTGCATTGGTACGTTCCAGTGAGACAGGGAGGTTTTGGAGGGCTACTGGATAAGGGCATAATTGTTTGGAGTTCTGCATTGGTACGTTCCAGTGTGACTGGGAGGTTATGGAGGGTACACGTTCAGGGCATATTTGTGTGGGGTTCTGCATTGGTACGTTCCAGTGAGACAGGGAGGTTATGGAGGGTACAGGTTCAGGGCAAATTTGAGTGTAGTTCTGCATTGGTACGTTCCAGTGAGACAGGGAGTTTATGGAGGTTACAGGTTCAGGGCATATTTGTGTGGAGTTCTGCAGTGGTACGTTCCAGTGAGACAGGGTGGTTATGGTGGAGTACAGGTTTAGGGCATATTTTTGTGGATTTCTGCATTGGTACGTTCCAGTGAGACAGGGAGGTTATGGAGGGGTACAGGTTCAGGGCATATTTGTGTGGAGTTCTGCAGTGGTACGTTCCAGTGAGACAGGGAGGTTAAGGTGGAGTACAGGTTCAGGGGATATTTGTGTGGATTTCTGCATTGGTACGTTCCAGTGAGACAGGGAAGTTATGGAGGGGTAAAGGTTCAGGGCATATTTGTGCGGAGTTCTGCATTGGTACGTTCCAGTGAGACAGGGAGGTTATGGAGGGGTACAGGTTCAGGGCATATTTGTGTGGAGTTCTGCAGTGGGACGTTCCAGTGAGACAGGGAGGTTAAGGTGGAGTACAGGCTCAGGGCATATTTGTGTGGATTTCTGCATTGGTACGTTCCAGTGAGACAGGGAGGTTATGGAGGGGTACAGGTTCAGGGGATATTTGTGTGGAGTTCTGCAATGGTACGTTCAGTTGAGACAGGGAGGTTATGGAGGGGTACAGGTTCAGGGTATATTTGTGTGGAGTTCTGCGTTGGTACGTTCCAGGGTAACTGGGAGGTTATGGAGGGGTACAGGTTCAGGGCATATTTGTGTGGAGCTCTGCATTGGTACGTTCCAGTGAGACAGGGAGGTTATGGAGGGGTACAGGTTCTGGGCAAATTTGTGTGGAGCTCTGCATTGGTACGTTCCAGTGTGACTGGGAGGTTATGGAGGGTACACGTTCAGGGCATATTTGTGTGGAGTTCTGCATTGGTACGTTCCAGTGAGACAGGGAGGTTATGGAGGGTACAGGTTCAGGGCAAATTTGAGTGTAGTTCTGCATTGGTACGTTCCTGTGAGACAGGGAGGTTATGGAGGTTACAGGTTCAGGGTATATTTTTGTGGAGTTCTGCAGTGGTACGTTCCAGTGAGACAGGGAGGTTATGGTGGAGTACAGGTTCAGGGCATATTTTTGTGGATTTCTGAATTGGTGCGTTCCAGTGAGACATGGAGGTTATGGAGGGGTACAGGTTCAGGGCATATTTGTGTGTAGCTCTGCATTGGTACGTTCCAGTGAGACAGGGAGGTTATGGAGGGGTACAGGTTCAGGGCAAATTTGTGTGTAGTTCTGCAGTGGGACGTTCCAGTGAGACAGGGAGGTTATGGAGGGGTACAGGTTAGGGGAAATTTGAGTGTAGTTCTGCATTGGTACGTTCCAGTGAGACAGGGAGGTTATGGAGGGTACAGGGTCACCGCATATTTGTGTGGAGTTCTGCAGTGGTACGTTCCAGAGAGACAGGGAGGTTATGGACGGGTACAGGTTCAGGGCATATTTGTGTGGAGTTCTGCATTGGTACTTTCCAGTGAGACAGGGAGGTTATGAAGGATACAGGTTCATGGCAGATTTGTGTGGAGTTCTGCAGTGGCACGTTCCAGTGAGACAGGTAGGTTATGGACGTGTACATGTTCGTGGCATATTTGTGTGGAGTTCTTCATTGGTACATTCCAGTGAGAAAGGGATGTTATGGAGGGTTAAAGGTTCAGGGCATATTTGTGGGGAGTTCTGCAGTGGGACGTTCCAGTGAGACAGGGAGGTTAAGGTTGAGTACAGGTTCAGGGCATATTTGTGTGGATTTCTGCATTGGTACGTTCCAGTGAGACAGGGAGGTTATGGAGGGGTACAGGTTCAGTGCATATTTGTGTGGAGTTCTGCAATGGTACGTTCCAGTGAGACAGGGAGGTTATGGAGGGGTACAGGTTCAGGGTATATTTGTGTGGAGTTCTGCGTTGGTACGTTCCAGGGTAACTGGGAGGTTATGGAGGGGTACAGGTTCAGGGCATATTTGTGTGGAGCTCTGCATTGGTACGTTCCAGTGAGACAGGGAGGTTATGGAGGGGTACAGGTTCAGGGCAAATTTGTGTGTAGTTCTGCAGTGGGACGTTCCAGTGAGACATGAGGTTATGGAGGGGTACAGGTTCAGGGCATTTTCTGTGAATTTCTGCTTTGGTACGTTCCAGTGAGACAGGGAGGTTATGGAGGGGTACAGGTTCAGGGCATGTTTCTGTGGAGTTCTGCATTGGTACGTTCCAGTGAGACAGGGAGATTATGGAGGGGTACAGGTTCAGGGCAAATTTGTGTGGAGTTCTGCAATGGTACGTTCCAGTGAGACAAGGAGGTTATGGGCGGGTACAGGTTCAGGGCATATTTTTGTGGAGTTCTGCATTGGTACGTTCCAGTGAGACAGGGAGATTTTGGAGGGGTACAGGTTCAGGGAATATTTGTTTGGAGTTCTGCGTTGGTACGTTCCAGTGTGACTGGGAGGTTATGGAGGGGTATAGGTTCAGGGCATATTTGTTTGGAGTTCTGCATTGGTACGTTCCAGTGTGACTGGGAGGTTACGGAGGGTACACGTTCAGGGCATATTTGTGTGGATTTCTGCAGTGGGACTTTCCAGTGAGACAGGGAGGTTATGGACGGGTACAGGTTCAGGGCATATTTGTGTGGAGTTCTGCATTGGTACGTTCCTGTGAGACAGGGAAGTTATGGAGGGTACAGGTTCAGGGCACATTTGTGTGGAGTTCTGCATTGGTACGTTCCAGTGAGACAGGGAGGTTATGGAGGGTAGAGGTTCAGGGCAAATTTGAGTGTAGTTCTGCATTGGTACGTTCCAGTGAGACAGGGAGTTTATGGAGGTTACAGGTTCAGGGCATATTTGTGTGGAGTTCTGCAGTGGTACGTTCCAGTGAGACAGGGAGATTATGGAGGGGTACAGGTTCAGGGCAAATTTGTGTGGAGTTCTGCATTGGTACGTTCCAGTGAGACAAGGAGGTTATGGGCGGGTACAGGTTCAGGGCATATTTTTGTGGAGTTCTGCATTGGTATGTTCCAGTGAGACAGGGAGATTTTGGAGGGGTACAGGTTCAGGGAATATTTGTTTGGAGTTCTGCGTTGGTACGTTCCAGTGTGACTGGGAGGTTATGGAGGGGTATAGGTTCAGGGCATATTTGTTTGGAGTTCTGCATTGGTACGTTCCAGTGTGACTGGGAGGTTACGGAGGGTACACGTTCAGGGCATATTTGTGTGGATTTCTGCAGTGGGACTTTCCAGTGAGACAGGGAGGTTATGGACGGGTACAGGTTCAGGGCATATTTGTGTGGAGTTCTGCATTGGTACGTTCCTGTGAGACAGGGAAGTTATGGAGGGTACAGGTTCAGGGCACATTTGTGTGGAGTTCTGCATTGGTACGTTCCAGTGAGACAGGGAGGTTATGGAGGGTAGAGGTTCAGGGCAAATTTGAGTGTAGTTCTGCATTGGTACGTTCCAGTGAGACAGGGAGTTTATGGAGGTTACAGGTTCAGGGCATATTTGTGTGGAGTTCTGCAGTGGTACGTTCCAGTGAGACAGGGTGGTTATGGTGGAGTACAGGTTCAGGGCATATTTTTGTGGATTTGTGCATTGGTACGTTCCAGTGAGACAGGGAGGTTATGGAGGGGTAGAGGTTCAGGGCATATTTGTGTGGAGTTCTGCAGTGGTACGTTCCAGTGAGACAGGGAGGTTAAGGTGGAGTACAGGTTCAGGGGATATTTGTGTGGATTTCTGCATTGGTACGTTCCAGTGAGACAGGGAAGTTATGGAGGGGTAAAGGTTCAGGGCATATTTGTGTGGAGTTCTGCAGTGGGACGTGCCAGTGAGACATGAGGTTATGGACGGGTACAGGTTCAGGGCACACTTGTGTGGAGTTCTGCATTGGTACGTTCCAGTGAGACAGGGAGGTTATGGAGGGGTACAGGTTCAGGGCATATTTGTGTGGAGCTCTGCATTGGTACGTTCCAGTGAGACAGGGAGGTTATGGAGGGGTACAGGTTCAGGGCAAATTTGTGTGTAGTTCTGCATTGGTACGTTCCAGTGAGACAGGGAGGTTATGGAGGGTACAGGTTCAGGGCATATTTGTGTGGAGTTCTGCAGTGGTACGTTCCACTGACACAGGGAGGTTATGGACGGGTACAGGTTCAGGGCATATTTGTGTGGAGTTCTGCATTGGTACTTTCCAGTGAGACAGGGAGGTTATGGAGGGTACTGGTTCAGGCATATTTGTGTGGAGATCTATATTGGTACGTTCCTTTGAGACAGGGAGGTTATGGAGGGGTACAGGTTCACGGTATATTTGTGTGGAATTCTGCGTTGGTACGTTCCAGTGTGACTGGGAGGTTATGGAGGGGTACAGGTTCAGGGCATATTTTTTTGGAGTTTTGCATTGGTACGTTCCAGTTAGACAGGGCAGTTATGGAGGGTACAGGTTCAGGGTATATTTGTGTGGAGTTCTGCAGTGGGACGTGCCAGTGAGACATGAGGTTATGGACGGGTACAGGTTCAGGGCACACTTGTGTGGAGTTCTGCATTGGTACGTTCCAGTGAGACAGGGAGGTTATGTAGGGGTACAGGTTCAGGGCATATTTGTGTGGAGTTCTGCATTGGTACGTTCCAGTGAGACAGGGAGGTTATGGAGGGGTACAGGTTCAGGGCAAATTTGTGTGGATTTCTGCATTGGTACGTTCCAGTGAGACAGGGAGGTTATGGAGGGGTCTGGTTCAGGCATATTTGTGCGGAGATCTGCATTGTTACGTTCCTTTGAGACAGGGAGTTTATGGAGGGTACTGGTTCATGGCATATTTGCGTGGAGTTCTGCAATGGGACGTTCCAGTGAGACAGGGAGGTTATGAACGGGTACAGGTTCAGGGCATATTTGTGTGGAGTTCTGCATTGGTACGTTCCAGTGAGACAGGGAAGTTATGGAGCGGTACAGGTTCAGGGGATATTTGTGTGGAATTCTGCATTGGTACGTTCCAGTGAGACAGGGAAGTTATGGAGGGGTACAGGTTCAGGGCATATTTGTGTGGAATTCTGCATTGGTAAGTTCCAGTGAGACAGGGAGGTTATGGAGGGGTACAGGTTCAGGGCATATTTGTGTGGAATTCTGCATTGGTACCTTCCAGTGAGACAGGGAAGTTATGGAGGGGTACAGGTTCAGGGCATATTTGTGTGGAATTCTGCATTGGTACTTTCCAGTGAGACAGGGAGGTTATGGAGGGTACAGGTTCAATGCATATTTGCGTGGAGTTCTGCAGTGGGACGTTCCAGTGAGACAGGGAGGTTATGGAGGATACAGGTTCATGGCATATTTGTGTGGAATTCTGCAGTGGGCCGTTCCAGTGAGACAGGGAGTTTATGGACGGGTACAGGTTCAGGGCATATTTGAGTGGAGTTCGGAATTGGTGCGTTCCAGTGAGACAGGGAGGTTATGGAGGGGTACAGGTTCAGGGCATATTTGTGTGGAGTTCTGCAGTGGTACGTTCCAGTGAGACAGGGAGGTTATGGAGGATACAGGTTCATGGCATTTTTGTGTGGAATTCTGCAGTGGGCCGTTCCAGTGAGACAGGGAGATTATGGACGGGTACAGGTTCAGGGCATATTTGAGTGGAGTTCGGAATTGGTGCGTTCCAGTGAGACAGGGAGGTTATGGAGGGGTACAGGTTCAGGGCATATTTGTGTGGAGTTCTGCATTGGTACGTTCCAGTGAGACAGGGAGGTTATGGAGGGTACAGGTTCAGGGCAAATTTGAGTGTAGTTGTGCATTGGTACGTTCCTGTGAGACAGGGAGGTTAAGGTGGAGTACAGGTTCAGGGCATATCTGTGTGGATTTCTGCATTGGTACGTTCCAGTGAGACAGGGAGGGTATGGAGGGGTACAGGTTCTGGGCATATTTGTGTGGAGTTCTGCAGTGGTACGTTCCAGTGAGACAAGGAGGTTATGGGCGGGTACAGGTTCAGGGCATATTTGTGTGCAATTCTGCATTGGTACGTTCCAGTGCGACAGGGAGGTTATGGAGGGTACAGGTTCAGGGCATATTTTTGTGGAGTTCTGCATTGGTAGGTTCCAGTGAGACAGGGAGATTTTGGAGGGGTACAGGTTCAGGGAATATTTGTTTGGAGTTCTGCGTTGGTACGTTCCAGTGTGACTGGGAGGTTATGGAGGGGAATAGGTTCAGGGCATATTTGTTTGGAGTTCTGCATTGGTACGTTCCAGTGTGACTGGGAGGTTACGGAGGGTAAAGGTTCAGGGCCTATTTGTGTGGAATCCTGCATTGGTACGTTCCAGTGAGACAGGGAGGTTTTGGAGGGGTACTGGATAAGGGCATAATTGTTTGGAGTTCTGCATTGGTACGTTCCAGTGTGACTGGGAGGTTATGGAGGGTACACGTTCAGGGCATATTTGTGTGGGGTTCTGCATTGGTACGTTCCAGTGAGACAGGGAGGTTATGGAGGGTACAGGTTCAGGGCAAATTTGAGTGTAGTTCTGCATTGGTACGTTCCAGTGAGACAGGGAGTTTATGGAGGTTACAGGTTCAGGGCATATTTGTGTGGAGTTCTGCAGTGGTACGTTCCAGTGAGACAGGGTGGTTATGGTGGAGTACAGGTTCAGGGCATATTTTTGTGGATTTCTGCATTGGTACGTTCCAGTGAGACAGGGAGGTTATGGAGGGGTACAGGTTCAGGGCATATTTGTGTGGAGTTCTGCAGTGGTACGTTCCAGTGAGACAGGGAGGTTAAGGTGGAGTACAGGTTCAGGGGATATTTGTGTGGATTTCTGCATTGGTACGTTCCAGTGAGACAGGGAAGTTATGGAGGGGTAAAGGTTCAGGGCATATTTGTGCGGAGTTCTGCATTGGTACGTTCCAGTGAGACAGGGAGGTTATGGAGGGGTACAGGTTCAGGGCATATTTGTGTGGAGTTCTGCAGTGGGACGTTCCAGTGAGACAGGGAGGTTAAGGTGGAGTACAGGCTCAGGGCATATTTGTGTGGATTTCTGCATTGGTACGTTCCAGTGAGACAGGGAGGTTATGGAGGGGTACAGGTTCAGGGGATATTTGTGTGGAGTTCTGCAATGGTACGTTCAGTTGAGACAGGGAGGTTATGGAGGGGTACAGGTTCAGGGTATATTTGTGTGGAGTTCTGCGTTGGTACGTTCCAGGGTAACTGGGAGGTTATGGAGGGGTACAGGTTCAGGGCACATTTGTGTGGAGTTCTGCATTGGTACGTTCCAGTGAGACAGGGAGGTTATGGAGGGTAGAGGTTCAGGGCAAATTTGAGTGTAGTTCTGCATTGGTACGTTCCAGTGAGACAGGGAGTTTATGGAGGTTACAGGTTCAGGGCATATTTGTGTGGAGTTCTGCAGTGGTACGTTCCAGTGAGACAGGGTGGTTATGGTGGAGTACAGGTTCAGGGCATATTTTTGTGGATTTGTGCATTGGTACGTTCCAGTGAGACAGGGAGGTTATGGAGGGGTAGAGGTTCAGGGCATATTTGTGTGGAGTTCTGCAGTGGTACGTTCCAGTGAGACAGGGAGGTTAAGGTGGAGTACAGGTTCAGGGGATATTTGTGTGGATTTCTGCATTGGTACGTTCCAGTGAGACAGGGAAGTTATGGAGGGGTAAAGGTTCAGGGCATATTTGTGTGGAGTTCTGCAGTGGGACGTGCCAGTGAGACATGAGGTTATGGACGGGTACAGGTTCAGGGCACACTTGTGTGGAGTTCTGCATTGGTACGTTCCAGTGAGACAGGGAGGTTATGGAGGGGTACAGGTTCAGGGCATATTTGTGTGGAGCTCTGCATTGGTACGTTCCAGTGAGACAGGGAGGTTATGGAGGGGTACAGGTTCAGGGCAAATTTGTGTGTAGTTCTGCATTGGTACGTTCCAGTGAGACAGGGAGGTTATGGAGGGTACAGGTTCAGGGCATATTTGTGTGGAGTTCTGCAGTGGTACGTTCCACTGACACAGGGAGGTTATGGACGGGTACAGGTTCAGGGCATATTTGTGTGGAGTTCTGCATTGGTACTTTCCAGTGAGACAGGGAGGTTATGGAGGGTACTGGTTCAGGCATATTTGTGTGGAGATCTATATTGGTACGTTCCTTTGAGACAGGGAGGTTATGGAGGGGTACAGGTTCACGGTATATTTGTGTGGAATTCTGCGTTGGTACGTTCCAGTGTGACTGGGAGGTTATGGAGGGGTACAGGTTCAGGGCATATTTTTTTGGAGTTTTGCATTGGTACGTTCCAGTTAGACAGGGCAGTTATGGAGGGTACAGGTTCAGGGTATATTTGTGTGGAGTTCTGCAGTGGGACGTGCCAGTGAGACATGAGGTTATGGACGGGTACAGGTTCAGGGCACACTTGTGTGGAGTTCTGCATTGGTACGTTCCAGTGAGACAGGGAGGTTATGTAGGGGTACAGGTTCAGGGCATATTTGTGTGGAGTTCTGCATTGGAACGTTCCAGTGAGACAGGGAGGTTATGGAGGGGTACAGGTTCAGGGCAAATTTGTGTGGATTTCTGCATTGGTACGTTCCAGTGAGACAGGGAGGTTATGGAGGGGTCTGGTTCAGGCATATTTGTGCGGAGATCTGCATTGGTACGTTCCTTTGAGACAGGGAGTTTATGGAGGGTACTGGTTCATGGCATATTTGCGTGGAGTTCTGCAATGGGACGTTCCAGTGAGACAGGGAGGTTATGAACGGGTACAGGTTCAGGGCATATTTGTGTGGAGTTCTGCATTGGTACGTTCCAGTGAGACAGGGAAGTTATGGAGCGGTACAGGTTCAGGGGATATTTGTGTGGAATTCTGCATTGGTACGTTCCAGTGAGACAGGGAAGTTATGGAGGGGTACAGGTTCAGGGCATATTTGTGTGGAATTCTGCATTGGTAAGTTCCAGTGAGACAGGGAGGTTATGGAGGGGTACAGGTTCAGGGCATATTTGTGTGGAATTCTGCATTGGTACCTTCCAGTGAGACAGGGAAGTTATGGAGGGGTACAGGTTCAGGGCATATTTGTGTGGAATTCTGCATTGGTACTTTCCAGTGAGACAGGGAGGTTATGGAGGGTACAGGTTCAATGCATATTTGCGTGGAGTTCTGCAGTGGGACGTTCCAGTGAGACAGGGAGGTTATGGAGGATACAGGTTCATGGCATATTTGTGTGGAATTCTGCAGTGGGCCGTTCCAGTGAGACAGGGAGTTTATGGACGGGTACAGGTTCAGGGCATATTTGAGTGGAGTTCGGAATTGGTGCGTTCCAGTGAGACAGGGAGGTTATGGAGGGGTACAGGTTCAGGGCATATTTGTGTGGAGTTCTGCATTGGTACGTTCCAGTGAGACAGGGAGGTTATGGAGGGTACAGGTTCAGGGCAAATTTGAGTGTAGTTGTGCATTGGTACGTTCCTGTGAGACAGGGAGGTTAAGGTGGAGTACAGGTTCAGGGCATATTTGTGTGGATTTCTGCATTGGTACGTTCCAGTGAGACAGGGAGGTTATGGAGGGGTACAGGTTCTGGGCATATTTGTGTGGAGTTCTGCAGGGGTACGTTCCAGTGAGACAGGGAGGTTATGGAGGATACAGGTTCATGGCATATTTGTGTGGAATTCTGCAGTGGGCCGTTCCAGTGAGACAGGGAGATTATGGACGGGTACAGGTTCAGGGCATATTTGAGTGGAGTTCGGAATTGGTGCGTTCCAGTGAGACAGGGAGGTTATGGAGGGGTACAGGTTCAGGGCATATTTGTGTGGAGTTCTGCATTGGTACGTTCCAGTGAGACAGGGAGGTTATGGAGGGTACAGGTTCAGGGCAAATTTGAGTGTAGTTGTGCATTGGTACGTTCCTGTGAGACAGGGAGGTTAAGGTGGAGTACAGGTTCAGGGCATATCTGTGTGGATTTCTGCATTGGTACGTTCCAGTGAGACAGGGAGGGTATGGAGGGGTACAGGTTCTGGGCATATTTGTGTGGAGTTCTGCAGTGGTACGTTCCAGTGAGACAAGGAGGTTATGGGCGGGTACAGGTTCAGGGCATATTTGTGTGCAATTCTGCATTGGTACGTTCCAGTGCGACAGGGAGGTTATGGAGGGTACAGGTTCAGGGCATATTTTTGTGGAGTTCTGCATTGGTAGGTTCCAGTGAGACAGGGAGATTTTGGAGGGGTACAGGTTCAGGGAATATTTGTTTGGAGTTCTGCGTTGGTACGTTCCAGTGTGACTGGGAGGTTATGGAGGGGAATAGGTTCAGGGCATATTTGTTTGGAGTTCTGCATTGGTACGTTCCAGTGTGACTGGGAGGTTACGGAGGGTAAAGGTTCAGGGCCTATTTGTGTGGAATCCTGCATTGGTACGTTCCAGTGAGACAGGGAGGTTTTGGAGGGGTACTGGATAAGGGCATAATTGTTTGGAGTTCTGCATTGGTACGTTCCAGTGTGACTGGGAGGTTATGGAGGGTACACGTTCAGGGCATATTTGTGTGGGGTTCTGCATTGGTACGTTCCAGTGAGACAGGGAGGTTATGGAGGGTACAGGTTCAGGGCAAATTTGAGTGTAGTTCTGCATTGGTACGTTCCAGTGAGACAGGGAGTTTATGGAGGTTACAGGTTCAGGGCATATTTGTGTGGAGTTCTGCAGTGGTACGTTCCAGTGAGACAGGGTGGTTATGGTGGAGTACAGGTTCAGGGCATATTTTTGTGGATTTCTGCATTGGTACGTTCCAGTGAGACAGGGAGGTTATGGAGGGGTACAGGTTCAGGGCATATTTGTGTGGAGTTCTGCAGTGGTACGTTCCAGTGAGACAGGGAGGTTAAGGTGGAGTACAGGTTCAGGGGATATTTGTGTGGATTTCTGCATTGGTACGTTCCAGTGAGACAGGGAAGTTATGGAGGGGTAAAGGTTCAGGGCATATTTGTGCGGAGTTCTGCATTGGTACGTTCCAGTGAGACAGGGAGGTTATGGAGGGGTACAGGTTCAGGGCATATTTGTGTGGAGTTCTGCAGTGGGACGTTCCAGTGAGACAGGGAGGTTAAGGTGGAGTACAGGCTCAGGGCATATTTGTGTGGATTTCTGCATTGGTACGTTCCAGTGAGACAGGGAGGTTATGGAGGGGTACAGGTTCAGGGGATATTTGTGTGGAGTTCTGCAATGGTACGTTCAGTTGAGACAGGGAGGTTATGGAGGGGTACAGGTTCAGGGTATATTTGTGTGGAGTTCTGCGTTGGTACGTTCCAGGGTAACTGGGAGGTTATGGAGGGGTACAGGTTCAGGGCATATTTGTGTGGAGCTCTGCATTGGTACGTTCCAGTGAGACAGGGAGGTTATGGAGGGGTACAGGTTCTGGGCAAATTTGTGTGGAGCTCTGCATTGGTACGTTCCAGTGTGACTGGGAGGTTATGGAGGGTACACGTTCAGGGCATATTTGTGTGGAGTTCTGCATTGGTACGTTCCAGTGAGACAGGGAGGTTATGGAGGGTACAGGTTCAGGGCAAATTTGAGTGTAGTTCTGCATTGGTACGTTCCTGTGAGACAGGGAGGTTATGGAGGTTACAGGTTCAGGGTATATTTTTGTGGAGTTCTGCAGTGGTACGTTCCAGTGAGACAGGGTGGTTATGGTGGAGTACAGGTTCAGGGCATATTTTTGTGGATTTCTGAATTGGTGCGTTCCAGTGAGACATGGAGGTTATGGAGGGGTACAGGTTCAGGGCATATTTGTGTGTAGCTCTGCATTGGTACGTTCCAGTGAGACAGGGAGGTTATGGAGGGGTACAGGTTCAGGGCAAATTTGTGTGTAGTTCTGCAGTGGGACGTTCCAGTGAGACAGGGAGGTTATGGAGGGGTACAGGTTAGGGGAAATTTGAGTGTAGTTCTGCATTGGTACGTTCCAGTGAGACAGGGAGGTTATGGAGGGTACAGGTTCACCGCATATTTGTGTGGAGTTCTGCAGTGGTACGTTCCAGAGAGACAGGGAGGTTATGGACGGGTACAGGTTCAGGGCATATTTGTGTGGAGTTCTGCATTGGTACTTTCCAGTGAGACAGGGAGGTTATGAAGGATACAGGTTCATGGCAGATTTGTGTGGAGTTCTGCAGTGGCACGTTCCAGTGAGACAGGTAGGTTATGGACGTGTACATGTTCGTGGCATATTTGTGTGGAGTTCTTCATTGGTACATTCCAGTGAGAAAGGGATGTTATGGAGGGTTAAAGGTTCAGGGCATATTTGTGGGGAGTTCTGCAGTGGGACGTTCCAGTGAGACAGGGAGGTTAAGGTTGAGTACAGGTTCAGGGCATATTTGTGTGGATTTCTGCATTGGTACGTTCCAGTGAGACAGGGAGGTTATGGAGGGGTACAGGTTCAGTGCATATTTGTGTGGAGTTCTGCAATGGTACGTTCCAGTGAGACAGGGAGGTTATGGAGGGGTACAGGTTCAGGGTATATTTGTGTGGAGTTCTGCGTTGGTACGTTCCAGGGTAACTGGGAGGTTATGGAGGGGTACAGGTTCAGGGCATATTTGTGTGGAGCTCTGCATTGGTACGTTCCAGTGAGACAGGGAGGTTATGGAGGGGTACAGGTTCAGGGCAAATTTGTGTGTAGTTCTGCAGTGGGACGTTCCAGTGAGACATGAGGTTATGGAGGGGTACAGGTTCAGGGCATTTTCTGTGAATTTCTGCTTTGGTACGTTCCAGTGAGACAGGGAGTTTATGGAGGGGTACAGGTTCAGGGCATGTTTCTGTGGAGTTCTGCATTGGTACGTTCCAGTGAGACAGGGAGATTATGGAGGGGTACAGGTTCAGGGCAAATTTGTGTGGAGTTCTGCATTGGTACGTTCCAGTGAGACAAGGAGGTTATGGGCGGGTACAGGTTCAGGGCATATTTTTGTGGAGTTCTGCATTGGTACGTTCCAGTGAGACAGGGAGATTTTGGAGGGGTACAGGTTCAGGGAATATTTGTTTGGAGTTCTGCGTTGGTACGTTCCAGTGTGACTGGGAGGTTATGGAGGGGTATAGGTTCAGGGCATATTTGTTTGGAGTTCTGCATTGGTACGTTCCAGTGTGACTGGGAGGTTACGGAGTGTACACGTTCAGGGCATATTTGTGTGGATTTCTGCAGTGGGACTTTCCAGTGAGACAGGGAGGTTATGGACGGGTACAGGTTCAGGGCATATTTGTGTGGAGTTCTGCATTGGTACGTTCCTGTGAGACAGGGAAGTTATGGAGGGTACAGGTTCAGGGCACATTTGTGTGGAGTTCTGCATTGGTACGTTCCAGTGAGACAGGGAGGTTATGGAGGGTAGACGTTCAGGGCAAATTTGAGTGTAGTTCTGCATTGGTACGTTCCAGTGAGACAGGGAGTTTATGGAGGTTACAGGTTCAGGGCATATTTGTGTGGAGTTCTGCAGTGGTACGTTCCAGTGAGACAGGGAGATTATGGAGGGGTACAGGTTCAGGGCAAATTTGTGTGGAGTTCTGCATTGGTACGTTCCAGTGAGACAAGGAGGTTATGGGCGGGTACAGGTTCAGGGCATATTTTTGTGGAGTTCTGCATTGGTACGTTCCAGTGAGACAGGGAGATTTTGGAGGGGTACAGGTTCAGGGAATATTTGTTTGGAGTTCTGCGTTGGTACGTTCCAGTGTGACTGGGAGGTTATGGAGGGGTATAGGTTCAGGGCATATTTGTTTGGAGTTCTGCATTGGTACGTTCCAGTGTGACTGGGAGGTTACGGAGGGTACACGTTCAGGGCATATTTGTGTGGATTTCTGCAGTGGGACTTTCCAGTGAGACAGGGAGGTTATGGACGGGTACAGGTTCAGGGCATATTTGTGTGGAGTTCTGCATTGGTACGTTCCTGTGAGACAGGGAAGTTATGGAGGGTACAGGTTCAGGGCACATTTGTGTGGAGTTCTGCATTGGTACGTTCCAGTGAGACAGGGAGGTTATGGAGGGGTAGAGGTTCAGGGCATATTTGTGTGGAGTTCTGCAGTGGTACGTTCCAGTGAGACAGGGAGGTTAAGGTGGAGTACAGGTTCAGGGGATATTTGTGTGGATTTCTGCATTGGTACGTTCCAGTGAGACAGGGAAGTTATGGAGGGGTAAAGGTTCAGGGCATATTTGTGTGGAGTTCTGCAGTGGGACGTGCCAGTGAGACATGAGGTTATGGACGGGTACAGGTTCAGGGCACACTTGTGTGGAGTTCTGCATTGGTACGTTCCAGTGAGACAGGGAGGTTATGGAGGGGTACAGGTTCAGGGCATATTTGTGTGGAGCTCTGCATTGGTACGTTCCAGTGAAACAGGGAGGTTATGGAGGGGTACAGGTTCAGGGCAAATTTGTGTGTAGTTCTGCATTGGTACGTTCCAGTGAGACAGGGAGGTTATGGAGGGTACAGGTTCAGGGCATATTTGTGTGGAGTTCTGCAGTGGTACGTTCCACTGACACAGGGAGGTTATGGACGGGTACAGGTTCAGGGCATATTTGTGTGGAGTTCTGCATTGGTACTTTCCAGTGAGACAGGGAGGTTATGGAGGGTACTGGTTCAGGCATATTTGTGTGGAGATCTATATTGGTACGTTCCTTTGAGACAGGGAGGTTATGGAGGGGTACAGGTTCACGGTATATTTGTGTGGAATTCTGCGTTGGTACGTTCCAGTGTGACTGGGAGGTTATGGAGGGGTACAGGTTCAGGGCATATTTTTTTGGAGTTTTGCATTGGTACGTTCCAGTTAGACAGGGCAGTTATGGAGGGTACAGGTTCAGGGTATATTTGTGTGGAGTTCTGCAGTGGGACGTGCCAGTGAGACATGAGGTTATGGACGGGTACAGGTTCAGGGCACACTTGTGTGGAGTTCTGCATTGGTACGTTCCAGTGAGACAGGGAGGTTATGTAGGGGTACAGGTTCAGGGCATATTTGTGTGGAGTTCTGCATTGGTACGTTCCAGTGAGACAGGGAGGTTATGGAGGGGTACAGGTTCAGGGCAAATTTGTGTGCATTTCTGCATTGGTACGTTCCAGTGAGACAGGGAGGTTATGGAGGGGTCTGGTTCAGGCATATTTGTGTGGAGATCTGCATTGGTACGTTCCTTTGAGACAGGGAGTTTATGGAGGGTACTGGTTCATGGCATATTTGCGTGGAGTTCTGCAGTGGGACGTTCCAGTGAGACAGGGAAGTTATGGAGGGGTACAGGTTCAGGGGATATTTGTGTGGAATTCTGCATTGGTACGTTCCAGTGAGACAGGGAAGTTATGGAGGGGTACAGGTTCAGGGCATATTTGTGTGGAATTCTGCATTGGTAAGTTCCAGTGAGACAGGGAGGTTATGGAGGGGTACAGGTTCAGGGCATATTTGTGTGGAATTCTGCATTGGTACCTTCCAGTGAGACAGGGAAGTTATGGAGGGGTACAGGTTCAGGGCATATTTGTGTGGAATTCTGCATTGGTACTTTCCAGTGAGACAGGGAGGTTATGGAGGGTACAGGTTCAATGCATATTTGCGTGGAGTTCTGCAGTGGGACGTTCCAGTGAGACAGGGAGGTTATGGAGGATACAGGTTCATGGCATATTTGTGTGGAATTCTGCAGTGGGCCGTTCCAGTGAGACAGGGAGTTTATGGACGGGTACAGGTTCAGGGCATATTTGAGTGGAGTTCGGAATTGGTGCGTTCCAGTGAGACAGGGAGGTTATGGAGGGGTACAGGTTCAGGGCATATTTGTGTGGAGTTCTGCATTGGTACGTTCCAGTGAGACAGGGAGGTTATGGAGGGTACAGGTTCAGGGCAAATTTGAGTGTAGTTGTGCATTGGTACGTTCCTGTGAGACAGGGAGGTTAAGGTGGAGTACAGGTTCAGGGCATATTTGTGTGGATTTCTGCATTGGTACGTTCCAGTGAGACAGGGAGGTTATGGAGGGGTACAGGTTCTGGGCATATTTGTGTGGAGTTCTGCAGTGGTACGTTCCAGTGAGACAGGGAGGTTATGGAGGATACAGGTTCATGGCATATTTGTGTGGAATTCTGCAGTGGGCCGTTCCAGTGAGACAGGGAGATTATGGACGGGTACAGGTTCAGGGCATATTTGAGTGGAGTTCGGAATTGGTGCGTTCCAGTGAGACAGGGAGGTTATGGAGGGGTACAGGTTCAGGGCATATTTGTGTGGAGTTCTGCATTGGTACGTTCCAGTGAGACAGGGAGGTTATGGAGGGTACAGGTTCAGGGCAAATTTGAGTGTAGTTGTGCATTGGTACGTTCCTGTGAGACAGGGAGGTTAAGGTGGAGTACAGGTTCAGGGCATATCTGTGTGGATTTCTGCATTGGTACGTTCCAGTGAGACAGGGAGGGTATGGAGGGGTACAGGTTCTGGGCATATTTGTGTGGAGTTCTGCAGTGGTACGTTCCAGTGAGACAGGGAGGTTATGGACGGGTACAGGTTCAGGGCATATTTGTGTGGAGTTCTGCATTGGTACTTTCCAGTGAGACAGGGAGTTTATGGAGGGTACTGGTTCATGGCATATTTGCGTGGAGTTCTGCAGTGGGACGTTCCAGTGAGACAGGGAGGTTATGGACGGGTACAGGTTCAGGGCATATTTGTGTGGAGTTCTGCATTGGTACGTTCCAGTGAGACAGGGAAGTTACGGAGGGGTACAGGTTCAGGGGATATTTGTGTGGAATTCTGCATTGGTACGTTCCAGTGAGACAGGGAAGTTATGGAGGGGTACAGGTTCAGGGCATATTTGTGAGGAATTCTGCATTGGTAAGTTCCAGTGAGACAGGGAGGTTATGGAGGGTACTGGTTCAGGGCATATTTGTGTGGAGGTCTGCATTGGTACGTTCCTTTGAGACAGGGAGGTTATGGAGGGGTACAGGTTCAGGGTATATTTGTGTGGAATTCTGCGTTGGTACGTTCCAGTGTGACTGGGAGGTTATGGAGGGGTACAGGTTCAGGGCATATTTGTTTGGAGTTCTCCATTGGTACGTTCCAGTGAGACAGGGAGGTTATGGAGGGTACAGGTTCTGGGCATATTTGTGTGGAGTTCTGCAGTGGTACGTTCCAGTGAGACAGGGAGGTTATGGACGGGTACAGGTTCAGGGCATATTTGTGTGGAGTTCTGCATTGGTACTTTCCAGTGAGACAGGGAGGTTATGGAGGGTACAGGTTCAGGGCATATTTGTGTGGAATTCTGCATTGGTAAGTTCCAGTGAGACAGGGAGGATATGGAGGGTACTGGTTCAGGCATATTTGTGTGGAGGTCTGCATTGGTACGTTCCTTTGAGACAGGGAGGTTATGGAGGGGTACAGGTTCAGGGTATATTTGTGTGGAATTCTGCGTTGGGACGTTCCAGTGTGACTGGGAGGTTATTGAGGGGTACAGGTTCAGGGCATATTTTTTTGTAGTTTTGCATTGGTACGTTCCAGTTAGACAGGGCAGTTATGGTGGGTACAGGTTCAGGGCATATTTGTGTGGAGTTCTGCAGTGGGACGTGCCAGTGAGACATGAGGTTATGGACGGGTACAGGTTCAGGGCATATTTGTGTGGAGTTCTGCATTGGTACTTTCCAGTGAGACAGGGACGTTATGGAGGATACAGGTTCATGGCATATTTGTGTGGAATTCTGCAGTGGGCCGTTCCAGTGAGACAGGGAGGTTATGGACGGGTACAGGTTCAGGGCATATTTGTGTGGAGTTCTCATTGGTATGTTCCAGTGAGACAGGGAAGATTATGGAGGGGTACAGGTTCAGGGCATTTTTTGTGTGGAGTTCTGCATTGCTACGTTCCAGTGAGACAGGGAGGTTATGGAGGGGTACAGGTTCAGTGCATATTTTTGTGGAGTTCTGCATTGGTACTTTCCAGTGGGACAGGGATGTTATGGAGGGTACCGGTTCATGGCATATTTGTGTGGAATTCTGCAGTGGTACGTTCCAGTGAGACAGGGAGTTTATTGACGTGTACAGGTTCAGGGCATATTTGTGTGGAATTCTGCATTGGTACGTTCCGGTGAGACAGGGAGGTTTTGGAGGGGTACAGGTTCAGGGCATATTTGTGTGGTGTTCTGCAATGCTACGTTCCAGTGAGACAGGGAGGTTATGGACGGGTACAGGTTCAGGGCATATTTGTGTTGAGTTCTGCATTGGTACTTTCCAGTGTGACAGGGAGGTTATGAAGGGTACAGGTTCATGGCATATTTGTGTGGAGTTCTGCATTGGTACGTTCCAGTGAGACAGGGAGGTTATGGAGGGGTACAGGTTCAGGGCAAATTTGTGTGGATTTCTGCATTGGTACGTTCCAGTGAGACAGGGAGGTTATGGAGGGGTCTGGTTCAGGCATATTTGTGTGGAGATCTGCATTGGTACGTTCCTTTGAGACAGGGAGTTTATGGAGGGTACTGGTTCATGGCATATTTGCGTGGAGTTCTGCAGTGGGACGTTCCAGTGAGACAGGGAGGTTATGAACGGGTACAGGTTCAGGGCATATTTGTGTGGAGTTCTGCATTGGTACGTTCCAGTGAGACAGGGAAGTTATGGAGGGGTACAGGTTCAGGGCATATTTGTGTGGAATTCTGCATTGGTACGTTCCAGTGAGACAGGGAAGTTATGGAGGGGTACAGGTTCAGGGCATATTTGTGTGGAATTCTGCATTGGTAAGTTCCAGTGAGACAGGGAGGTTATGGAGGGTACTGGTTCAGGCATATTTGTGTGGAGTTCTGCATTGGTAGGTTCCTTTGAGACAGGGAGGTTATGGAGGGGTAGAGGTTCAGGGTATATTGGTGTGGAGTTCTGCGTTGGTACGTTCCAGGGTAACTGGGAGGTTATGGAGGGGTACAGGTTCAGGGCATATTTGTGTGGAGCTCTGCATTGGTACGTTCCAGTGAGACAGGGAGGTTATGGAGGGGTACAGGTTCAGGGCAAATTTGTGTGTAGTTCTGCAGTGGGACGTTCCAGTGAGACATGAGGTTATGGAGGGGTACAGGTTCAGGGCATTTTCTGTGAATTTCTGCTTTGGTACGTTCCAGTGAGACAGGGAGGTTATGGAGGGGTACAGGTTCAGGGCATGTTTCTGTGGAGTTCTGCATTGGTACGTTCCAGTGAGACAGGGAGATTATGGAGGGGTACAGGTTCAGGGCAAATTTGTGTGGAGTTCTGCATTGGTACGTTCCAGTGAGACAAGGAGGTTATGGGCGGGTACAGGTTCAGGGCATATTTGTGTGCAATTCTGCATTGGTACGTTCCAGTGCGACAGGGAGGTTATGGAGGGTACAGATTCAGGGCATATTTTTGTGGAGTTCTGCATTGGTACGTTCCAGTGAGACAGGGAGATTTTGGAGGGGTACAGGTTCAGGGAATATTTGTTTGGAGTTCTGCGTTGGTACGTTCCAGTGTGACTGGGAGGTTACGGAGGGTACAGGTTCAGGGCATATTTGTGTGGAATCCTGCATTGGTACGTTCCAGTGAGACAGGGAGGTTTTGGAGGGGTACTGGATAAGGGCATAATTGTTTGGAGTTCTGCATTGGTACGTTCCAGTGTGACTGGGAGGTTATGGAGGGTACACGTTCAGGGCATATTTGTGTGGAGTTCTGCATTGGTACGTTCCAGTGAGACAGGGAGGTTATGGAGGGTACAGGTTCAGGGCAAATTTGAGTGTAGTTCTGCATTGGTACGTTCCAGTGAGACAGGGAGTTTATGGAGGTTACAGGTTCAGGGCATATTTGTGTGGAGTTCTGCAGTGGTACGTTCCAGTGAGACAGGGTGGTTATGGTGGAGTACAGGTTCAGGGCATATTTTTGTGGATTTCTGCATTGGTACGTTCCAGTGAGACAGGGAGGTTATGGAGGGGTACAGGTTCAGGGCATATTTGTGTGGAGTTCTGCAGTGGTACGTTCCAGTGAGACAGGGAGGTTAAGGTGGAGTACAGGTTCAGGGGATATTTGTGTGGATTTCTGCATTGGTACGTTCCAGTGAGACAGAGAAGTTATGGAGGTGTAAAGGTTCAGGGCATATTTGTGCGGAGTTCTGCATTGGTACGTTCCAGTGAGACAGGGAGGTTATGGAGGGGTACAGGTTCAGGGCATATTTGTGTGGAGTTCTGCAGTGGGACGTTCCAGTGAGACAGGGAGGTTAAGGTGTACAGGCTCAGGGCATATTTGTGTGGATTTCTGCATTGGTACGTTCCAGTGAGACAGGGAGGTTATGGAGGGTAGAGGTTCAGGGCAAATTTGAGTGTAGTTCTGCATTGGTACGTTCCAGTGAGACAGGGAGTTTATGGAGGTTACAGGTTCAGGGCATATTTGTGTGGAGTTCTGCAGTGGTACGTTCCAGTGAGACAGGGTGGTTATGGTGGAGTACAGGTTCAGGGCATATTTTTGTGGATTTGTGCATTGGTACGTTCCAGTGAGACAGGGAGGTTATGGAGGGGTAGAGGTTCAGGGCATATTTGTGTGGAGTTCTGCAGTGGTACGTTCCAGTGAGACAGGGAGGTTAAGGTGGAGTACAGGTTCAGGGGATATTTGTGTGGATTTCTGCATTGGTACGTTCCAGTGAGACAGGGAAGTTATGGAGGGGTAAAGGTTCAGGGCATATTTGTGTGGAGTTCTGCAGTGGGACGTGCCAGTGAGACATGAGGTTATGGACGGGTACAGGTTCAGGGTACACTTGTGTGGAGTTCTGCATTGGTACGTTCCAGTGAGACAGGGAGGTTATGGAGGGGTACAGGTTCAGGGCATATTTGTGTGGAGCTCTGCATTGGTACGTTCCAGTGAGACAGGGAGGTTATGGAGGGGTACAGGTTCAGGGCAAATTTGTGTGTAGTTCTGCATTGGTACGTTCCAGTGAGACAGGGAGGTTATGGAGGGTACAGGTTCAGGGCATATTTGTGTGGAGTTGTGCAGTGGTACGTTCCACTGACACAGGGAGGTTATGGACGGGTACAGGTTCAGGGCATATTTGTGTGGAGTTCTGCATTGGTACTTTCCAGTGAGACAGGGAGGTTATGGAGGGTACTGGTTCAGGCATATTTGTGTGGAGATCTATATTGGTACGTTCCTTTGAGACAGGGAGGTTATGGAGGAGTACAGGTTCACGGTATATTTGTGTGGAATTCTGCGTTGGTACGTTCCAGTGTGACTGGGAGGTTATGGAGGGGTACAGGTTCAGGGCATATTTTTTTGGAGTTTTGCATTGGTACGTTCCAGTTAGACAGGGCAGTTATGGAGGGTACAGGTTCAGGGTATATTTGTGTGGAGTTCTGCAGTGGGACGTGCCAGTGAGACATGAGGTTATGGACGGGTACAGGTTCAGGGCACACTTGTGTGGAGTTCTGCATTGGTACGTTCCAGTGAGACAGGGAGGTTATGTAGGGGTACAGGTTCAGGGCATATTTGTGTGGAGTTCTGCATTGGTACGTTCCAGTGAGACAGGGAGGTTATGGAGGGGTACAGGTTCAGGGCAAATTTGTGTGGATTTCTGCATTGGTACGTTCCAGTGAGACAGGGAGGTTATGGAGGGGTCTGGTTCAGGCATATTTGTGTGGAGATCTGCATTGGTACGTTCCTTTGAGACAGGGAGTTTATGGAGGGTACTGGTTCATGGCATATTTGCGTGGAGTTCTGCAGTGGGACGTTCCAGTGAGACAGGGAGGTTATGAACGGGTACAGGTTCAGGGCATATTTGTGTGGAGTTCTGCATTGGTACGTTCCAGTGAGACAGGGAAGTTATGGAGGGGTACAGGTTCAGGGGATATTTGTGTGGAATTCTGCATTGGTACGTTCCAGTGAGACAGGGAAGTTATGGAGGGGTACAGGTTCAGGGCATATTTGTGTGGAATTCTGCATTGGTAAGTTCCAGTGAGACAGGGAGGTTATGGAGGGGTACAGGTTCAGGGCATATTTGTGTGGAATTCTGCATTGGTACCTTCCAGTGAGACAGGGAAGTTATGGAGGGGTACAGGTTCAGGGCATATTTGTGTGGAATTCTGCATTGGTACTTTCCAGTGAGACAGGGAGGTTATGGAGGGTACAGGTTCAATGCATATTTGCGTGGAGTTCTGCAGTGGGACGTTCCAGTGAGACAGGGAGGTTATGGAGGATACAGGTTCATGGCATATTTGTGTGGAATTCTGCAGTGGGCCGTTCCAGTGAGACAGGGAGTTTATGGACGGGTACAGGTTCAGGGCATATTTGAGTGGAGTTCGGAATTGGTGCGTTCCAGTGAGACAGGGAGGTTATGGAGGGTTACAGGTTCAGGGCATATTTGTGTGGAGTTCTGCATTGGTACGTTCCAGTGAGACAGGGAGGTTATGGAGGGTACAGGTTCAGGGCAAATTTGAGTGTAGTTGTGCATTGGTACGTTCCTGTGAGACAGGGAGGTTAAGGTGGAGTACAGGTTCAGGGCATATTTGTGTGGATTTCTGCATTGGTACGTTCCAGTGAGACAGGGAGGTTATGGAGGGGTACAGGTTCTGGGCATATTTGTGTGGAGTTCTGCAGTGGTACGTTCCAGTGAGACAGGGAGGTTATGGAGGATACAGGTTCATGGCATATTTGTGTGGAATTCTGCAGTGGGCCGTTCCAGTGAGACAGGGAGATTATGGACGGGTACAGGTTCAGGGCATATTTGAGTGGAGTTCGGAATTGGTGCGTTCCAGTGAGACAGGGAGGTTATGGAGGGGTACAGGTTCAGGGCATATTTGTGTGGAGTTCTGCATTGGTACGTTCCAGTGAGACAGGGAGGTTATGGAGGGTACAGGTTCAGGGCAAATTTGAGTGTAGTTGTGCATTGGTACGTTCCTGTGAGACAGGGAGGTTAAGGTGGAGTACAGGTTCAGGGCATATCTGTGTGGATTTCTGCATTGGTACGTTCCAGTGAGACAGGGAGGGTATGGAGGGGTACAGGTTCTGGGCATATTTGTGTGGAGTTCTGCAGTGGTACGTTCCAGTGAGACAGGGAGGTTATGGACGGGTACAGGTTCAGGGCATATTTGTGTGGAGTTCTGCATTGGTACTTTCCAGTGAGACAGGGAGTTTATGGAGGGTACTGGTTCATGGCATATTTGCGTGGAGTTCTGCAGTGGGACGTTCCAGTGAGACAGGGAGGTTATGGACGGGTACAGGTTCAGGGCATATTTGTGTGGAGTTCTGCATTGGTACGTTCCAGTGAGACAGGGAAGTTACGGAGGGGTACAGGTTCAGGGGATATTTGTGTGGAATTCTGCATTGGTACGTTCCAGTGAGACAGGGAAGTTATGGAGGGGTACAGGTTCAGGGCATATTTGTGAGGAATTCTGCATTGGTAAGTTCCAGTGAGACAGGGAGGATATGGAGGGTACTGGTTCAGGCATATTTGTGTGGAGGTCTGCATTGGTACGTTCCTTTGAGACAGGGAGGTTATGGAGGGGTACAGGTTCAGGGTATATTTGTGTGGAATTCTGCGTTGGGACGTTCCAGTGTGACTGGGAGGTTATTGAGGGGTACAGGTTCAGGGCATATTTTTTTGTAGTTTTGCATTGGTACGTTCCAGTTAGACAGGGCAGTTATGGTGGGTACAGGTTCAGGGCATATTTGTGTGGAGTTCTGCAGTGGGACGTGCCAGTGAGACATGAGGTTATGGACGGGTACAGGTTCAGGGCATATTTGTGTGGAGTTCCGCATTGGTACTTTCCAGTGAGACAGGGACGTTATGGAGGATACAGGTTCATGGCATATTTGTGTGGAATTCTGCAGTGGGCCGTTCCAGTGAGACAGGGAGGTTATGGACGGGTACAGGTTCAGGGCATATTTGTGTGGAGCTCTGCATTGGTACGTTCCAGTGAGACAGGGAGGTTATGGAGGGGTACAGGTTCAGGGCAAATTTGTGTGTAGTTCTGCATTGGTACGTTCCAGTGAGACAGGGAGGTTATGGAGGGTACAGGTTCAGGGCATATTTGTGTGGAGTTCTGCAGTGGTACGTTCCACTGACACAGGGAGGTTATGGACGGGTACAGGTTCAGGGCATATTTGTGTGGAGTTCTGCATTGGTACTTTCCAGTGAGACAGGGAGGTTATGGAGGGTACTGGTTCAGGCATATTTGTGTGGAGATCTATATTGGTACGTTCCTTTGAGACAGGGAGGTTATGGAGGGGTACAGGTTCACGGTATATTTGTGTGGAATTCTGCGTTGGTACGTTCCAGTGTGACTGGGAGGTTATGGAGGGGTACAGGTTCAGGGCATATTTGTGTGGAGTTCTGCAGTGGTACGTTCCACTGACACAGGGAGGTTATGGACGGGTACAGGTTCAGGGCATATTTGTGTGGAGTTCTGCATTGGTACTTTCCAGTGAGACAGGGAGGTTATGGAGGGTACTGGTTCAGGCATATTTGTGTGGAGATCTATATTGGTACGTTCCTTTGAGACAGGGAGGTTATGGAGGGGTACAGGTTCACGGTATATTTGTGTGGAATTCTGCGTTGGTACGTTCCAGTGTGACTGGGAGGTTATGGAGGGGTACAGGTTCAGGGCATATTTTTTTGGAGTTTTGCATTGGTACGTTCCAGTTAGACAGGGCAGTTATGGAGGGTACAGGTTCAGGGTATATTTGTGTGGAGTTCTGCAGTGGGACGTGCCAGTGAGACATGAGGTTATGGACGGGTACAGGTTCAGGGCACACTTGTGTGGAGTTCTGCATTGGTACGTTCCAGTGAGACAGGGAGGTTATGTAGGGGTACAGGTTCAGGGCATATTTGTGTGGAGTTCTGCATTGGTACGTTCCAGTGAGACAGGGAGGTTATGGAGGGGTACAGGTTCAGGGCAAATTTGTGTGGATTTCTGCATTGGTACGTTCCAGTGAGACAGGGAGGTTATGGAGGGGTCTGGTTCAGGCATATTTGTGTGGAGATCTGCATTGGTACGTTCCTTTGAGACAGGGAGTTTATGGAGGGTACTGGTTCATGGCATATTTGCGTGGAGTTCTGCAGTGGGACGTTCCAGTGAGACAGGGAGGTTATGAACGGGTACAGGTTCAGGGCATATTTGTGTGGAGTTCTGCATTGGTACGTTCCAGTGAGACAGGGAAGTTATGGAGGGGTACAGGTTCAGGGGATATTTGTGTGGAATTCTGCATTGGTACGTTCCAGTGAGACAGGGAAGTTATGGAGGGGTACAGGTTCAGGGCATATTTGTGTGGAATTCTGCATTGGTAAGTTCCAGTGAGACAGGGAGGTTATGGAGGGGTACAGGTTCAGGGCATATTTGTGTGGAATTCTGCATTGGTACCTTCCAGTGAGACAGGGAAGTTATGGAGGGGTACAGGTTCAGGGCATATTTGTGTGGAATTCTGCATTGGTACTTTCCAGTGAGACAGGGAGGTTATGGAGGGTACAGGTTCAATGCATATTTGCGTGGAGTTCTGCAGTGGGACGTTCCAGTGAGACAGGGAGGTTATGGAGGATACAGGTTCATGGCATATTTGTGTGGAATTCTGCAGTGGGCCGTTCCAGTGAGACAGGGAGTTTATGGACGGGTACAGGTTCAGGGCATATTTGAGTGGAGTTCGGAATTGGTGCGTTCCAGTGAGACAGGGAGGTTATGGAGGGGTACAGGTTCAGGGCATATTTGTGTGGAGTTCCGCATTGGTACTTTCCAGTGAGACAGGGACGTTATGGAGGATACAGGTTCATGGCATATTTGTGTGGAATTCTGCAGTGGGCCGTTCCAGTGAGACAGGGAGGTTATGGACGGGTACAGGTTCAGGGCATATTTGTGTGGAGTTCTCATTGGTATGTTCCAGTGAGACAGGGAAGATTATGGAGGGGTACAGGTTCAGGGCATTTTTTGTGTGGAGTTCTGCATTGCTACGTTCCAGTGAGACAGGGAGGTTATGGAGGGGTACAGGTTCAGTGCATATTTTTGTGGAGTTCTGCATTGGTACTTTCCAGTGGGACAGGGATGTTATGGAGGGTACCGGTTCATGGCATATTTGTGTGGAATTCTGCAGTGGTACGTTCCAGTGAGACAGGGAGTTTATTGACGTGTACAGGTTCAGGGCATATTTGTGTGGAATTCTGCATTGGTACGTTCCGGTGAGACAGGGAGGTTATGAAGGGTACAGGTTCATGGCATATTTGTGTGGAGTTCTGCATTGGTGCGTTCCAGTGAGACAGGGAGGTTATGGAGGGGTACAGGTTCAGGGCATATTTGTGTGGAGTTCTGCATTGGTACGTTCCAGTGAGACAGGGAGGTTATGGAGGGTACAGGTTCAGGGCAAATTTGAGTGTAGTTGTGCATTGGTACGTTCCTGTGAGACAGGGAGGTTAAGGTGGAGTACAGGTTCAGGGCATATTTGTGTGGATTTCTGCATTGGTACGTTCCAGTGAGACAGGGAGGTTATGGAGGGGTACAGGTTCTGGGCATATTTGTGTGGAGTTCTGCAGTGGTACGTTCCAGTGAGACAGGGAGGTTATGGAGGATACAGGTTCATGGCATATTTGTGTGGAATTCTGCAGTGGGCCGTTCCAGTGAGACAGGGAGATTATGGACGGGTACAGGTTCAGGGCATATTTGAGTGGAGTTCGGAATTGGTGCGTTCCAGTGAGACAGGGAGGTTATGGAGGGGTACAGGTTCAGGGCATATTTGTGTGGAGTTCTGCATTGGTACGTTCCAGTGAGACAGGGAGGTTATGGAGGGTACAGGTTCAGGGCAAATTTGAGTGTAGTTGTGCATTGGTACGTTCCTGTGAGACAGGGAGGTTAAGGTGGAGTACAGGTTCAGGGCATATCTGTGTGGATTTCTGCATTGGTACGTTCCAGTGAGACAGGGAGGGTATGGAGGGGTACAGGTTCTGGGCATATTTGTGTGGAGTTCTGCAGTGGTACGTTCCAGTGAGACAGGGAGGTTATGGACGGGTACAGGTTCAGGGCATATTTGTGTGGAGTTCTGCATTGGTACTTTCCAGTGAGACAGGGAGTTTATGGAGGGTACTGGTTCATGGCATATTTGCGTGGAGTTCTGCAGTGGGACGTTCCAGTGAGACAGGGAGGTTATGGACGGGTACAGGTTCAGGGCATATTTGTGTGGAGTTCTGCATTGGTACGTTCCAGTGAGACAGGGAAGTTACGGAGGGGTACAGGTTCAGGGGATATTTGTGTGGAATTCTGCATTGGTACGTTCCAGTGAGACAGGGAAGTTATGGAGGGGTACAGGTTCAGGGCATATTTGTGAGGAATTCTGCATTGGTAAGTTCCAGTGAGACAGGGAGGTTATGGAGGGTACTGGTTCAGGGCATATTTGTGTGGAGGTCTGCATTGGTACGTTCCTTTGAGACAGGGAGGTTATGGAGGGGTACAGGTTCAGGGTATATTTGTGTGGAATTCTGCGTTGGTACGTTCCAGTGTGACTGGGAGGTTATGGAGGGGTACAGGTTCAGGGCATATTTGTTTGGAGTTCTCCATTGGTACGTTCCAGTGAGACAGGGAGGTTATGGAGTGTACAGGTTCTGGGCATATTTGTGTGGAGTTCTGCAGTGGTACGTTCCAGTGAGACAGGGAGGTTATGGACGGGTACAGGTTCAGGGCATATTTGTGTGGAGTTCTGCATTGGTACTTTCCAGTGAGACAGGGAGGTTATGGAGGGTACAGGTTCAGGGCATATTTGTGTGGAATTCTGCATTGGTAAGTTCCAGTGAGACAGGGAGGATATGGAGGGTACTGGTTCAGGCATATTTGTGTGGAGGTCTGCATTGGTACGTTCCTTTGAGACGGGGAGGTTATGGAGGGGTACAGGTTCAGGGTATATTTGTGTGGAATTCTGCGTTGGGACGTTCCAGTGTGACTGGGAGGTTATTGAGGGGTACAGGTTCAGGGCATATTTTTTTGTAGTTTTGCATTGGTACGTTCCAGTTAGACAGGGCAGTTATGGTGGGTACAGGTTCAGGGCATATTTGTGTGGAGTTCTGCAGTGGGACGTGCCAGTGAGACATGAGGTTATGGACGGGTACAGGTTCAGGGCATATTTGTGTGGAGTTCTGCATTGGTACTTTCCAGTGAGACAGGGACGTTATGGAGGATACAGGTTCATGGCATATTTGTGTGGAATTCTGCAGTGGGCCGTTCCAGTGAGACAGGGAGGTTATGGACGGGTACAGGTTCAGGGCATATTTGTGTGGAGTTCTCATTGGTATGTTCCAGTGAGACAGGGAAGATTATGGAGGGGTACAGGTTCAGGGCATTTTTTGTGTGGAGTTCTGCATTGCTACGTTCCAGTGAGACAGGGAGGTTATGGAGGGGTACAGGTTCAGTGCATATTTTTGTGGAGTTCTGCATTGGTACTTTCCAGTGGGACAGGGATGTTATGGAGGGTACCGGTTCATGGCATATTTGTGTGGAATTCTGCAGTGGTACGTTCCAGTGAGACAGGGAGTTTATTGACGTGTACAGGTTCAGGGCATATTTGTGTGGAATTCTGCATTGGTACGTTCCGGTGAGACAGGGAGGTTTTGGAGGGGTACAGGTTCAGGGCATATTTGTGTGGTGTTCTGCAATGCTACGTTCCAGTGAGACAGGGAGGTTATGGACGGGTACAGGTTCAGGGCATATTTGTGTTGAGTTCTGCATTGGTACTTTCCAGTGTGACAGGGAGGTTATGAAGGGTACAGGTTCATGGCATATTTGTGTGGAGTTCTGCATTGGTACGTTCCAGTGAGACAGGGAGGTTATGGAGGGGTACAGGTTCAGGGCAAATTTGTGTGGATTTCTGCATTGGTACGTTCCAGTGAGACAGGGAGGTTATGGAGGGGTCTGGTTCAGGCATATTTGTGTGGAGATCTGCATTGGTACGTTCCTTTGAGACAGGGAGTTTATGGAGGGTACTGGTTCATGGCATATTTGCGTGGAGTTCTGCAGTGGGACGTTCCAGTGAGACAGGGAGGTTATGAACGGGTACAGGTTCAGGGCATATTTGTGTGGAGTTCTGCATTGGTACGTTCCAGTGAGACAGGGAAGCTATGGAGGGGTACAGGTTCAGGGCATATTTGTGTGGAATTCTGCATTGGTACGTTCCAGTGAGACAGGGAAGTTATGGAGGGGTACAGGTTCAGGGCATATTTGTGTGGAATTCTGCATTGGTAAGTTCCAGTGAGACAGGGAGGTTATGGAGGGTACTGGTTCAGGCATATTTGTGTGGAGATCTGCATTGGTACGTTCCTTTGAGACAGGGAGGTTATGGAGGGGTAGAGGTTCAGGGTATATTGGTGTGGAGTTCTGCGTTGGTACGTTCCAGGGTAACTGGGAGGTTATGGAGGGGTACAGGTTCAGGGCATATTTGTGTGGAGTTCTGCATTCGTACGTTCCAGTGAGACAAGGAGGTTATGGGCGGGTACAGGTTCAGGGCATATTTGTGTGCAATTCTGCATTGGTACGTTCCAGTGCGACAGGGAGGTTATGGAGGGTACAGATTCAGGGCATATTTTTGTGGAGTTCTGCATTGGTACGTTCCAGTGAGACAGGGAGATTTTGGAGGGGTACAGGTTCAGGGAATATTTGTTTGGAGTTCTGCGTTGGTACGTTCCAGTGTGACTGGGAGGTTACGGAGGGTACAGGTTCAGGGCATATTTGTGTGGAATCCTGCATTGGTACGTTCCAGTGAGACAGGGAGGTTTTGGAGGGGTACTGGATAAGGGCATAATTGTTTGGAGTTCTGCATTGGTACGTTCCAGTGTGACTGGGAGGTTATGGAGGGTACACGTTCAGGGCATATTTGTGTGGAGTTCTGCATTGGTACTTTCCAGTGAGACAGGGAGGTTATGGAGGGTACAGGTTCAGGGCATATTTGTGTGGAATTCTGCATTGGTAAGTTCCAGTGAGACAGGGAGGATATGGAGGGTACTGGTTCAGGCATATTTGTGTGGAGGTCTGCATTGGTACGTTCCTTTGAGACAGGGAGGTTATGGAGGGGTACAGGTTCAGGGTATATTTGTGTGGAATTCTGCGTTGGGACGTTCCAGTGTGACTGGGAGATTATTGAGGGGTACAGGTTCAGGGCATATTTTTTTGTAGTTTTGCATTGGTACGTTCCAGTTAGACAGGGCAGTTATGGTGGGTACAGGTTCAGGGCATATTTGTGTGGAGTTCTGCAGTGGGACGTGCCAGTGAGACATGAGGTTATGGACGGGTACAGGTTCAGGGCATATTTGTGTGGAGTTCTGCATTGGTACTTTCCAGTGAGACAGGGACGTTATGGAGGATACAGGTTCATGGCATATTTGTGTGGAATTCTGCAGTGGGCCGTTCCAGTGAGACAGGGAGGTTATGGACGGGTACAGGTTCAGGGCATATTTGTGTGGAGTTCTCATTGGTATGTTCCAGTGAGACAGGGAAGATTATGGAGGGGTACAGGTTCAGGGCATTTTTTGTGTGGAGTTCTGCATTGCAACGTTCCAGTGAGACAGGGAGGTTATGGAGGGGTACAGGTTCAGTGCATATTTTTGTGGAGTTCTGCATTGGTACTTTCCAGTGGGACAGGGATGTTATGGAGGGTACCGGTTCATGGCATATTTGTGTGGAATTCTGCAGTGGTACGTTCCAGTGAGACAGGGAGTTTATTGACGTGTACAGGTTCAGGGCATATTTGTGTGGAATTCTGCATTGGTACGTTCCGGTGAGACAGGGAGGTTTTGGAGGGGTACAGGTTCAGGGCATATTTGTGTGGTGTTCTGCAATGCTACGTTCCAGTGAGACAGGGAGGTTATGGACGGGTACAGGTTCAGGGCATATTTGTGTTGAGTTCTGCATTGGTACTTTCCAGTGTGACAGGGAGGTTATGAAGGGTACAGGTTCATGGCATATTTGTGTGGAGTTCTGCATTGGTACGTTCCAGTGAGACAGGGAGGTTATGGAGGGGTACAGGTTCAGGGCAAATTTGTGTGGATTTCTGCATTGGTACGTTCCAGTGAGACAGGGAGGTTATGGAGGGGTCTGGTTCAGGCATATTTGTGTGGAGATCTGCATTGGTACGTTCCTTTGAGACAGGGAGTTTATGGAGGGTACTGGTTCATGGCATATTTGCGTGGAGTTCTGCAGTGGGACGTTCCAGTGAGACAGGGAGGTTATGAACGGGTACAGGTTCAGGGCATATTTGTGTGGAGTTCTGCATTGGTACGTTCCAGTGAGACAGGGAAGCTATGGAGGGGTACAGGTTCAGGGCATATTTGTGTGGAATTCTGCATTGGTACGTTCCAGTGAGACAGGGAAGTTATGGAGGGGTACAGGTTCAGGGCATATTTGTGTGGAATTCTGCATTGGTAAGTTCCAGTGAGACAGGGAGGTTATGGAGGGTACTGGTTCAGGCATATTTGTGTGGAGATCTGCATTGGTACGTTCCTTTGAGACAGGGAGGTTATGGAGGGGTAGAGGTTCAGGGTATATTGGTGTGGAGTTCTGCGTTGGTACGTTCCAGGGTAACTGGGAGGTTATGGAGGGGTACAGGTTCAGGGCATATTTGTGTGGAGCTCTGCATTGGTACGTTCCAGTGAGACAGGGAGGTTATGGAGGGGTACAGGTTCAGTGCAAATTTGTGTGTAGTTCTGCAGTGGGACGTTCCAGTGAGACATGAGGTTATGGAGGGGTACAGGTTCAGGGCATTTTCTGTGAATTTCTGCTTTGGTACGTTCCAGTGAGACAGGGAGGTTATGGAGGGGTACAGGTTCAGGGCATGTTTCTGTGGAGTTCTGCATTGGTACGTTCCAGTGAGACAGGGAGATTATGGAGGGGTACAGGTTCAGGGCAAATTTGTGTGGAGTTCTGCATTGGTACGTTCCAGTGAGACAAGGAGGTTATGGGCGGGTACAGGTTCAGGGCATATTTGTGTGCAATTCTGCATTGGTACGTTCCAGTGCGACAGGGAGGTTATGGAGGGTACAGATTCAGGGCATATTTTTGTGGAGTTCTGCATTGGTACGTTCCAGTGAGACAGGGAGATTTTGGAGGGGTACAGGTTCAGGGAATATTTGTTTGGAGTTCTGCGTTGGTACGTTCCAGTGTGACTGGGAGGTTACGGAGGGTACAGGTTCAGGGCATATTTGTGTGGAATCCTGCATTGGTACGTTCCAGTGAGACAGGGAGGTTTTGGAGGGGTACTGGATAAGGGCATAATTGTTTGGAGTTCTGCATTGGTACGTTCCAGTGTGACTGGGAGGTTATGGAGGGTACACGTTCAGGGCATATTTGTGTGGAGTTCTGCATTGGTACGTTCCAGTGAGACAGGGAGGTTATGGAGGGTACAGGTTCAGGGCAAATTTGAGTGTAGTTCTGCATTGGTACGTTCCAGTGAGACAGGGAGTTTATGGAGGTTACAGGTTCAGGGCATATTTGTGTGGAGTTCTGCAGTGGTACGTTCCAGTGAGACAGGGTGGTTATGGTGGAGTACAGGTTCAGGGCATATTTTTGTGGATTTCTGCATTGGTACGTTCCAGTGAGACAGGGAGGTTATGGAGGGGTACAGGTTCAGGGCATATTTGTGTGGAGTTCTGCAGTGGTACGTTCCAGTGAGACAGGGAGGTTAAGGTGGAGTACAGGTTCAGGGGATATTTGTGTGGATTTCTGCATTGGTACGTTCCAGTGAGACAGGGAAGTTATGGAGGTGTAAAGGTTCAGGGCATATTTGTGCGGAGTTCTGCATTGGTACGTTCCAGTGAGACAGGGAGGTTATGGAGGGGTACAGGTTCAGGGCATATTTGTGTGGAGTTCTGCAGTGGGACGTTCCAGTGAGACAGGGAGGTTAAGGTGGAGTACAGGCTCAGGGCATATTTGTGTGGATTTCTGCATTGGTACGTTCCAGTGAGACAGGGAGGTTATGGAGGGTAGAGGTTCAGGGCAAATTTGAGTGTAGTTCTGCATTGGTACGTTCCAGTGAGACAGGGAGTTTATGGAGGTTACAGGTTCAGGGCATATTTGTGTGGAGTTCTGCAGTGGTACGTTCCAGTGAGACAGGGTGGTTATGGTGGAGTACAGGTTCAGGGCATATTTTTGTGGATTTGTGCATTGGTACGTTCCAGTGAGACAGGGAGGTTATGGAGGGGTAGAGGTTCAGGGCATATTTGTGTGGAGTTCTGCAGTGGTACGTTCCAGTGAGACAGGGAGGTTAAGGTGGAGTACAGGTTCAGGGGATATTTGTGTGGATTTCTGCATTGGTACGTTCCAGTGAGACAGGGAAGTTATGGAGGGGTAAAGGTTCAGGGCATATTTGTGTGGAGTTCTGCAGTGGGACGTGCCAGTGAGACATGAGGTTATGGACGGGTACAGGTTCAGGGTACACTTGTGTGGAGTTCTGCATTGGTACGTTCCAGTGAGACAGGGAGGTTATGGAGGGGTACAGGTTCAGGGCATATTTGTGTGGAGCTCTGCATTGGTACGTTCCAGTGAGACAGGGAGGTTATGGAGGGGTACAGGTTCAGGGCAAATTTGTGTGTAGTTCTGCATTGGTACGTTCCAGTGAGACAGGGAGGTTATGGAGGGTACAGGTTCAGGGCATATTTGTGTGGAGTTCTGCAGTGGTACGTTCCACTGACACAGGGAGGTTATGGACGGGTACAGGTTCAGGGCATATTTGTGTGGAGTTCTGCATTGGTACTTTCCAGTGAGACAGGGAGGTTATGGAGGGTACTGGTTCAGGCATATTTGTGTGGAGATCTATATTGGTACGTTCCTTTGAGACAGGGAGGTTATGGAGGAGTACAGGTTCACGGTATATTTGTGTGGAATTCTGCGTTGGTACGTTCCAGTGTGACTGGGAGGTTATGGAGGGGTACAGGTTCAGGGCATATTTTTTTGGAGTTTTGCATTGGTACGTTCCAGTTAGACAGGGCAGTTATGGAGGGTACAGGTTCAGGGTATATTTGTGTGGAGTTCTGCAGTGGGACGTGCCAGTGAGACATGAGGTTATGGACGGGTACAGGTTCAGGGCACACTTGTGTGGAGTTCTGCATTGGTACGTTCCAGTGAGACAGGGAGGTTATGTAGGGGTACAGGTTCAGGGCATATTTGTGTGGAGTTCTGCATTGGTACGTTCCAGTGAGACAGGGAGGTTATGGAGGGGTACAGGTTCAGGGCAAATTTGTGTGGATTTCTGCATTGGTACGTTCCAGTGAGACAGGGAGGTTATGGAGGGGTCTGGTTCAGGCATATTTGTGTGGAGATCTGCATTGGTACGTTCCTTTGAGACAGTGAGTTTATGGAGGGTACTGGTTCATGGCATATTTGCGTGGAGTTCTGCAGTGGGACGTTCCAGTGAGACAGGGAGGTTATGAACGGGTACAGGTTCAGGGCATATTTGTGTGGAGTTCTGCATTGGTACGTTCCAGTGAGACAGGGAAGTTATGGAGGGGTACAGGTTCAGGGGATATTTGTGTGGAATTCTGCATTGGTACGTTCCAGTGAGACAGGGAAGTTATGGAGGGGTACAGGTTCAGGGCATATTTGTGTGGAATTCTGCATTGGTAAGTTCCAGTGAGACAGGGAGGTTATGGAGGGGTACAGGTTCAGGGCATATTTGTGTGGAATTCTGCATTGGTACCTTCCAGTGAGACAGGGAAGTTATGGAGGGGTACAGGTTCAGGGCATATTTGTGTGGAATTCTGCATTGGTACTTTCCAGTGAGACAGGGAGGTTATGGAGGGTACAGGTTCAATGCATATTTGCGTGGAGTTCTGCAGTGGGACCTTCCAGTGAGACAGGGAGGTTATGGAGGATACAGGTTCATGGCATATTTGTGTGGAATTCTGCAGTGGGCCGTTCCAGTGAGACAGGGAGTTTATGGACGGGTACAGGTTCAGGGCATATTTGAGTGGAGTTCGGAATTGGTGCGTTCCAGTGAGACAGGGAGGTTATGGAGGGTTACAGGTTCAGGGCATATTTGTGTGGAGTTCTGCATTGGTACGTTCCAGTGAGACAGGGAGGTTATGGAGGGTACAGGTTCAGGGCAAATTTGAGTGTAGTTGTGCATTGGTACGTTCCTGTGAGACAGGGAGGTTAAGGTGGAGTACAGGTTCAGGGCATATTTGTGTGGATTTCTGCATTGGTACGTTCCAGTGAGACAGGGAGGTTATGGAGGGGTACAGGTTCTGGGCATATTTGTGTGGAGTTCTGCAGTGGTACGTTCCAGTGAGACAGGGAGGTTATGGAGGATACAGGTTCATGGCATATTTGTGTGGAATTCTGCAGTGGGCCGTTCCAGTGAGACAGGGAGATTATGGACGGGTACTGGTTCAGGGCATATTTGAGTGGAGTTCGGAATTGGTGCGTTCCAGTGAGACAGGGAGGTTATGGAGGGGTACAGGTTCAGGGCATATTTGTGTGGAGTTCTGCATTGGTACGTTCCAGTGAGACAGGGAGGTTATGGAGGGTACAGGTTCAGGGCAAATTTGAGTGTAGTTGTGCATTGGTACGTTCCTGTGAGACAGGGAGGTTAAGGTGGAGTACAGGTTCAGGGCATATCTGTGTGGATTTCTGCATTGGTACGTTCCAGTGAGACAGGGAGGGTATGGAGGGGTACAGGTTCTGGGCATATTTGTGTGGAGTTTTGCAGTGGTACGTTCCAGTGAGACAGGGAGGTTATGGACGGGTACAGGTTCAGGGCATATTTGTGTGGAGTTCTGCATTGGTACTTTCCAGTGAGACAGGGAGTTTATGGAGGGTACTGGTTCATGGCATATTTGCGTGGAGTTCTGCAGTGGGACGTTCCAGTGAGACAGGGAGGTTATGGACGTGTACAGGTTCAGGGCATATTTGTGTGGAGTTCTGCATTGGTACGTTTCAGTGAGACAGGGAAGTTATGGAGGGGTACAGGTTCAGGGGATATTTGTGTGGAATTCTGCATTGGTACGTTCCAGTGAGACAGGGAAGTTATGGAGGGGTACAGGTTCAGGGCATATTTGTGTGGAATTCTGCATTGGTAAGTTCCAGTGAGACAGGGAGGTTATGGAGGGTACTGGTTCAGGGCATATTTGTGTGGAGGTCTGCATTGGTACCTTCCTTTGAGACAGGGAGGTTATGGAGGGGTACAGGTTCAGGGTATATTTGTGTGGAATTCTGCGTTGGTACGTTCCAGTGTGACTGGGAGGTTATGGAGGGGTACAGGTTCAGGGCATATTTGTTTGGAGTTCTCCATTGGTACGTTCCAGTGAGACAGGGAGGTTATGGAGGGTACAGGTTCTGGGCATATTTGTGTGGAGTTCTGCAGTGGTACGTTCCAGTGAGACAGGGAGGTTATGGACGGGTACAGGTTCAGGGCATATTTGTGTGGAGTTCTGCATTGGTACTTTCCAGTGAGACAGGGAGGTTATGGAGGGTACAGGTTCAGGGCATATTTGTGTGGAATTCTGCATTGGTAAGTTCCAGTGAGACAGGGAGGATATGGAGGGTACTGGTTCAGGCATATTTGTGTGGAGGTCTGCATTGGTACGTTCCTTTGAGACAGGGAGGTTATGGAGGGGTACAGGTTCAGGGTATATTTGTGTGGAATTCTGCGTTGGGACGTTCCAGTGTGACTGGGAGGTTATGGAGGGGTACAGGTTCAGGGCATATTTTTTTGTAGTTTTGCATTGGTACGTTCCAGTTAGACAGGGCAGTTATGGTGGGTACAGGTTCAGGGCATATTTGTGTGGAGTTCTGCAGTGGGACGTGCCAGTGAGACATGAGGTTATGGACGGGTACAGGTTCAGGGCATATTTGTGTGGAGTTCTGCATTGGTACTTTCCAGTGAGACAGGGACGTTATGGAGGATACAGGTTCATGGCATATTTGTGTGGAATTCTGCAGTGGGCCGTTCCAGTGAGACAGGGAGGTTATGGACGGGTACAGGTTCAGGGCATATTTGTGTGGAGTTCTCATTGGTATGTTCCAGTGAGACAGGGAAGATTATGGAGGGGTACAGGTTCAGGGCATTTTTTGTGTGGAGTTCTGCATTGCTACGTTCCAGTGAGACAGGGAGGTTATGGAGGGGTACAGGTTCAGTGCATATTTTTGTGGAGTTCTGCATTGGTACTTTCCAGTGGGACAGGGATGTTATGGAGGGTACCGGTTCATGGCATATTTGTGTGGAATTCTGCAGTGGTACGTTCCAGTGAGACAGGGAGATTATTGACGTGTACAGGTTCAGGGCATATTTGTGTGGAATTCTGCATTGGTACGTTCCGGTGAGACAGGGAGGTTTTGGAGGGGTACAGGTTCAGGGCATATTTGTGTGGTGTTCTGCAATGCTACGTTCCAGTGAGACAGGGAGGTTATGGACGGGTACAGGTTCAGGGCATATTTGTGTTGAGTTCTGCATTGGTACTTTCCAGTGTGACAGGGAGGTTATGAAGGGTACAGGTTCATGGCATATTTGCGTGGAGTTCTGCAGTGGGACGTTCCAGTGAGACAAGGAGGTTATGGACGGGTACAGGTTCAGGGCATATTTGTGTGGAGTTCTGCATTGGTACGTTCCAGTGAGACAGGGAAGTTATGGAGGGGTACAGGTTCAGGGCATATTTGTGTGGAATTCTGCATTGGTACGTTCCAGTGAGACAGGGAAGTTATGGAGGGGTACAGGTTCAGGGCATATTTGTGTGGAATTCTGCATTGGTAAGTTCCAGTGAGACAGGGAGGTTATGGAGGGTACTGGTTCAGGCATATTTGTGTGGAGATCTGCATTGGTACGTTCCTTTGAGACAGGGAGGTTATGGAGGGGTAGAGGTTCAGGGTATATTTGTGTGGAATTCTGCGTTGGTACGTTCCAGTGTGACTGGGAGGTTATGGAGGGGTACAGGTTCAGGGCATATTTTTTTGGAGTTTTGCATTGGTACGTTCCAGGTAGACAGGGCAGTTATGGAGGGTACAGGTTCAGGGTATATTTGTGTGGAGTTCTGCGTTGGTACGTTCCAGGGTAACTGGGAGGTTATGGAGGGGTACAGGTTCAGGGCATATTTGTGTGGAGCTCTGCATTGGTACGTTCCAGTGAGACAGGGAGGTTATGGAGGGGTACAGGTTCAGGGCAAATTTGTGTGTAGTTCTGCAGTGGGACGTTCCAGTGAGACATGAGGTTATGGAGGGGTACAGGTTCAGGGCATTTTCTGTGAATTTCTGCTTTGGTACGTTCCAGTGAGACAGGGAGGTTATGGAGGGGTACAGGTTCAGGGCATGTTTCTGTGGAGTTCTGCATTGGTACGTTCCAGTGAGACAGGGAGATTATGGAGGGGTACAGGTTCAGGGCAAATTTGTGTGGAGTTCTGCATTGGTACGTTCCAGTGAGACAAGGAGGTTATGGGCGGGTACAGGTTCAGGGCATATTTGTGTGCAATTCTGCATTGGTACGTTCCAGTGCGACAGGGAGGTTATGGAGGGTACAGATTCAGGGCATATTTTTGTGGAGTTCTGCATTGGTACGTTCCAGTGAGACAGGGAGATTTTGGAGGGGTACAGGTTCAGGGAATATTTGTTTGGAGTTCTGCGTTGGTACGTTCCAGTGTGACTGGGAGGTTACGGAGGGTACAGGTTCAGGGCATATTTGTGTGGAATCCTGCATTGGTACGTTCCACTGAGACAGGGAGGTTTTGGATGGGTACTGGATAAGGGCATAATTGTTTGGAGTTCTGCATTGGTACGTTCCAGTGTGACTGGGAGGTTATGGAGGGTACACGTTCAGGGCATATTTGTGTGGAGTTCTGCATTGGTACGTTCCAGTGAGACAGGGAGGTTATGGAGGGTACAGGTTCAGGGCAAATTTGAGTGTAGTTCTGCAGTGGTACGTTCCAGTGAGACAGGGTGGTTATGGTGGAGTACAGGTTCAGGGCATATTTTTGTGGATTTCTGCATTGGTACGTTCCAGTGAGACAGGGAGGTTATGGAGGGGTACAGGTTCAGGGCATATTTGTGTGGAGTTCTGCAGTGGTACGTTCCAGTGAGACAGGGAGGTTAAGGTGGAGTACAGGTTCAGGGGATATTTGTGTGGATTTCTGCATTGGTACGTTCCAGTGAGACAGGGAAGTTATGGAGGTGTAAAGGTTCAGTGCATATTTGTGCGGAGTTCTGCATTGGTACGTTCCAGTGAGACAGGGAGGTTATGGAGGGGTACAGGTTCAGGGCATATTTGTGTGGAGTTCTGCAGTGGGACGTTCCAGTGAGACAGGGAGGTTAAGGTGTAGTACAGGCTCAGGGCATATTTGTGTGGATTTCTGCATTGGTACGTTCCAGTGAGACAGGGAGGTTATGGAGGGGTACAGGTTCAGGGGGTATTTGTGTGGAGTTCTGCAATGGTACGTTCAGTTGAGACAGGGAGGTTATGGAGGGGTACAGGTTCAGGGTATATTTGTGTGGAGTTCTGCGTTGGTACGTTCCAGGGTAACTGGGAGGTTATGGAGGGGTACAGGTTCAGGGCATATTTGTGTGGAGCTCTGCATTGGTACGTTCCAGTGAGACAGGGAGGTTATGGAGGGGTACAGGTTCAGGGCAAATTTGTGTGGAGCTCTGCATTGGTACGTTCCAGTGTGACTGGGAGGTTATGGAGGGTACACGTTCAGGGCATATTTGTGTGGAGTTCTGCATTGGTACGTTCCAGTGAGACAGGGAGGTTATGGAGGGTACAGGTTCAGGGCAAATTTGAGTGTAGTTCTGCATTGGTACGTTCCTGTGAGACAGGGAGGTTATGGAGGTTACAGGTTCAGGGTATATTTTTGTGGAGTTCTGCAGTGGTACGTTCCAGTGAGACAGGGTGGTTATGGTGGAGTACAGGTTCAGGGCATATTTTTGTGGATTTCTGAATTGGTGCGTTCCAGTGAGACATGGAGGTTATGGAGGGGTACAGGTTCAGGGCATATTTGTGTGTAGCTCTGCATTGGTACGTTCCAGTGAGACAGGGAGGTTATGGACGGTACAGGTTCACCGCATATTTGTGTGGAGTTCTGCAGTGGTACGTTCCAGAGAGACAGGGAGGTTATGGACGGGTACAGGTTCAGGGCATATTTGTGTGGAGTTCTGCATTGGTACTTTCCAGTGAGACAGGGAGGTTATGAAGGATACAGGTTCATGGCAGATTTGTGTGGAGTTCTGCAGTGGCACGTTCCAGTGAGACAGGTAGGTTATGGACGTGTACATGTTCGTGGCATATTTGTGTGGAGTTCTGCATTGGTACATTCCAGTGAGAAAGGGATGTTATGGAGGGTTAAAGGTTCAGGGCATATTTGTGGGGAGTTCTGCAGTGGGACGTTCCAGTGAGACAGGGAGGTTAAGGTTGAGTACAGGTTCAGGGCATATTTGTGTGGATTTCTGCATTGGTACGTTCCAGTGAGACAGGGAGGTTATGGAGGGGTACAGGTTCAGTGCATATTTGTGTGGAGTTCTGCAATGGTACGTTCCAGTGAGACAGGGAGGTTATGGAGGGGTACAGGTTCAGGGTATATTTGTGTGGATTTCTGCGTTGGTACGTTCCAGGGTAACTGGGAGGTTATGGAGGGGTACAGGTTCAGGGCATATTTGTGTGGAGCTCTGCATTGGTACGTTCCAGTGAGACGGGGAGGTTATGGAGGGGTACAGGTTCAGGGCAAATTTGTGTGTAGTTCTGCAGTGGGACGTTCCAGTGAGACATGAGGTTATGGAGGAGTACAGGTTCAGGGCATTTTCTGTGAATTTCTGCTTTGGTACGTTCCAGTGAGACAGGGAGGTTATGGAGGGGTACAGGTTCAGGGCATGTTTCTGTGGAGTTCTGCATTGGTACGTTCCAGTGAGACAGGGAGATTATGGAGGGGTACAGGTTCAGGGCAAATTTGTGTGGAGTTCTGCATTGGTACGTTCCAGTGAGACAAGGAGGTTATGGGCGGGTACAGGTTCAGGGCATATTTGTGTGCAATTCTGCATTGGTACGTTCCAGTGCGACAGGGTGGTTATGGAGGGTACAGGTTCAGGGCATATTTTTGTGGAGTTCTGCATTGGTACGTTCCAGTGAGACAGGGAGATTTTGGAGGGGTACAGGTTCAGGGAATATTTGTTTGGAGTTCTGCGTTGGTACGTTCCAGTGTGACTGGGAGGTTATGGAGGGGTATAGGTTCAGGGCATATTTGTTTGGAGTTCTGCATTGGTACGTTCCAGTGTGACTGGGAGGTTACGGAGGGTACACGTTCAGGGCATATTTGTGTGGATTTCTGCAGTGGGACGTTCCAGTGAGACAGGGAGGTTATGGACGGGTACAGGTTCAGGGCATATTTGTGTGGAGTTCTGCAATGGTACGTTCCTGTGAGACAGGGAAGTTATGGAGGGTACAATTTCAGGGCACATTTGTGTGGAGTTCTGCATTGGTACGTTCCAGTGAGACAGGGAGGTTATGCAGGGTAGAGGTTCAGGGCAAATTTGAGTGTAGTTCTGCATTGGTACGTTCCAGTGAGACAGGGAGTTTATGGAGGTTACAGGTTCAGGGCATATTTGTGTGGAGTTCTGCAGTGGTACGTTCCAGTGAGACAGGGTGGTTATGGTGGAGTACAGGTTCAGGGCATATTTTTGTGGATTTGTGCATTGGTACGTTCCAGTGAGACAGGGAGGTTATGGAGGGGTAGAGGTTCAGGGCATATTTGTGTGGAGTTCTGCAGTGGTACGTTCCAGTGAGACAGGGAGGTTAAGGTGGAGTACAGGTTCAGGGGATATTTGTGTGGATTTCTGCATTGGTACGTTCCAGTGAGACAGGGAAGTTATGGAGGGGTAAAGGTTCAGGGCATATTTGTGCGGAGTTCTGCATTGGTACGTTCCAGTGAGACAGGGAGGTTATGGAGGGGTACAGGTTCAGGGCATATTTGTGTGGAGTACTGCAGTGGGACGTTCCAGTGAGACAGGGAGGTTAAGGTGGAGTACAGGCTCAGGGCATATTTGTGTGGATTTCTGCATTGGTACGTTCCAGTGAGACAGGGAGGTTATGGAGGGGTACAGGTTCAGGGGATATTTGTGTGGAGTTCTGCAATGGTACGTTCCAGTGAGACAGGGAGGTTATGGAGGGGTACAGGTTCAGGGGATATTTGTGTGGAGTTCTGCAATGGTACGTTCAGTTGAGACAGGGAGGTTATGGAGCGGTACAGGTTCAGGGCATATTTGTGTGGAGCTCTGCATTGGTACGTTCCAGTGAGACAGGGAGGTTATGGAGGGGTACAGGTTCAGGGCAAATTTGTGTGGAGCTCTGCATTGGTACGTTCCAGTGTGACTGGGAGGTTATGGAGGGTACACGTTCAGGGCATATTTGTGTGGATTTCTGCATTGGTACGTTCCCGTGAGACAGTGAGGTTATGGAGTGTACAGGTTCAGAGCATATTTGTGTGGAGTTCTGCAGTGGGACGTTCCAGTGAGACAGGGAGGTTAAGGTGGAGTACAGGCTCAGGGCATATTTGTGTGGATTTCTGCATTGGTACGTTCCAGTGAGACAGGGAGGTTATGGAGGGGTACAGTTTCAGAGGATATTTGTGTGGAGTTCTGCAATGGTACGTTCAGTTGAGACAGGGAGGTTATGGAGGGGTACAGGTTCAGGGTATATTTGTGTGGAGTTCTGCGTTGGTACGTTCCAGGGTAACTGGCAGGTTATGGAGGGGTACAGGTTCAGGACATATTTGTGTGGAGTTCTGCAGTGGGACGTTCCAGTGAGACAGGGAGGTTAAGGTTGAGTACAGGTTCAGGGCATATTTGTGTGGATTTCTGCATTGGTACGTTCCAGTGAGACAGGGAGGTTATGGAGGGGTACAGGTTCAGGGGATATTTGTGTGGAGTTCTGCAATGGTACGTTCCAGTGAGACAGGGAGGTTATGGAGGGGTACAGGTTCAGGGGATATTTGTGTGGAGTTCTGCAATGGTACGTTCAGTTGAGACAGGGAGGTTATGGAGCGGTACAGGTTCAGGGCATATTTGTGTGGAGCTCTGCATTGGTACGTTCCAGTGAGACAGGGAGGTTATGGAGGGGTACAGGTTCAGGGCAAATTTGTGTGGAGCTCTGCATTGGTACGTTCCAGTGTGACTGGGAGGTTATGGAGGGTACACGTTCAGGGCATATTTGTGTGGATTTCTGCATTGGTACGTTCCCGTGAGACAGTGAGGTTATGGAGTGTACAGGTTCAGAGCATATTTGTGTGGAGTTCTGCAGTGGGACGTTCCAGTGAGACAGGGAGGTTAAGGTGGAGTACAGGCTCAGGGCATATTTGTGTGGATTTCTGCATTGGTACGTTCCAGTGAGACAGGGAGGTTATGGAGGGGTACAGTTTCAGAGGATATTTGTGTGGAGTTCTGCAATGGTACGTTCAGTTGAGACAGGGAGGTTATGGAGGGGTACAGGTTCAGGGTATATTTGTGTGGAGTTCTGCGTTGGTACGTTCCAGGGTAACTGGCAGGTTATGGAGGGGTACAGGTTCAGGACATATTTGTGTGGAGTTCTGCAGTGGGACGTTCCAGTGAGACAGGGAGGTTAAGGTTGAGTACAGGTTCAGGGCATATTTGTGTGGATTTCTGCATTGGTACGTTCCAGTGAGACAGGGAGGTTATGGAGGGGTACAGGTTCAGTGCATATTTGTGTGGAGTTCTGCAATGGTACGTTCCAGTGAGACAGGGAGGTTATGGAGGGGTACAGGTTCAGGGTATATTTGTGTGGAGTTCTGCGTTGGTACGTTCCAGGGTAACTGGGAGGTTATGGAGGGGTACAGGTTCAGGGCATATTTGTGTGGAGCTCTGCATTGGTACGTTCCAGTGAGACAGGGAGGTTATGGAGGGGTACAGGTTCAGGGCAAATTTGTGTGTAGTTCTGCAGTGGGACGTTCCAGTGAGACATGAGGTTATGGAGGGGTACAGGTTCAGGGCATTTTCTGTGAATTTCTGCTTTGGTACGTTCCAGTGAGACAGGGAGGTTATGGAGGGGTACAGGTTCAGGGCATGTTTCTGTGGAGTTCTGCATTGGTACGTTCCAGTGAGACAGGGAGATTATGGAGGGGTACAGGTTCAGGGCAAATTTGTGTGGAGTTCTGCATTGGTACGTTCCAGTGAGACAAGGAGGTTATGGGCGGGTACAGGTTCAGGGCATATTTGTGTGCAATTCTGCATTGGTACGTTCCAGTGCGACAGGGAGGTTATGGAGGGTACAGATTCAGGGCATATTTTTGTGGAGTTCTGCATTGGTACGTTCCAGTGAGACAGGGAGATTTTGGAGGGGTACAGGTTCAGGGAATATTTGTTTGGAGTTCTGCGTTGGTACGTTCCAGTGTGACTGGGAGGTTACGGAGGGTACAGGTTCAGGGCATATTTGTGTGGAATCCTGCATTGGTACGTTCCACTGAGACAGGGAGGTTTTGGATGGGTACTGGATAAGGGCATAATTGTTTGGAGTTCTGCATTGGTACGTTCCAGTGTGACTGGGAGGTTATGGAGGGTACACGTTCAGGGCATATTTGTGTGGAGTTCTGCATTGGTACGTTCCAGTGAGACAGGGAGGTTATGGAGGGTACAGGTTCAGGGCAAATTTGAGTGTAGTTCTGCAGTGGTACGTTCCAGTGAGACAGGGTGGTTATGGTGGAGTACAGGTTCAGGGCATATTTTTGTGGATTTCTGCATTGGTACGTTCCAGTGAGACAGGGAGGTTATGGAGGGGTACAGGTTCAGGGCATATTTGTGTGGAGTTCTGCAGTGGTACGTTCCAGTGAGACAGGGAGGTTAAGGTGGAGTACAGGTTCAGGGGATATTTGTGTGGATTTCTGCATTGGTACGTTCCAGTGAGACAGGGAAGTTATGGAGGTGTAAAGGTTCAGGGCATATTTGTGCGGAGTTCTGCATTGGTACGTTCCAGTGAGACAGGGAGGTTATGGAGGGGTACAGGTTCAGGGCATATTTGTGTGGAGTTCTGCAGTGGGACGTTCCAGTGAGACAGGGAGGTTAAGGTGGAGTACAGGCTCAGAGCATATTTGTGTGGATTTCTGCATTGGTACGTTCCAGTGAGACAGGGAGGTTATGGAGGGGTACAGGTTCAGGGGGTATTTGTGTGGAGTTCTGCAATGGTACGTTCAGTTGAGACAGGGAGGTTATGGAGGGGTACAGGTTCAGGGTATATTTGTGTGGAGTTCTGCGTTGGTACGTTCCAGGGTAACTGGGAGGTTATGGAGGGGTACAGGTTCAGGGCATATTTGTGTGGAGCTCTGCATTGGTACGTTCCAGTGAGACAGGGAGGTTATGGAGGGGTACAGGTTCAGGGCAAATTTGTGTGGAGCTCTGCATTGGTACGTTCCAGTGTGACTGGGAGGTTATGGAGGGTACACGTTCAGGGCATATTTGTGTGGAGTTCTGCATTGGTACGTTCCAGTGAGACAGGGAGGTTATGGAGGGTACAGGTTCAGGGCAAATTTGAGTGTAGTTCTGCATTGGTACGTTCCTGTGAGACAGGGAGGTTATGGAGGTTACAGGTTCAGGGTATATTTTTGTGGAGTTCTGCAGTGGTACGTTCCAGTGAGACAGGGTGGTTATGGTGGAGTACAGGTTCAGGGCATATTTTTGTGGATTTCTGAATTGGTGCGTTCCAGTGAGACATGGAGGTTATGGAGGGGTACAGGTTCAGGGCATATTTGTGTGGAGTTCTGCATTGGTACGTTCCAGTGAGACAGGGAGGTTATGGACGGTACAGGTTCACCGCATATTTGTGTGGAGTTCTGCATTGGTACGTTCCAGTGAGACAGGGAGGTTATGGACGGTACAGGTTCACCGCATATTTGTGTGGAGTTCTGCAGTGGTACGTTCCAGAGAGACAGGGAGGTTATGGACGGGTACAGGTTCAGGGCATATTTGTGTGGAGTTCTGCATTGGTACTTTCCAGTGAGACAGGGAGGTTATGAAGGATACAGGTTCATGGCAGATTTGTGTGGAGTTCTGCAGTGGCACGTTCCAGTGAGACAGGTAGGTTATGGACGTGTACATGTTCGTGGCATATTTGTGTGGAGTTCTGCATTGGTACATTCCAGTGAGAAAGGGATGTTATGGAGGGTTAAAGGTTCAGGGCATATTTGTGGGGAGTTCTGCAGTGGGACGTTCCAGTGAGACAGGGAGGTTAAGGTTGAGTACAGGTTCAGGGCATATTTGTGTGGATTTCTGCATTGGTACGTTCCAGTGAGACAGGGAGGTTATGGAGGGGTACAGGTTCAGTGCATATTTGTGTGGAGTTCTGCAATGGTACGTTCCAGTGAGACAGGGAGGTTATGGAGGGGTACAGGTTCAGGGTATATTTGTGTGGAGTTCTGCGTTGGTACGTTCCAGGGTAACTGGGAGGTTATGGAGGGGTACAGGTTCAGGGCATATTTGTGTGGAGCTCTGCATTGGTACGTTCCAGTGAGACGGGGAGGTTATGGAGGGGTACAGGTTCAGGGCAAATTTGTGTGTAGTTCTGCAGTGGGACGTTCCAGTGAGACATGAGGTTATGGAGGAGTACAGGTTCAGGGCATTTTCTGTGAATTTCTGCTTTGGTACGTTCCAGTGAGACAGGGAGGTTATGGAGGGGTACAGGTTCAGGGCATGTTTCTGTGGAGTTCTGCATTGGTACGTTCCAGTGAGACAGGGAGATTATGGAGGGGTACAGGTTCAGGGCAAATTTGTGTGGAGTTCTGCATTGGTACGTTCCAGTGAGACAAGGAGGTTATGGGCGGGTACAGGTTCAGGGCATATTTGTGTGCAATTCTGCATTGGTACGTTCCAGTGCGACAGGGTGGTTATGGAGGGTACAGGTTCAGGGCATATTTTTGTGGAGTTCTGCATTGGTACGTTCCAGTGAGACAGGGAGATTTTGGAGGGGTACAGGTTCAGGGAATATTTGTTTGGAGTTCTGCGTTGGTACGTTCCAGTGTGACTGGGAGGTTATGGAGGGGTATAGGTTCAGGGCATATTTGTTTGGAGTTCTGCATTGGTACGTTCCAGTGTGACTGGGAGGTTACGGAGGGTACACGTTCAGGGCATATTTGTGTGGATTTCTGCAGTGGGACGTTCCAGTGAGACAGGGAGGTTATGGACGGGTACAGGTTCAGGGCATATTTGTGTGGAGTTCTGCAATGGTACGTTCCTGTGAGACAGGGAAGTTATGGAGGGTACAATTTCAGGGCACATTTGTGTGGAGTTCTGCATTGGTACGTTCCAGTGAGACAGGGTGGTTATGGTGGAGTACAGGTTCAGGGCATATTTTTGTGGATTTGTGCATTGGTACGTTCCAGTGAGACAGGGAGGTTATGGAGGGGTAGAGGTTCAGGGCATATTTGTGTGGAGTTCTGCAGTGGTACGTTCCAGTGAGACAGGGTGGTTATGGTGGAGTACAGGTTCAGGGCATATTTTTGTGGATTTGTGCATTGGTACGTTCCAGTGAGACAGGGAGGTTATGGAGGGGTAGAGGTTCAGGGCATATTTGTGTGGAGTTCTGCAGTGGTACGTTCCAGTGAGACAGGGAGGTTAAGGTGGAGTACAGGTTCAGGGGATATTTGTGTGGATTTCTGCATTGGTACGTTCCAGTGAGACAGGGAAGTTATGGAGGGGTAAAGGTTCAGGGCATATTTGTGCGGAGTTCTGCATTGGTACGTTCCAGTGAGACAGGGAGGTTATGGAGGGGTACAGGTTCAGGGCATATTTGTGTGGAGTACTGCAGTGGGACGTTCCAGTGAGACAGGGAGGTTAAGGTGGAGTACAGGCTCAGGGCATATTTGTGTGGATTTCTGCATTGGTACGTTCCAGTGAGACAGGGAGGTTATGGAGGGGTACAGGTTCAGGGGATATTTGTGTGGAGTTCTGCAATGGTACGTTCAGTTGAGACAGGGAGGTTATGGAGGGGTACAGGTTCAGGGTATATTTGTGTGGAGTTCTGCGTTGGTACGTTCCAGCGTAACTGGGAGGTTATGGAGCGGTACAGGTTCAGGGCATATTTGTGTGGAGCTCTGCATTGGTACGTTCCAGTGAGACAGGGAGGTTATGGAGGGGTACAGGTTCAGGGCAAATTTGTGTGGAGCTCTGCATTGGTACGTTCCAGTGTGACTGGGAGGTTATGGAGGGTACACGTTCAGGGCATATTTGTGTGGATTTCTGCATTGGTACGTTCCCGTGAGACAGTGAGGTTATGGAGTGTACAGGTTCAGAGCATATTTGTGTGGAGTTCTGCAGTGGGACGTTCCAGTGAGACAGGGAGGTTAAGGTGGAGTACAGGCTCAGGGCATATTTGTGTGGATTTCTGCATTGGTACGTTCCAGTGAGACAGGGAGGTTATGGAGGGGTACAGTTTCAGAGGATATTTGTGTGGAGTTCTGCAATGGTACGTTCAGTTGAGACAGGGAGGTTATGGAGGGGTACAGGTTCAGGGTATATTTGTGTGGAGTTCTGCGTTGGTACGTTCCAGGGTAACTGGCAGGTTATGGAGGGGTACAGGTTCAGGGCATATTTGTGTGGAGTTCTGCAGTGGGACGTTCCAGTGAGACAGGGAGGTTAAGGTTGAGTACAGGTTCAGGGCATATTTGTGTGGATTTCTGCATTGGTACGTTCCAGTGAGACAGGGAGGTTATGGAGGGGTACAGGTTCAGTGCATATTTGTGTGGAGTTCTGCAATGGTACGTTCCAGTGAGACAGGGAGGTTATGGAGGGGTACAGGTTCAGGGTATATTTGTGTGGAGTTCTGCGTTGGTACGTTCCAGGGTAACTGGGAGGTTATGGAGGGGTACAGGTTCAGGGCATATTTGTGTGGAGCTCTGCATTGGTACGTTCCAGTGAGACAGGGAGGTTATGGAGGGGTACAGGTTCAGGGCAAATTTGTGTGTAGTTCTGCAGTGGGACGTTCCAGTGAGACATGAGGTTATGGAGGGGTACAGGTTCAGGGCATTTTCTGTGAATTTCTGCTTTGGTACGTTCCAGTGAGACAGGGAGGTTATGGAGGGGTACAGGTTCAGGGCATGTTTCTGTGGAGTTCTGCATTGGTACGTTCCAGTGAGACAGGGAGATTATGGAGGGGTACAGGTTCAGGGCAAATTTGTGTGGAGTTCTGCATTGGTACGTTCCAGTGAGACAAGGAGGTTATGGGCGGGTACAGGTTCAGGGCATATTTGTGTGCAATTCTGCATTGGTACGTTCCAGTGCGACAGGGAGGTTATGGAGGGTACAGGTTCAGGGCATATTTTTGTGGAGTTCTGCATTGGTACGTTCCAGTGAGACAGGGAGATTTTGGAGGGGTACAGGTTCAGGGAATATTTGTTTGGAGTTCTGCGTTGGTACGTTCCAGTGTGACTGGGAGGTTATGGAGGGGTATAGGTTCAGGGCATATTTGTTTGGAGTTCTGCATTGGTACGTTCCAGTGTGACTGGGAGGTTACGGAGGTTACAGGTTCAGGGCATATTTGTGTGGAGTTCTGCAGTGGTACGTTCCAGTGAGACAGGGTGGTTATGGTGGAGTACAGGTTCAGGGCATATTTTTGTGGATTTGTGCATTGGTACGTTCCAGTGAGACAGGGAGGTTATGGAGGGGTAGAGGTTCAGGGCATATTTGTGTGGAGTTCTGCAGTGGTACGTTCCAGTGAGACAGGGAGGTTAAGGTGGAGTACAGGTTCAGGGGATATTTGTGTGGATTTCTGCATTGGTACGTTCCAGTGAGACAGGGAAGTTATGGAGGGGTAAAGGTTCAGGGCATATTTGTGCGGAGTTCTGCATTGGTACGTTCCAGTGAGACAGGAAGGTTATGGAGGGGTACAGATTCAGGGCATATTTGTGTGGAGTTCTGCAGTGGGACGTTCCAGTGAGACAGGGAGGTTAAGGTGGAGTACAGGCTCAGGGCATATTTGTGTGGATTTCTGCATTGGTACGTTCCAGTGAGACAGGGAGGTTATGGAGGGGTACAGGTTCAGGGGATATTTGTGTGGAGTTCTGCAATGGTACGTTCAGTTGAGACAGGGAGGTTATGGAGGGGTACAGGTTCAGGGTATATTTGTGTGGAGTTCTGCGTTGGTACGTTCCAGGGTAACTGGGAGGTTATGGAGGGGTACAGGTTCAGGGCATATTTGTGTGGAGCTCTGCATTGGTACGTTCCAGTGAGACAGGGAGGTTATGGAGGGGTACAGGTTCAGGGCAAATTTGTGTGGAGCTCTGCATTGGTACGTTCCAGTGTGACTGGGAGGTTATGGAGGGTACACGTTCAGGGCATATTTGTGTGGAGTTCTGCATTGGTACGTTCCAGTGAGACAGGGAGGTTATGGAGGGTACAGGTTCAGGGCATATTTGTGTGGAGTTCTGCAGTGGGACGTTCCAGTGAGACAGGGAGGTTAAGGTGGAGTACAGGCTCAGGGCATATTTGTGTGGATTTCTGCATTGGTACGTTCCAGTGAGACAGGGAGGTTATGGAGGGGTACAGGTTCAGAGGATATTTGTGTGGAGTTCTGCAATGGTACGTTCAGTTGAGACAGGGAGGTTATGGAGGGGTACAGGTTCAGGGTATATTTGTGTTGAGTTCTGCGTTGGTACGTTCCAGGGTAACTGGCAGGTTATGGAGGGGTACAGGTTCAGGGCATATTTGTGTGGAGCTCTGCATTGGTACGTTCCAGTGAGACAGGGAGGTTATGGAGGGGTACAGGTTCAGGGCAAATTTGTGTGGAGCACTGCATTGGTACGTTCCTGTGAGACAGGGAGGTTATGGAGGTTACAGGTTCAGGGTATATTTGTGTGGAGTTCTGCAGTGGTACGTTCCAGTGAGACAGGGTGGTTATGGTGGAGTACAGGTTCAGGGCATATTTTTGTGGATTTCTGAATTGGTGCGTTCCAGTGAGACATGGTGGTTATGGAGGGGTACAGGTTCAGGGCATATTTGTGTGGAGTTCTGCAATGGTACGTTTCAGTGAGACAGTGAGGTTATGGAGGGGTACAGGTTCAGGGTATATTTGTGTGGAGCTCTGCGTTGGTACGTTCCAGGGTAACTGGGAGGTTATGGAGGGGTACAGGTTCAGGGCATATTTGTGTGGAGTTCTGCAGTGGGACGTTCCAGTGAGACAGGGAGGTTAAGGTGGAGTACAGGCTCAGGGCATATTTGTGTGGATTTCTGCATTGGTACGTTCCAGTGAGACAGGGAGGTTATGGAGGGGTACAGGTTCAGAGGATATTTGTGTGGAGTTCTGCAATGGTACGTTCAGTTGAGACAGGGAGGTTATGGAGGGGTACAGGTTCAGGGTATATTTGTGTGGAGTTCTGCGTTGGTACGTTCCAGGGTAACTGGCAGATTATGGAGGGGTACAGGTTCAGGGCATATTTGTGTGGAGTTCTGCAGTGGGACGTTCCAGTGAGACAGGGAGGTTAAGGTTGAGTACAGGTTCAGGGCATATTTGTGTGGATTTCTGCATTGGTACGTTCCAGTGAGACAGGGAGGTTATGGAGGGGTACAGGTTCAGTGCATATTTGTGTGGAGTTCTGCAATGGTACGTTCCAGTGAGACAGGGAGGTTATGGAGGGGTACAGGTTCAGGGTATATTTGTGTGGAGTTCTGCGTTGGTACGTTCCAGGGTAACTGGGAGGTTGTGGAGGGGTACAGGTTCAGGGCATATTTGTGTGGAGCTCTGCATTGGTACGTTCCAGTGAGACAGGGAGGTTATGGAGGGGTACAGGTTCAGGGCAAATTTGTGTGTAGTTCTGCAGTGGGACGTTCCAGTGAGACATGAGGTTATGGAGGGGTACAGGTTCAGGGCATTTTCTGTGAATTACTGCTTTGGTACGTTCCAGTGAGACAGGGAGGTTATGGAGGGGTACAGGTTCAGGGCATGTTTCTGTGGAGTTCTGCATTGGTACGTTCCAGTGAGACAGGGAGATTTTGGAGGGGTACAGGTTCAGGGAATATTTGTTTGGAGTTCTGCGTTGGTACGTTCCAGTGTGACTGGGAGGTTATGGAGGGGTATAGGTTCAGGGCATATTTGTTTGGAGTTCTGCATTGGTACGTTCCAGTGTGACTGGGAGGTTACGGAGGGTACACGTTCAGGGCATATTTGTGTGGATTTCTGCAGTGGGACGTTCCAGTGAGACAGGGAGGTTATGGAGGGGTACAGGTTCAGGGCAAATTTGTGTGTAGTTCTGCAGTGGGACGTTCCAGTGAGACATGAGGTTATGGAGGGGTACAGGTTCAGGGCATTTTCTGTGAATTTCTGCTTTGGTACGTTCCAGTGAGACAGGGAGGTTATGGAGGGGTACAGGTTCAGGGCATGTTTCTGTGGAGTTCTGCATTGGTACGTTCCAGTGAGACAGGGAGATTATGGAGGGGTACAGGTTCAGGGCAAATTTGTGTGGAGTTCTGCATTGGTACGTTCCAGTGAGACAAGGAGGTTATGGGCGGGTACAGGTTCAGGGCATATTTGTGTGCAATTCTGCATTGGTACGTTCCAGTGCGACAGGGAGGTTATGGAGGGTACAGGTTCAGGGCATATTTTTGTGGAGTTCTGCATTGGTACGTTCCAGTGAGACAGGGAGATTTTGGAGGGGTACAGGTTCAGGGAATATTTGTTTGGAGTTCTGCGTTGGTACGTTCCAGTGTGACTGGGAGGTTATGGAGGGGTATAGGTTCAGGGCATATTTGTTTGGAGTTCTGCATTGGTACGTTCCAGTGTGACTGGGAGGTTACGGAGGTTACAGGTTCAGGGCATATTTGTGTGGAGTTCTGCAGTGGTACGTTCCAGTGAGACAGGGTGGTTATGGTGGAGTACAGGTTCAGGGCATATTTTTGTGGATTTTTGCATTGGTACGTTCCAGTGAGACAGGGAGGTTATGGAGGGGTAGAGGTTCAGGGCATATTTGTGTGGAGTTCTGCAGTGGTACGTTCCAGTGAGACGGGGAGGTTAAGGTGGAGTACAGGTTCAGGGGATATTTGTGTGGATTTCTGCATTGGTACGTTCCAGTGAGACAGGGAAGTTATGGAGGGGTAAAGGTTCAGGGCATATTTGTGTGGAGCTCTGCATTGGTACGTTCCAGTGAGACAGGGAGGTTATGGAGGGGTACAGGTTCAGGGCAAATTTGTGTGTAGTTCTGCAGTGGGACGTTCCAGTGAGACATGAGGTTATGGAGGGGTACAGGTTCAGGGCATTTTCTGTGAATTACTGCTTTGGTACGTTCCAGTGAGACAGGGAGGTTATGGAGGGGTACAGGTTCAGGGCATGTTTCTGTGGAGTTCTGCATTGGTACGTTCCAGTGAGACAGGGAGATTTTGGAGGGGTACAGGTTCAGGGAATATTTGTTTGGAGTTCTGCGTTGGTACGTTCCAGTGTGACTGGGAGGTTATGGAGGGGTATAGGTTCAGGGCATATTTGTGTGGAGCTCTGCGTTGGTACGTTCCAGGGTAACTGGGAGGTTATGGAGGGGTACAGGTTCAGGGCATATTTGTGTGGAGTTCTGCAGTGGGACGTTCCAGTGAGACAGGGAGGTTAAGGTGGAGTACAGGCTCAGGGCATATTTGTGTGGATTTCTGCATTGGTACGTTCCAGTGAGACAGGGAGGTTATGGAGGGGTACAGGTTCAGAGGATATTTGTGTGGAGTTCTGCAATGGTACGTTCAGTTGAGACAGGGAGGTTATGGAGGGGTACAGGTTCAGGGTATATTTGTGTGGAGTTCTGCGTTGGTACGTTCCAGGGTAACTGGCAGATTATGGAGGGGTACAGGTTCAGGGCATATTTGTGTGGAGTTCTGCAGTGGGACGTTCCAGTGAGACAGGGAGGTTAAGGTTGAGTACAGGTTCAGGGCATATTTGTGTGGATTTCTGCATTGGTACGTTCCAGTGAGACAGGGAGGTTATGGAGGGGTACAGGTTCAGTGCATATTTGTGTGGAGTTCTGCAATGGTACGTTCCAGTGAGACAGGGAGGTTATGGAGGGGTACAGGTTCAGGGTATATTTGTGTGGAGTTCTGCGTTGGTACGTTCCAGGGTAACTGGGAGGTTGTGGAGGGGTACAGGTTCAGGGCATATTTGTGTGGAGCTCTGCATTGGTACGTTCCAGTGAGACAGGGAGGTTATGGAGGGGTACAGGTTCAGGGCAAATTTGTGTGTAGTTCTGCAGTGGGACGTTCCAGTGAGACATGAGGTTATGGAGGGGTACAGGTTCAGGGCATTTTCTGTGAATTACTGCTTTGGTACGTTCCAGTGAGACAGGGAGGTTATGGAGGGGTACAGGTTCAGGGCATGTTTCTGTGGAGTTCTGCATTGGTACGTTCCAGTGAGACAGGGAGATTTTGGAGGGGTACAGGTTCAGGGAATATTTGTTTGGAGTTCTGCGTTGGTACGTTCCAGTGTGACTGGGAGGTTATGGAGGGGTATAGGTTCAGGGCATATTTGTTTGGAGTTCTGCATTGGTACGTTCCAGTGTGACTGGGAGGTTACGGAGGGTACACGTTCAGGGCATATTTGTGTGGAGCTCTGCATTGGTACGTTCCAGTGAGACAGGGAGGTTATGGAGGGGTACAGGTTCAGGGCAAATTTGTGTGTAGTTCTGCAGTGGGACGTTCCAGTGAGACATGAGGTTATGGAGGGGTACAGGTTCAGGGCATTTTCTGTGAATTTCTGCTTTGGTACGTTCCAGTGAGACAGGGAGGTTATGGAGGGGTACAGGTTCAGGGCATGTTTCTGTGGAGTTCTGCATTGGTACGTTCCAGTGAGACAGGGAAGTTATGGAGGGTACAGGTTCAGGGCACATTTGTGTGGAGTTCTGCATTGGTACGTTCCAGTGAGACAGGGAGGTTATGGAGGGTAGAGGTTCAGGGCAAATTTGAGTGTAGTTCTGCATTGGTACGTTCCAGTGAGACAGGGAGTTTATGGAGGTTACAGGTTCAGGGCATATTTGTGTGGAGTTCTGCAGTGGTACGTTCCAGTGAGACAGGGTGGTTATGGTGGAGTACAGGTTCAGGGCATATTTTTGTGGATTTGTGCATTGGTACGTTCCAGTGAGACAGGGAGGTTATGGAGGGGTAGAGGTTCAGGGCATATTTGTGTGGAGTTCTGCAGTGGTACGTTCCAGTGAGACAGGGAGGTTAAGGTGGAGTACAGGTTCAGGGGATATTTGTGTGGATTTCTGCATTAGTACGTTCCAGTGAGACAGGGAAGTTATGGAGGGGTAAAGGTTCAGGGCATATTTGTGCGGAGTTCTGCATTGGTACGTTCCAGTGAGACAGGGAGGTTATGGAGGGGTACAGATTCAGGGCATATTTGTGTGGAGTTCTGCAGTGGGACATTCCAGTGAGACAGGGAGGTTAAGGTGGAGTACAGGCTCAGGGCATATTTGTGTGGATTTCTGCATTGGTACGTTCCAGTGAGACAGGGAGGTTATGGAGGGGTACAGGTTCAGGGGATATTTGTGTGGAGTTCTGCAATGGTACGTTCAGTTGAGACAGGGAGGTTATGGAGGGGTACAGGTTCAGGGTATATTTGTGTGGAGTTCTGCGTTGGTACGTTCCAGGGTAACTGGGAGGTTATGGAGGGGTACAGGTTCAGGGCATATTTGTGTGGAGCTCTGCATTGGTACGTTCCAGTGAGACAGGGAGGTTATGGAGGGGTACAGGTTCAGGGCAAATTTGTGTGGAGCTCTGCATTGGTACGTTCCAGTGTGACTGGGAGGTTATGGAGGGCACACGTTCAGGGCATATTTGTGTGGAGTTCTGCATTGGTACGTTCCAGTGAGACAGGGAGGTTATGGAGGGTACAGGTTCAGGGCATATTTGTGTGGAGTTCTGCAGTGGGACGTTCCAGTGAGACAGGGAGGTTAAGGTGGAGTACAGGCTCAGGGCATATTTGTGTGGATTTCTGCATTGGTACGTTCCAGTGAGACAGGGAGGTTATGGAGGGGTACAGGTTCAGAGGATATTTGTGTGGAGTTCTGCAATGGTACGTTCAGTTGAGACAGGGTGGTTATGGAGGGGTACAGGTTCAGGGTATATTTGTGTGGAGTTCTGCGTTGGTACGTTCCAGGGTAACTGGCAGGTTATGGAGGGGTACAGGTTCAGGGCATATTTGTGTGGAGCTCTGCATTGGTACGTTCCAGTGAGACAGGGAGGTTATGGAGGGGTACAGGTTCAGGGCAAATTTGTGTGGAGCTCTGCATTGGTACGTTCCTGTGAGACAGGGAGGTTATGGAGGTTACAGGTTCAGGGTATATTTGTGTGGATTTCTGAATTGGTGCGTTCCAGTGAGACATGGAGGTTATGGAGGGGTACAGGTTCAGGGCATATTTGTGTGGAGTTCTGCAATGGTACGTTTCAGTGAGACAGTCAGGTTATGGAGGGGTACAGGTTCAGGGTATATTTGTGTGGAGTTCTGCGTTGGTACGTTCCAGGGTAACTGGGAGGTTATGGAGGGGTACAGGTTCAGGGCATATTTGTGTGTAGCTCTGCATTGGTACGTTCCAGTGAGACAGGGAGGTTATGGAGGGGTACAGGTTCAGGGCAAATTTGTGTGTAGTTCTGCAGTGGGACGTTCCAGTGAGACATGAGGTTATGGACGGGTACAGGTTCAGGGCATATTTGTGTGGACTTCTGCATTGGTACGTTCCAGTGAGACCGGGAGGTTATGGAGGGGTACAGGTTCAGGGCATATTTGTGTGGAGTTCTGCATTGGTACGTTCCAGTGTGACTGGGAGGTTATGGAGGGTACACGTTCAGGGCATATTTGTGTGGATTTCTGCAGTGGGACGTTCCAGTGAGACAGGGAGGTTATGGACGGGTACAGGTTCAGGGCATATTTGTGTGGAGTTCTGCATTGGTACGTTCCTGTGAGACAGGGAAGTTATGGAGGGTACAGGTTCAGGGCACATTTGTGTGGAGTTCTGCATTGGTACGTTCCAGTGTGACTGGGAGGTTATGGAGGGTACACGTTCAGGGCATATTTGTGTGGAGTTCTGCATTGGTACGTTCCAGTGAGACAGGGAGGTTATGGAGGGTACAGGTTCAGGGCATATTTGTGTGGAGTTCTGCAGTGGGACGTTCCAGTGAGACAGGGAGGTTAAGGTGGAGTACAGGCTCAGGGCATATATGTGTGGATTTCTGCATTGGTACGTTCCAGTGAGACAGGGAGGTTATGGAGGGGTACAGGTTCAGAGGATATTTGTGTGGAGTTCTGCAATGGTACGTTCAGTTGAGACAGGGAGGTTATGGAGGGGTACAGGTTCAGGGTATATTTGTGTGGAGTTCTGCGTTGGTACGTTCCAGGGTAACTGGCAGGTTATGGAGGGGTACAGGTTCAGGGCATATTTGTGTGGAGCTCTGCATTGGTACGTTCCAGTGAGACAGGGAGGTTATGGAGGGGTACAGGTTCAGGGCAAATTTGTGTGGAGCACTGCATTGGTACGTTCCTGTGAGACAGGGAGGTTATGGAGGTTACAGGTTCAGGGTATATTTGTGTGGAGTTCTGCAGTGGTACGTTCCAGTGAGACAGGGTGGTTATGGTGGAGTACAGGTTCAGGGCATATTTTTGTGGATTTCTGAATTGGTGCGTTCCAGTGAGACATGGTGGTTATGGAGGGGTACAGGTTCAGGGCATATTTGTGTGGAGTTCTGCAATGGTACGTTTCAGTGAGACAGTGAGGTTATGGAGGGGTACAGGTTCAGGGTATATTTGTGTGGAGCTCTGCGTTGGTACGTTCCAGGGTAACTGGGAGGTTATGGAGGGGTACAGGTTCAGGGCATATTTGTGTGGTGTTCTGCAGTGGGACGTTCCAGTGAGACAGGGAGGTTAAGGTGGAGTACAGGCTCAGGGCATATTTGTGTGGATTTCTGCATTGGTACGTTCCAGTGAGACAGGGAGGTTATGGAGGGGTACAGGTTCAGAGGATATTTGTGTGGAGTTCTGCAATGGTACGTTCAGTTGAGACAGGGAGGTTATGGAGGGGTACAGGTTCAGGGCATATTTGTGTGGATTTCTGCATTGGTACGTTCCAGTGAGACAGGGAGGTTATGGAGGGGTACAGGTTCAGTGCATATTTGTGTGGAGTTCTGCAATGGTACGTTCCAGTGAGACAGGGAGGTTATGGAGGGGTACAGGTTCAGGGTATATTTGTGTGGAGTTCTGCGTTGGTACGTTCCAGGGTAACTGGGAGGTTATGGAGGGGTACAGGTTCAGGGCATATTTGTGTGGAGCTCTGCATTGGTACGCTCCAGTGAGACATGAGGTTATGGAGGGGTACAGGTTCAGGGCATTTTCTGTGAATTTCTGCTTTGGTACGTTCCAGTGAGACAGGGAGGTTATGGAGGGGTACAGGTTCAGGGCATGTTTCTGTGGAGTTCTGCATTGGTACGTTCCAGTGAGACAGGGAGATTATGGAGGGGTACAGGTTCAGGGCAAATTTGTGTGGAGTTCTGCATTGGTACGTTCCAGTGAGACAAGGAGGTTATGGGCGGGTACAGGTTCAGGGCATATTTGTGTGCAATTCTGCATTGGTACGTTCCAGTGCGACAGGGAGGTTATGGAGGGTACAGGTTCAGGGCATATTTTTGTGGAGTTCTGCATTGGTACGTTCCAGTGAGACAGGGAGATTTTGGAGGGGTACAGGTTCAGGGAATATTTGTTTGGAGTTCTGCGTTGGTACGTTCCAGTGTGACTGGGAGGTTATGGATGGGTATAGGTTCAGGGCATATTTGTTTGGAGTTCTGCATTGGTACGTTCCAGTGTGACTGGGAGGTTACGGAGGGTACACGTTCAGGGCATATTTGTGTGGATTTCTGCAGTGGGACGTTCCAGTGAGACAGGGAGGTTATGGACGGGTACAGGTTCAGGGCATATTTGTGTGGAGTTCTGCATTGGTACGTTCCTGTGAGACAGGGAAGTTATGGAGGGTACAGGTTCAGGGCACATTTGTGTGGAGTTCTGCATTGGTACGTTCCAGTGAGACAGGGAGGTTATGGAGGGTAGAGGTTCAGGGCAAATTTGAGTGTAGTTCTGCATTGGTACGTTCCAGTGAGACAGGGAGTTTATGGAGGTTACAGGTTCAGGGCATATTTGTGTGGAGTTCTGCAGTGGTACGTTCCAGTGAGACAGGGTGGTTATGGTGGAGTACAGGTTCAGGGCATATTTTTGTGGATTTGTGCATTGGTACGTTCCAGTGAGACAGGGAAGTTATGGAGGGGTAAAGGTTCAGGGCATATTTGTGCGGAGTTCTGCATTGGTACGTTCCAGTGAGACAGGGAGGTTATGGAGGGGTACAGATTCAGGGCATATTTGTGTGGAGTTCTGCAGTGGTACGTTCCAGTGAGACAGGGAGGTTAAGGTGGAGTACAGGTTCAGGGGATATTTGTGTGGATTTCTGCATTGGTACGTTCCAGTGAGACAGGGAAGTTATGGAGGGGTAAAGGTTCAGGGCATATTTGTGCGGAGTTCTGCATTGGTACGTTCCAGTGAGACAGGGAGGTTATGGAGGGGTACAGATTCAGGGCATATTTGTGTGGAGTTCTGCAGTGGGACGTTCCAGTGAGACAGGGAGGTTAAGGTGGAGTACAGGCTCAGGGCATATTTGTGTGGATTTCTGCATTGGTACGTTCCAGTGAGACAGGGAGGTTATGGAGGGGTACAGGTTCAGGGGATATTTGTGTGGAGTTCTGCAATGGTACGTTCAGTTGAGACAGGGAGGTTATGGAGGGGTACAGGTTCAGGGTATATTTGTGTGGAGTTCTGCGTTGGTACGTTCCAGGGTAACTGGGAGGTTATGGAGGGGTACAGGTTCAGGGCATATTTGTGTGGAGCTCTGCATTGGTACGTTCCAGTGAGACAGGGAGGTTATGGAGGGGTACAGGTTCAGGGCAAATTTGTGTGGAGCTCTGCATTGGTACGTTCCAGTGTGACTGGGAGGTTATGGAGGGTACACGTTCAGGGCATATTTGTGTGGAGTTCTGCATTGGTACGTTCCAGTGAGACAAGGAGGTTATGGAGGGTACAGGTTCAGGGCATATTTGTGTGGAGTTCTGCAGTGGGACGTTCCAGTGAGACAGGGAGGTTAAGGTGGAGTACAGGCTCAGGGCATATTTGTGTGGATTTCTGCATTGGTACGTTCCAGTGAGACAGGGAGGTTATGGAGGGGTACAGGTTCAGAGGATATTTGTGTGGAGTTCTGCAATGGTACGTTCAGTTGAGACAGGGAGGTTATGGAGGGGTACAGGTTCAGGGTATATTTGTGTGGAGTTCTGCGTTGGTACGTTCCAGGGTAACTGGCAGGTTATGGAGGGGTACAGGTTCAGGGCATATTTGTGTGGAGCTCTGCATTGGTACGTTCCAGTGAGACAGGGAGGTTATGGAGGGGTACAGGTTCAGGGCAAATTTGTGTGGAGCTCTGCATTGGTACGTTCCTGTGAGACAGGGAGGTTATGGAGGTTACAGGTTCAGGGTATATTTGTGTGGAGTTCTGCAGTGGTACGTTCCAGTGAGACAGGGTGGTTATGGTGGAGTACAGGTTCAGGGCATATTTTTGTGGATTTCTGAATTGGTGCGTTCCAGTGAGACATGGAGGTTATGGAGGGGTACAGGTTCAGGGCATATTTGTGTGGAGTTCTGCAATGGTACGTTTCAGTGAGACAGTCAGGTTATGGAGGGGTACAGGTTCAGGGTATATTTGTGTGGAGTTCTGCGTTGGTACGTTCCAGGGTAACTGGGAGGTTATGGAGGGGTACAGGTTCAGGGCATATTTGTGTGTAGCTCTGCATTGGTACGTTCCAGTGAGACAGGGAGGTTATGGAGGGGTACAGGTTCAGGGCAAATTTGTGTGTAGTTCTGCAGTGGGACGTTCCAGTGAGACATGAGGTTATGGACGGGTACAGGTTCAGGGCATATTTGTGTGGACTTCTGCATTGGTACGTTCCAGTGAGACCGGGAGGTTATGGAGGGGTACAGGTTCAGGGCATATTTGTGTGGAGTTCTGCATTGGTACGTTCCAGTGTGACTGGGAGGTTACGGAGGGTACACGTTCAGGGCATATTTGTGTGGATTTCTGCAGTGGGACGTTCCAGTGAGACAGGGAGGTTATGGACGGGTACAGGTTCAGGGCATATTTGTGTGGAGTTCTGCATTGGTACGTTCCTGTGAGACAGGGAAGTTATGGAGGGTACAGGTTCAGGGCACATTTGTGTGGAGTTCTGCATTGGTACGTTCCAGTGAGACAGGGAGGTTATGGAGGGTAGAGGTTCAGGGCAAATTTGAGTGTAGTTCTGCATTGGTACGTTCCAGTGAGACAGGGAGTTTATGGAGGTTACAGGTTCAGGGCATATTTGTGTGGAGTTCTGCAGTGGTACGTTCCAGTGAGACAGGGTGGTTATGGTGGAGTACAGGTTCAGGGCATATTTTTGTGGATTTGTTCATTGGTACGTTCCAGTGAGACAGGGAGGTTATGGAGGGGTAGAGGTTCAGGGCATATTTGTGTGGAGTTCTGCAGTGGTACGTTCCAGTGAGACAGGGAGGTTAAGGTGGAGTACAGGTTCAGGGGATATTTGTGTGGATTTCTGCATTGGTACGTTCCAGTGAGACAGGGAAGTTATGGAGGGGTAAAGGTTCAGGGCATATTTGTGCGGAGTTCTGCATTGGTACGTTCCAGTGAGACAGGGAGGTTATGGAGGTGTACAGATTCAGGGCATATTTGTGTGGAGTTCTGTAGTGGGACGTTCCAGTGAGACAGGGAGGTTAAGGTGGAGTACAGGCTCAGGGCATATTTGTGTGGATTTCTGCATTGGTACGTTCCAGTGAGACAGGGAGGTTATGGAGGGGTACAGGTTCAGGGGATATTTGTGTGGAGTTCTGCAATGGTACGTTCAGTTGAGACAGGGAGGTTATGGAGGGGTACAGGTTCAGGGTATATTTGTGTGGAGTTCTGCGTTGGTACGTTCCAGGGTAACTGGGAGGTTATGGAGGGGTACAGGTTCAGGGCATATTTGTGTGGAGCTCTGCATTGGTACGTTCCAGTGAGACAGGGAGGTTATGGAGGGGTACAGGTTCAGGGCAAATTTGTGTGGAGCTCTGCATTGGTACGTTCCAGTGTGACTGGAAGGTTATGGAGGGTACACGTTCAGGGCATATTTGTGTGGAGTTCTGCATTGGTACGTTCCAGTGAGACAGGGAGGTTATGGAGGGTACAGGTTCAGGGCATATTTGTGTGGAGTTCTGCAGTGGGATGTTCCAGTGAGACAGGGAGGTTATGGAGGGTACAGGTTCAGGGCATATTTGTGTGGAGTTCTGCAGTGGGACGTTCCAGTGAGACAGGGAGGTTAAGGTGGAGTACAGGCTCAGGGCATATTTGTGTGGATTTCTGCATTGGTACGTTCCAGTGAGACAGGGAGGTTATGGAGGGGTACAGGTTCAGAGGATATTTGTGTGGAGTTCTGCAATGGTACGTTCAGTTGAGACAGGGAGGTTATGGAGGGGTACAGGTTCAGGGTATATTTGTGTGGAGTTCTGCGTTGGTACGTTCCAGGGTAACTGGCAGGTTATGGAGGGGTACAGGTTCAGGGCATATTTGTGTGGAGCTCTGCATTGGTACGTTCCAGTGAGACAGGGAGGTTATGGAGGGGTACAGGTTCAGGGCAAATTTGTGTGGAGCTCTGCATTGGTACGTTCCTGTGAGACAGGGAGGTTATGGAGGTTACAGGTTCAGGGTATATTTGTGTGGAGTTCTGCAGTGGTACGTTCCAGTGAGACAGGGTGGTTATGGTGGAGTACAGGTTCAGGGCATATTTTTGTGGATTTCTGAATTGGTGCGTTCCAGTGAGACATGGAGGTTATGGAGGGGTACAGGTTCAGGGCATATTTGTGTGGAGTTCTGCAATGGTACGTTTCAGTGAGACAGTCAGGTTATGGAGGGGTACAGGTTCAGGGTATATTTGTGTGGAGTTCTGCGTTGGTACGTTCCAGGGTAACTGGGAGGTTATGGAGGGGTACAGGTTCAGGGCATATTTGTGTGTAGCTCTGCATTGGTACGTTCCAGTGAGACAGGGAGGTTATGGAGGGGTACAGGTTCAGGGCAAATTTGTGTGTAGTTCTGCAGTGGGACGTTCCAGTGAGACAAGAGGTTATGGACGGGTACAGGTTCAGGGCATATTTGTGTGGACTTCTGCATTGGTACGTTCCAGTGAGACCGGGAGGTTATGGAGGGGTACAGGTTCAGGGCATATTTGTGTGGAGTTCTGCATTGGTACGTTCCAGTGTGACTGGGAGGTTACGGAGGGTACACGTTCAGGGCATATTTGTGTGGATTTCTGCAGTGGGACGTTCCAGTGAGACAGGGAGGTTATGGACGGGTACAGGTTCAGGGCATATTTGTGTGGAGTTCTGCATTGGTACGTTCCTGTGAGACAGGGAAGTTATGGAGGGTACAGGTTCAGGGCACATTTGTGTGGAGTTCTGCATTGGTACGTTCCAGTGAGACAGGGAGGTTATGGAGGGTAGAGGTTCAGGGCAAATTTGAGTGTAGTTCTGCATTGGTACGTTCCAGTGAGACAGGGAGTTTATGGAGGTTACAGGTTCAGGGCATATTTGTGTGGAGTTCTGCAGTGGTACGTTCCAGTGAGACAGGGTGGTTATGGTGGAGTACAGGTTCAGGGCATATTTTTGTGGATTTGTGCATTGGTACGTTCCAGTGAGACAGGGAGGTTATGGAGGGGTAGAGGTTCAGGGCATATTTGTGTGGAGTTCTGCAGTGGTACGTTCCAGTGAGACAGGGAGGTTAAGGTGGAGTACAGGTTCAGGGGATATTTGTGTGGATTTCTGCATTGGTACGTTCCAGTGAGACAGGGAAGTTATGGAGGGGTAAAGGTTCAGGGCATATTTGTGCGGAGTTCTGCATTGGTACGTTCCAGTGAGACAGGGAGGTTATGGAGGTGTACAGATTCAGGGCATATTTGTGTGGAGTTCTGTAGTGGGACGTTCCAGTGAGACAGGGAGGTTAAGGTGGAGTACAGGCTCAGGGCATATTTGTGTGGATTTCTGCATTGGTACGTTCCAGTGAGACAGGGAGGTTATGGAGGGGTACAGGTTCAGGGGATATTTGTGTGGGGTTCTGCAATGGTACGTTCAGTTGAGACAGGGAGGTTATGGAGGGGTACAGGTTCAGGGTATATTTGTGTGGAGTTCTGCGTTGGTACGTTCCAGGGTAACTGGGAGGTTATGGAGGGGTACAGGTTCAGGGCATATTTGTGTGGAGCTCTGCATTGGTACGTTCCAGTGAGACAGGGAGGTTATGGAGGGGTACAGGTTCAGGGCAAATTTGTGTGGAGCTCTGCATTGGTACGTTCCAGTGTGACTGGGAGGTTATGGAGGGTACACGTTCAGGGCATATTTGTGTGGAGTTCTGCATTGGTACGTTCCAGTGAGACAGGGAGGTTATGGAGGGTACAGGTTCAGGGCATATTTGTGTGGAGTTCTGCAGTGGGATGTTCCAGTGAGACAGGGAGGTTAAGGTGGAGTACAGGCTCAGGGCATATTTGTGTGGATTTCTGCATTGGTACGTTCCAGTGAGACAGGGAGGTTATGGAGGGGTACAGGTTCAGTGCATATTTGTGTGGAGTTCTGCAATGGTACGTTCCAGTGAGACAGGGAGGTTATGGAGGGGTACAGGTTCAGGGTATATTTGTGTGGAGTTCTGCGTTGGTACGTTCCAGGGTAACTTGGAGGTTATGGAGGGGTACAGGTTCAGGGCATATTTGTGTGGAGCTCTGCATTGGTACGTTCCAGTGAGACAGGGAGGTTATGGAGGGGTACAGGTTCAGGGCAAATTTGTGTGTAGTTCTGCAGTGGGACGTTCCAGTGAGACATGAGGTTATGGAGGGGTACAGGTTCAGGGCATTTTCTGTGAATTTCTGCTTTGGTGCGTTCCAGTGAGACAGGGAGGTTATGGAGGGGTACAGGTTCAGGGCATGTTTCTGTGGAGTTCTGCATTGGTACGTTCCAGTGAGACAGGGAGATTATGGAGGGGTACAGGTTCAGGGCAAATTTGTGTGGAGTTCTGCATTGGTACGTTCCAGTGAGACAAGGAGGTTATGGGCGGGTACAGGTTCAGGGCATATTTGTGTGGAGTTCTGCAGTGGGACGTTCCAGTGAGACAGGGAGGTTAAGGTGGAGTACAGGCTCAGGGCATATATGTGTGGATTTCTGCATTGGTACGTTCCAGTGAGACAGGGAGGTTATGGAGGGGTACAGGTTCAGAGGATATTTGTGTGGAGTTCTGCAATGGTACGTTCAGTTGAGACAGGGAGGTTATGGAGGGGTACAGGTTCAGGGTATATTTGTGTGGAGTTCTGCGTTGGTACGTTCCAGGGTAACTGGCAGGTTATGGAGGGGTACAGGTTCAGGGCATATTTGTGTGGAGCTCTGCATTGGTACGTTCCAGTGAGACAGGGAGGTTATGGAGGGGTACAGGTTCAGGGCAAATTTGTGTGGAGCACTGCATTGGTACGTTCCTGTGAGACAGGGAGGTTATGGAGGTTACAGGTTCAGGGTATATTTGTGTGGAGTTCTGCAGTGGTACGTTCCAGTGAGACAGGGTGGTTATGGTGGAGTACAGGTTCAGGGCATATTTTTGTGGATTTCTGAATTGGTGCGTTCCAGTGAGACATGGTGGTTATGGAGGGGTACAGGTTCAGGGCATATTTGTGTGGAGTTCTGCAATGGTACGTTTCAGTGAGACAGTGAGGTTATGGAGGGGTACAGGTTCAGGGTATATTTGTGTGGAGCTCTGCGTTGGTACGTTCCAGGGTAACTGGGAGGTTATGGAGGGGTACAGGTTCAGGGCATATTTGTGTGGAGTTCTGCAGTGGGTCGTTCCAGTGAGACAGGGAGGTTAAGGTGGAGTACAGGCTCAGGGCATATTTGTGTGGATTTCTGCATTGGTACGTTCCAGTGAGACAGGGAGGTTATGGAGGGGTACAGGTTCAGAGGATATTTGTGTGGAGTTCTGCAATGGTACGTTCAGTTGAGACAGGGAGGTTATGGAGGGGTACAGGTTCAGGGTATATTTGTGTGGAGTTCTGCGTTGGTACGTTCCAGGGTAACTGGCAGATTATGGAGGGGTACAGGTTCAGGGCATATTTGTGTGGAGTTCTGCAGTGGGACGTTCCAGTGAGACAGGGAGGTTAAGGTTGAGTACAGGTTCAGGGCATATTTGTGTGGATTTCTGCATTGGTACGTTCCAGTGAGACAGGGAGGTTATGGAGGGGTACAGGTTCAGTGCATATTTGTGTGGAGTTCTGCAATGGTACGTTCCAGTGAGACAGGGAGGTTATGGAGGGGTACAGGTTCAGGGTATATTTGTGTGGAGTTCTGCGTTGGTACGTTCCAGGGTAACTGGGAGGTTATGGAGGGGTACAGGTTCAGGGCATATTTGTGTGGAGCTCTGCATTGGTACGCTCCAGTGAGACAGGGAGGTTATGGAGGGGTACAGGTTCAGGGCAAATTTGTGTGTTGTTCTGCAGTGGGACGTTCCAGTGAGACATGAGGTTATGGAGGGCTACAGGTTCAGGGCATTTTCTGTGAATTTCTGCTTTGGTACGTTCCAGTGAGACAGGGAGGTTATGGAGGGGTACAGGTTCAGGGCATGTTTCTGTGGAGTTCTGCATTGGTACGTTCCAGTGAGACAGGGAGATTATGGAGGGGTACAGGTTCAGGGCAAATTTGTGTGGAGTTCTGCATTGGTACGTTCCAGTGAGACAAGGAGGTTATGGGCGGGTACAGGTTCAGGGCATATTTGTGTGCAATTCTGCATTGGTACGTTCCAGTGCGACAGGGAGGTTATGGAGGGTACAGGTTCAGGGCATATTTTTGTGGAGTTCTGCATTGGTACGTTCCAGTGAGACAGGGAGATTTTGGAGGGGTACAGGTTCAGGGAATATTTGTTTGGAGTTCTGCGTTGGTACGTTCCAGTGTGACTGGGAGGTTATGGATGGGTATAGGTTCAGGGCATATTTGTTTGGAGTTCTGCATTGGTACGTTCCAGTGTGACTGGGAGGTTACGGAGGGTACACGTTCAGGGCATATTTGTGTGGATTTCTGCAGTGGGACGTTCCAGTGAGACAGGGAGGTTATGGACGGGTACAGGTTCAGGGCATATTTGTGTGGAGTTCTGCATTGGTACGTTCCTGTGAGACAGGGAAGTTATGGAGGGTACAGGTTCAGGGCACATTTGTGTGGAGTTCTGCATTGGTACGATCCAGTGAGACAGGGAGGTTATGGAGGGTAGAGGTTCAGGGCAAATTTGAGTGTAGTTCTGCATTGGTACGTTCCAGTGAGACAGGGAGTTTATGGAGGTTACAGGTTCAGGGCATATTTGTGTGGAGTTCTGCAGTGGTACGTTCCAGTGAGACAGGGTGGTTATGGTGGAGTACAGGTTCAGGGCATATTTTTGTGGATTTGTGCATTGGTACGTTCCAGTGAGACAGGGAGGTTATGGAGGGGTAGAGGTTCAGGGCATATTTGTGTGGAGTTCTGCAGTGGTACGTTCCAGTGAGACAGGGAGGTTAAGGTGGAGTACAGGTTCAGGGGATATTTGTGTGGATTTCTGCATTGGTACGTTCCAGTGAGACAGGGAAGTTATGGAGGGGTAAAGGTTCAGGGCATATTTGTGCGGAGTTCTGCATTGGTACGTTCCAGTGAGACAGGGAGGTTATGGAGGGGTACAGATTCAGGGCATATTTGTGTGGAGTTCTGCAGTGGGACGTTCCAGTGAGACAGGGAGGTTAAGGTGGAGTACAGGCTCAGGGCATATTTGTGTGGATTTCTGCATTGGTACGTTCCAGTGAGACAGGGAGGTTATGGAGGGGTACAGGTTCAGGGGATATTTGTGTGGAGTTCTGCAATGGTACGTTCAGTTGAGACAGGGAGGTTATGGAGGGGTACAGGTTCAGGGTATATTTGTGTGGAGTTCTGCGTTGGTACGTTCCAGGGTAACTGGGAGGTTATGGAGGGGTACAGGTTCAGGGCATATTTGTGTGGAGCTCTGCATTGGTACGTTCCAGTGAGACAGGGAGGTTATGGAGGGGTACAGGTTCAGGGCAAATTTGTGTGGAGCTCTGCATTGGTACGTTCCAGTGTGACTGGGAGGTTATGGAGGGTACACGTTCAGGGCATATTTGTGTGGAGTTCTGCATTGGTACGTTCCAGTGAGACAGGGAGGTTATGGAGGGTACAGGTTCAGGGCATATTTGTGTGGAGTTCTGCAGTGGGACGTTCCAGTGAGACAGGGAGGTTAAGGTGGAGTACAGGCTCAGGGCATATTTGTGTGGATTTCTGCATTGGTACGTTCCAGTGAGACAGGGAGGTTATGGAGGGGTACAGGTTCAGAGGATATTTGTGTGGAGTTCTGCAATGGTACGTTCAGTTGAGACAGGGAGGTTATGGAGGGGTACAGGTTCAGGGTATATTTGTGTGGAGTTCTGCGTTGGTACGTTCCAGGGTAACTGGCAGGTTATGGAGGGTACAGGTTCAGGGCATATTTGTGTGGAGCTCTGCATTGGTACGTTCCAGTGAGACAGGGAGGTTATGGAGGGGTACAGGTTCAGGGCAAATTTGTGTGGAGCTCTGAATTGGTGCGTTCCAGTGAGACATGGAGGTTATGGAGGGGTACAGGTTCAGGGCATATTTGTGTGGAGTTCTGCAATGGTACGTTTCAGTGAGACAGTCAGGTTATGGAGGGGTACAGGTTCAGGGTATATTTGTGTGGAGTTCTGCGTTGGTACGTTCCAGGGTAACTGGGAGGTTATGGAGGGGTACAGGTTCAGGGCATATTTGTGTGTAGCTCTGCATTGGTACGTTCCAGTGAGACAGGGAGGTTATGGAGGGGTACAGGTTCAGGGCAAATTTGTGTGTAGTTCTGCAGTGGGACGTTCCAGTGAGACATGAGGTTATGGACGGGTACAGGTTCAGGGCATATTTGTGTGGACTTCTGCATTGGTACGTTCCAGTGAGACCGGGAGGTTATGGAGGGGTACAGGTTCAGGGCATATTTGTGTGGAGTTCTGCATTGGTACGTTCCAGTGTGACTGGGAGGTTACGGAGGGTACACGTTCAGGGCATATTTGTGTGGATTTCTGCAGTGGGACGTTCCAGTGAGACAGGGAGGTTATGGACGGGTACAGGTTCAGGGCATATTTGTGTGGAGTTCTGCATTGGTACGTTCCTGTGAGACAGGGAAGTTATGGAGGGTACAGGTTCAGGGCACATTTGTGTGGAGTTCTGCATTGGTACGTTCCAGTGAGACAGGGAGTTTATGGAGGTTACAGGTTCAGGGCATATTTGTGTGGAGTTCTGCAGTGGTACGTTCCAGTGAGACAGGGTGGTTATGGTGGAGTACAGGTTCAGGGCATATTTTTGTGGATTTGTGCATTGGTACGTTCCAGTGAGACAGGGAGGTTATGGAGGGGTAGAGGTTCAGGGCATATTTGTGTGGAGTTCTGCAGTGGTACGTTCCAGTGAGACAGGGAGGTTAAGGTGGAGTACAGGTTCAGGGGATATTTGTGTGGATTTCTGCATTGGTACGTTCCAGTGAGACAGGGAAGTTATGGAGGGGTAAAGGTTCAGGGCATATTTGTGCGGAGTTCTGCATTGGTACGTTCCAGTGAGACAGGGAGGTTATGGAGGTGTACAGATTCAGGGCATATTTGTGTGGAGTTCTGTAGTGGGACGTTCCAGTGAGACAGGGAGGTTAAGGTGGAGTACAGGCTCAGGGCATATTTGTGTGGATTTCTGCATTGGTACGTTCCAGTGAGACAGGGAGGTTATGGAGGGGTACAGGTTCAGGGGATATTTGTGTGGAGTTCTGCAATGGTACGTTCAGTTGAGACAGGGAGGTTATGGAGGGGTACAGGTTCAGGGTATATTTGTGTGGAGTTCTGCGTTGGTACGTTCCAGGGTAACTGGGAGGTTATGGAGGGGTACAGGTTCAGGGCATATTTGTGTGGAGCTCTGCATTGGTACGTTCCAGTGAGACAGGGAGGTTATGGAGGGGTACAGGTTCAGGGCAAATTTGTGTGGAGCTCTGCATTGGTACGTTCCAGTGTGACTGGGAGGTTATGGAGGGTACACGTTCAGGGCATATTTGTGTGGAGTTCTGCATTGGTACGTTCCAGTGAGACAGGGAGGTTATGGAGGGTACAGGTTCAGGGCATATTTGTGTGGAGTTCTGCAGTGGGATGTTCCAGTGAGACAGGGAGGTTATGGAGGGGTACAGGTTCAGGGTATATTTGTGTGGAGTTCTGCGTTGGTACGTTCCAGGGTAACTGGCAGATTATGGAGGGGTACAGGTTCAGGGCATATTTGTGTGGAGTTCTGCAGTGGGACGTTCCAGTGAGACAGGGAGGTTAAGGTTGAGTACAGGTTCAGGGCATATTTGTGTGGATTTCTGCATTGGTACGTTCCAGTGAGACAGGGAGGTTATGGAGGGGTACAGGTTCAGTGCATATTTGTGTGGAGTTCTGCAATGGTACGTTCCAGTGAGACAGGGAGGTTATGGAGGGGTACAGGTTCAGGGTATATTTGTGTGGAGTTCTGCGTTGGTACGTTCCAGGGTAACTGGGAGGTTATGGAGGGGTACAGGTTCAGGGCATATTTGTGTGGAGCTCTGCATTGGTACGCTCCAGTGAGACAGGGAGGTTATGGAGGGGTACAGGTTCAGGGCAAATTTGTGTGTAGTTCTGCAGTGGGACGTTCCAGTGAGACATGAGGTTATGGAGGGGTACAGGTTCAGGGCATTTTCTGTGAATTTCTGCTTTGGTACGTTCCAGTGAGACAGGGAGGTTATGGAGGGGTACAGGTTCAGGGCATGTTTCTGTGGAGTTCTGCATTGGTACGTTCCAGTGAGACAGGGAGATTATGGAGGGGTACAGGTTCAGGGCAAATTTGTGTGGAGTTCTGCATTGGTACGTTCCAGTGAGACAAGGAGGTTATGGGCGGGTACAGGTTCAGGGCATATTTGTGTGCAATTCTGCATTGGTACGTTCCAGTGCGACAGGGAGGTTATGGAGGGTACAGGTTCAGGGCATATTTTTGTGGAGTTCTCATTGGTACGTTCCAGTGAGACAGGGAGATTTTGGAGGGGTACAGGTTCAGGGAATATTTGTTTGGAGTTCTGCGTTGGTACGTTCCAGTGTGACTGGGAGGTTATGGATGGGTATAGGTTCAGGGCATATTTGTTTGGAGTTCTGCATTGGTACGTTCCAGTGTGACTGGGAGGTTACGGAGGGTACACGTTCAGGGCATATTTGTGTGGATTTCTGCAGTGGGACGTTCCAGTGAGACAGGGAGGTTATGGACGGGTACAGGTTCAGGGCATATTTGTGTGGAGTTCTGCATTGGTACGTTCCTGTGAGACAGGGAAGTTATGGAGGGTACAGGTTCAGGGCACATTTGTGTGGAGTTCTGCATTGGTACGATCCAGTGAGACAGGGAGGTTATGGAGGGTAGAGGTTCAGGGCAAATTTGAGTGTAGTTCTGCATTGGTACGTTCCAGTGAGACAGGGAGTTTATGGAGGTTACAGGTTCAGGGCATATTTGTGTGGAGTTCTGCAGTGGTACGTTCCAGTGAGACAGGGTGGTTATGGTGGAGTACAGGTTCAGGGCATATTTTTGTGGATTTGTGCATTGGTACGTTCCAGTGAGACAGGGAGGTTATGGAGGGGTAGAGGTTCAGGGCATATTTGTGTGGAGTTCTGCAGTGGTACGTTCCAGTGAGACAGGGAGGTTAAGGTGGAGTACAGGTTCAGGGGATATTTGTGTGGATTTCTGCATTGGTACGTTCCAGTGAGACAGGGAAGTTATGGAGGGGTAAAGGTTCAGGGCATATTTGTGCGGAGGTCTGCATTGGTACGTTCCAGTGAGACAGGGAGGTTATGGAGGGGTACAGATTCAGGGCATATTTGTGTGGAGTTCTGCAGTGGGACGTTCCAGTGAGACAGGGAGGTTAAGGTGGAGTACAGGCTCAGGGCATATTTGTGTGGATTTCTGCATTGGTACGTTCCAGTGAGACAGGGAGGTTATGGAGGGGTACAGGTTCAGGGGATATTTGTGTGGAGTTCTGCAATGGTACGTTTAGTTGAGACAGGGAGGTTATGGAGGGGTACAGGTTCAGGGTATATTTGTGTGGAGTTCTGCGTTGGTACGTTCCAGGGTAACTGGGAGGTTATGGAGGGGTACAGGTTCAGGGCATATTTGTGTGGAGCTCTGCATTGGTACGTTCCAGTGAGACAGGGAGGTTATGGAGGGGTACAGGTTCAGGGCAAATTTGTGTGGAGCTCTGCATTGGTACGTTCCAGTGTGACTGGGAGGTTATGGAGGGTACACGTTCAGGGCATATTTGTGTGGAGTTCTGCATTGGTACGTTCCAGTGAGACAGGGAGGTTATGGAGGGTACAGGTTCAGGGCATATTTGTGTGGAGTTCTGCAGTGGGACGTTCCAGTGAGACAGGGAGGTTAAGGTGGAGTACAGGCTCAGGGCATATTTGTGTGGATTTCTGCATTGGTACGTTCCAGTGAGACAGGGAGGTTATGGAGGGGTACAGGTTCAGAGGATATTTGTGTGGAGTTCTGCAATGGTACGTTCAGTTGAGACAGGGAGGTTATGGAGGGGTACAGGTTCAGGGTATATTTGTGTGGAGTTCTGCGTTGGTACGTTCCAGGGTAACTGGCAGGTTATGGAGGGGTACAGGTTCAGGGCATATTTGTGTGGAGCTCTGCATTGGTACGTTCCAGTGAGACAGGGAGGTTATGGAGGGGTACAGGTTCAGGGCAAATTTGTGTGGAGCTCTGCATTGGTACGTTCCTGTGAGACAGGGAGGTTATGGAGGTTACAGGTTCAGGGTATATTTGTGTGGAGTTCTGCAGTGGTACGTTCCAGTGAGACAGGGTGGTTATGGTGGAGTACAGGTTCAGGGCATATTTTTGTGGATTTCTGAATTGGTGCGTTCCAGTGAGACATGGAGGTTATGGAGGGGTACAGGTTCAGGGCATATTTGTGTGGAGTTCTGCAATGGTACGTTTCAGTGAGACAGTCAGGTTATGGAGGGGTACAGGTTCAGGGTATATTTGTGTGGAGTTCTGCGTTGGTACGTTCCAGGGTAACTGGGAGGTTATGGAGGGGTACAGGTTCAGGGCATATTTGTGTGTAGCTCTGCATTGGTACGTTCCAGTGAGACAGGGAGGTTATGGAGGGGTACAGGTTCAGGGCAAATTTGTGTGTAGTTCTGCAGTGGGACGTTCCAGTGAGACATGAGGTTATGGACGGGTACAGGTTCAGGGCATATTTGTGTGGACTTCTGCATTGGTACGTTCCAGTGAGACCGGGAGGTTATGGAGGGGTACAGGTTCAGGGCATATTTGTGTGGAGTTCTGCATTGGTACGTTCCAGTGTGACTGGGAGGTTACGGAGGGTACACGTTCAGGGCATATTTGTGTGGATTTCTGCAGTGGGACGTTCCAGTGAGACAGGGAGGTTATGGACGGGTACAGGTTCAGGGCATATTTGTGTGGAGTTCTGCATTGGTACGTTCCTGTGAGACAGGGAAGTTATGGAGGGTACAGGTTCAGGGCACATTTGTGTGGAGTTCTGCATTGGTACGTTCCAGTGAGACAGGGAGTTTATGGAGGTTACAGGTTCAGGGCATATTTGTGTGGAGTTCTGCAGTGGTACGTTCCAGTGAGACAGGGTGGTTATGGTGGAGTACAGGTTCAGGGCATATTTTTGTGGATTTGTGCATTGGTACGTTCCAGTGAGACAGGGAGGTTATGGAGGGGTAGAGGTTCAGGGCATATTTGTGTGGAGTTCTGCAGTGGTACGTTCCAGTGAGACAGGGAGGTTAAGGTGGAGTACAGGTTCAGGGGATATTTGTGTGGATTTCTGCATTGGTACGTTCCAGTGAGACAGGGAAGTTATGGAGGGGTAAAGGTTCAGGGCATATTTGTGCGGAGTTCTGCATTGGTACGTTCCAGTGAGACAGGGAGGTTATGGAGGTGTACAGATTCAGGGCATATTTGTGTGGAGTTCTGTAGTGGGACGTTCCAGAGAGACAGGGAGGTTAAGGTGGAGTACAGGCTCAGGGCATATTTGTGTGGATTTCTGCATTGGTACGTTCCAGTGAGACAGGGAGGTTATGGAGGGGTACAGGTTCAGGGGATATTTGTGTGGAGTTCTGCAATGGTACGTTCAGTTGAGACAGGGAGGTTATGGAGGGGTACAGGTTCAGGGTATATTTGTGTGGAGTTCTGCGTTGGTACGTTCCAGGGTAACTGGGAGGTTATGGAGGGGTACAGGTTCAGGGCATATTTGTGTGGAGCTCTGCATTGGTACGTTCCAGTGAGACAGGGAGGTTATGGAGGGGTACAGGTTCAGGGCAAATTTGTGTGGAGCTCTGCATTGGTACGTTCCAGTGTGACTGGGAGGTTATGGAGGGTACACGTTCAGGGCATATTTGTGTGGAGTTCTGCATTGGTACGTTCCAGTGAGACAGGGAGGTTATGGAGGGTACAGGTTCAGGGCATATTTGTGTGGAGTTCTGCAGTGGGATGTTCCAGTGAGACAGGGAGGTTAAGGTGGAGTACAGGCTCAGGGCATATTTGTGTGGATTTCTGCATTGGTACGTTCCAGTGAGACAGGGAGGTTATGGAGGGGTACAGGTTCAGTGCATATTTGTGTGGAGTTCTGTAATGGTACGTTCCAGTGAGACAGGGAGGTTATGGAGGGGTACAGGTTCAGGGTATATTTGTGTGGAGTTCTGCGTTGGTACGTTCCAGGGTAACTTGGAGGTTATGGAGGGGTACAGGTTCAGGGCATATTTGTGTGGAGCTCTGCATTGGTACGTTCCAGTGAGACAGGGAGGTTATGGAGGGGTACAGGTTCAGGGCAAATTTGTGTGTAGTTCTGCAGTGGGACGTTCCAGTGAGACATGAGGTTATGGAGGGGTACAGGTTCAGGGCATTTTCTGTGAATTTCTGCTTTGGTACGTTCCAGTGAGACAGGGAGGTTATGGAGGGGTACAGGTTCAGGGCATGTTTCTGTGGAGTTCTGCATTGGTACGTTCCAGTGAGACAGGGAGATTATGGAGGGGTACAGGTTCAGGGCATATTTGTGTGGAGTTCTGCATTGGTACGTTCCAGTGAGACAAGGAGGTTATGGGCGGGTACAGGTTCAGGGCATATTTGTGTGCAATTCTGCATTGGTACGTTCCAGTGCGACAGGGAGGTTATGGAGGGTACAGGTTCAGGGCATATTTTTGTGGAGTTCTGCATTGGTACGTTCCAGTGAGACAGGGAGATTTTGGAGGGGTACAGGTTCAGGGAATATTTGTTTGGAGTTCTGCGTTGGTACGTTCCAGTGTGACTGGGAGGTTATGGAGGGGTATAGGTTCAGGGCATATTTGTTTGGAGTTCTGCATTGGTACGTTCCAGTGTGACTGGGAGGTTACGGAGGGTACACGTTCAGGGCATATTTGTGTGGATTTCTGCAGTGGGACGTTCCAGTGAGACAGGGAGGTTATGGACGGGTACAGGTTCAGGGCATATTTGTGTGGAGTTCTGCATTGGTACGTTCCTGTGAGACAGGGAAGTTATGGAGGGTACAGGTTCAGGGCACATTTGTGTGGAGTTCTGCATTGGTACGTTCCAGTGAGACAGGGAGGTTATGGAGGGTAGAGGTTCAGGGCAAATTTGAGTGTAGTTCTGCATTGGTACGTTCCAGTGAGACAGGGAGTTTATGGAGGTTACAGGTTCAGGGCATATTTGTGTGGAGTTCTGCAGTGGTACGTTCCAGTGAGACAGGGTGGTTATGGTGGAGTACAGGTTCAGGGCATATTTTTGTGGATTTGTGCATTGGTACGTTCCAGTGAGACAGGGAGGTTATGGAGGGGTAGAGGTTCAGGGCATATTTGTGTGGAGTTCTGCAGTGGTACGTTCCAGTGAGACAGGGAGGTTAAGGTGGAGTACAGGTTCAGGGGATATTTGTGTGGATTTCTGCATTGGTACGTTCCAGTGAGACAGGGAAGTTATGGAGGGGTAAAGGTTCAGGGCATATTTGTGCGGAGTTCTGCATTGGTACGTTCCAGTGAGACAGGGAGGTTATGGAGGGGTACAGATTCAGGGCATATTTGTGTGGAGTTCTGCAGTGGGACGTTCCAGTGAGACAGGGAGGTTAAGGTGGAGTACAGGCTCAGGGCATATTTGTGTGGATTTCTGCATTGGTACGTTCCAGTGAGACAGGGAGGTTATGGAGGGGTACAGGTCCAGGGGATATTTGTGTGGAGTTCTGCAATGGTACGTTCAGTTGAGACAGGGAGGTTATGGAGGGGTACAGGTTCAGGGTATATTTGTGTGGAGTTCTGCGTTGGTACGTTCCAGGGTAACTGGGAGGTTATGGAGGGGTACAGGTTCAGGGCATATTTGTGTGGAGCTCTGCATTGGTACGTTCCAGTGAGACAGGGAGGTTATGGAGGGGTACAGGTTCAGGGCAAATTTGTGTGGAGCTCTGCATTGGTACGTTCCAGTGTGACTGGGAGGTTATGGAGGGTACACGTTCAGGGCATATTTGTGTGGAGTTCTGCATTGGTACGTTCCAGTGAGACAGGGAGGTTATGGAGGGTACAGGTTCAGGGCATATTTGTGTGGAGTTCTGCAGTGGGACGTTCCAGTGAGACAGGGAGGTTAAGGTGGAGTACAGGCTCAGGGCATATTTGTGTGGATTTCTGCATTGGTACGTTCCAGTGAGATAGGGAGGTTATGGAGGGGTACAGGTTCAGAGGATATTTGTGTGGAGTTCTGCAATGGTACGTTCAGTTGAGACAGGGAGGTTATGGAGGGGTACAGGTTCAGGGTATATTTGTGTGGAGTTCTGCGTTGGTACGTTCCAGGGTAACTGGCAGGTTATGGAGGGGTACAGGTTCAGGGCATATTTGTGTGGAGCTCTGCATTGGTACGTTCCAGTGAGACAGGGAGGTTATGGAGGGGTACAGGTTCAGGGCAAATTTGTGTGGAGCTCTGCATTGGTACGTTCCTGTGAGACAGGGAGGTTATGGAGGTTACAGGTTCAGGGTATATTTGTGTGGAGTTCTGCAGTGGTACGTTCCAGTGAGACAGGGTGGTTATGGTGGAGTACAGGTTCAGGGCATATTTTTGTGGATTTCTGAATTGGTGCGTTCCAGTGAGACATCGAGGTTATGGAGGGGTACAGGTTCAGGGCATATTTGTGTGGAGTTCTGCAATGGTACGTTTCAGTGAGACAGTGAGGTTATGGAGGGGTACAGGTTCAGGGTATATTTGTGTGGAGTTCTGCGTTGGTACGTTCCAGGGTAACTGGGAGGTTATGGAGGGGTACAGGTTCAGGGCATATTTGTGTGTAGCTCTGCATTGGTACTTTCCAGTGAGACAGGGAGGTTATGGAGGGGTACAGGTTCAGGGCAAATTTGTGTGTAGTTCTGCAGTGGGACGTTCCAGTGAGACATGAGGTTATGGACGGGTACAGGTTCAGGGCATATTTGTGTGGACTTCTGCATTGGTACGTTCCAGTGAGACCGGGAGGTTATGGAGGGGTACAGGTTCAGGGCATATTTGTGTGGAGTTCTGCATTGGTACGTTCCAGTGAGACAGGGAGGTTATGGAGGGGTACAGGTTAGGGGAAATTTGAGTGTAGTTCTGCATTGGTACGTTCCAGTGAGACAGGGAGGTTATGGAGGGTACAGGTTCACCGCATATTTGTGTGGAGTTCTGCAGTGGTACGTTCCAGAGAGACAGGGAGGTTATGGACGGGTACAGGTTCAGGGCATATTTGTGTGGAGTTCTGCATTGGTACTTTCCAGTGAGACAGGGAGGTTATGGAGGATACAGGTTCATGGCAGATTTGTGTGGAGTTCTGCAGTGGCACGTTCCAGTGAGACAGGGAGGTTATGGACGTGTGCATGTTCGTGGCATATTTGTGTGGAGTTCTGCATTGGTACATTCCAGTGAGACAGGGATGTTATGGAGGGTTAAAGGTTCAGGGCATATTTGTGGGGAGTTCTGCAGTGGGACGTTCCAGTGAGACAGGGAGGTTAAGGTGGAGTACAGGTTCAGGGCATATTTGTGTGGATTTCTGCATTGGTTCGTTCCAGTGAGACAGGGAGGTTATGGAGGGGTACAGGTTCAGGGGATATTTGTGTGGAGTTCTGCAATGGTACGTTCCAGTGAGACAGGGAGGTTATGGAGGGGTACAGGTTCAGGGTATATTTGTGTGGAGTTCTGCGTTGGTACGTTCCAGTGAGACAGGGAGGTTATGGAGGGGTACAGGTTCAGGGCATATTTGTGTGGAGCTCTGCATTGGTACGTTCCAGTTAGACAGGGAGATTATGGAGGGGTACAGGTTCAGGGCAAATTTGTGTGGAGTTCTGCATTGGTACGTTCCAGTGAGACAAGGAGGTTATGGGCGGGTACAGGTTCAGGGCATATTTGTGTGCAATTCTGCATTGGTACGTTCCAGTGCGACAGGGAGGTTATGGAGGGTAGAGGTTCAGGGCAAATTTGAGTGTAGTTCTGCATTGGTACGTTCCAGTGAGACAGGGAGTTCATGGAGGTTACAGGTTCAGGGCATATTTGTGTGGAGTTCTGCAGTGGTACGTTCCAGTGAGACAGGGTGGTTATGGTGGAGTACAGGTTCAGGGCATATTTTTGTGGATTTCTGCATTGGTACGTTCCAGTGAGACAGGGAGGTTATGGAGGGTACAGGTTCAGGGCATATTTGTGTGGAGTTCTGCAGTGGGACGTTCCAGTGAGACAGGGAGTTTAAGGTGGAGTACAGGCTCAGGGCATATTTGTGTGGATTTCTGCATTGGTACGTTCCAGTGAGATAGGGAGGTTATGGAGGGGTACAGGTTCAGAGGATATTTGTGTGGAGTTCTGCAATGGTACGTTCAGTTGAGACAGGGAGGTTATGGAGGGGTACAGGTTCAGGGTATATTTGTGTGGAGTTCTGCGTTGGTACGTTCCAGGGTAACTGGCAGGTTATGGAGGGGTACAGGTTCAGGGCATATTTGTGTGGAGCTCTGCATTGGTACGTTCCAGTGAGACAGGGAGGTTATGGAGGGGTACAGGTTCAGGGCAAATTTGTGTGGAGCTCTGCATTGGTACGTTCCTGTGAGACAGGGAGGTTATGGAGGTTACAGGTTCAGGGTATATTTGTGTGGAGTTCTGCATTGGTACGTTCCAGTGTGACTGGGAGGTTATGGAGGGTACACGTTCAGGGCATATTTGTGTGGAGTTCTGCATTGGTACGTTCCAGTGAGACAGGGAGGTTATGGAGGGTACAGGTTCAGGGCATATTTGTGTGGAGTTCTGCAGTGGGACGTTCCAGTGAGACAGGGAGGTTAAGGTGGAGTACAGGCTCAGGGCATATTTGTGTGGATTTCTGCATTGGTACGTTCCAGTGAGATAGGGAGGTTATGGAGGGGTACAGGTTCAGAGGATATTTGTGTGGAGTTCTGCAATGGTACGTTCAGTTGAGACAGGGAGGTTATGGAGGGGTACAGGTTCAGGGTATATTTGTGTGGAGTTCTGCGTTGGTACGTTCCAGGGTAACTGGCAGGTTATGGAGGGGTACAGGTTCAGGGCATATTTGTGTGGAGCTCTGCATTGGTACGTTCCAGTGAGACAGGGAGGTTATGGAGGGGTACAGGTTCAGGGCAAATTTGTGTGGAGCTCTGCATTGGTACGTTCCTGTGAGACAGGGAGGTTATGGAGGTTACAGGTTCAGGGTATATTTGTGTGGAGTTCTGCAGTGGTACGTTCCAGTGAGACAGGGTGGTTATGGTGGAGTACAGGTTCAGGGCATATTTTTGTGGATTTCTGAATTGGTGCGTTCCAGTGAGACATCGAGGTTATGGAGGGGTACAGGTTCAGGGCATATTTGTGTGGAGTTCTGCAATGGTACGTTTCAGTGAGACAGTGAGGTTATGGAGGGGTACAGGTTCAGGGTATATTTGTGTGGAGTTCTGCGTTGGTACGTTCCAGGGTAACTGGGAGGTTATGGAGGGGTACAGGTTAGGGGAAATTTGAGTGTAGTTCTGCATTGGTACGTTCCAGTGAGACAGGGAGGTTATGGAGGGTACAGGTTCACCGCATATTTGTGTGGAGTTCTGCAGTGGTACGTTCCAGAGAGACAGGGAGGTTATGGACGGGTACAGGTTCAGGGCATATTTGTGTGGAGTTCTGCATTGGTACTTTCCAGTGAGACAGGGAGGTTATGGAGGATACAGGTTCATGGCAGATTTGTGTGGAGTTCTGCAGTGGCACGTTCCAGTGAGACAGGGAGGTTATGGACGTGTGCATGTTCGTGGCATATTTGTGTGGAGTTCTGCATTGGTACATTCCAGTGAGACAGGGATGTTATGGAGGGTTAAAGGTTCAGGGCATATTTGTGGGGAGTTCTGCAGTGGGACGTTCCAGTGAGACAGGGAGGTTAAGGTGGAGTACAGGTTCAGGGCATATTTGTGTGGATTTCTGCATTGGTTCGTTCCAGTGAGACAGGGAGGTTATGGAGGGGTACAGGTTCAGGGGATATTTGTGTGGAGTTCTGCAATGGTACGTTCCAGTGAGACAGGGAGGTTATGGAGGGGTACAGGTTCAGGGTATATTTGTGTGGAGTTCTGCGTTGGTACGTTCCAGTGAGACAGGGAGGTTATGGAGGGGTACAGGTTCAGGGCATATTTGTGTGGAGCTCTGCATTGGTACGTTCCAGTTAGACAGGGAGATTATGGAGGGGTACAGGTTCAGGGCAAATTTGTGTGGAGTTCTGCATTGGTACGTTCCAGTGAGACAAGGAGGTTATGGGCGGGTACAGGTTCAGGGCATATTTGTGTGCAATTCTGCATCGGTACGTTCCAGTGCGACAGGGAGGTTATGGAGGGTAGAGGTTCAGGGCAAATTTGAGTGTAGTTCTGCATTGGTACGTTCCAGTGAGACAGGGAGTTCATGGAGGTTACAGGTTCAGGGCATATTTGTGTGGAGTTCTGCAGTGGTACGTTCCAGTGAGACAGGGTGGTTATGGTGGAGTACAGGTTCAGGGCATATTTTTGTGGATTTCTGCATTGGTACGTTCCAGTGAGACAGGGAGGTTATGGAGGGTACAGGTTCAGGGCATATTTGTGTGGAGTTCTGCAGTGGGACGTTCCAGTGAGACAGGGAGTTTAAGGTGGAGTACAGGCTCAGGGCATATTTGTGTGGATTTCTGCATTGGTACGTTCCAGTGAGATAGGGAGGTTATGGAGGGGTACAGGTTCAGAGGATATTTGTGTGGAGTTCTGCAATGGTACGTTCAGTTGAGACAGGGAGGTTATGGAGGGGTACAGGTTCAGGGTATATTTGTGTGGAGTTCTGCGTTGGTACGTTCCAGGGTAACTGGCAGGTTATGGAGGGGTACAGGTTCAGGGCATATTTGTGTGGAGCTCTGCATTGGTACGTTCCAGTGAGACAGGGAGGTTATGGAGGGGTACAGGTTCAGGGCAAATTTGTGTGGAGCTCTGCATTGGTACGTTCCTGTGAGACAGGGAGGTTATGGAGGTTACAGGTTCAGGGTATATTTGTGTGGAGTTCTGCAGTGGTACGTTCCAGTGAGACAGGGTGGTTATGGTGGAGTACAGGTTCAGGGCATATTTTTGTGGATTTCTGAATTGGTGCGTTCCAGTGAGACATCGAGGTTATGGAGGGGTACAGGTTCAGGGCATATTTGTGTGGAGTTCTGCAATGGTACGTTTCAGTGAGACAGTGAGGTTATGGAGGGGTACAGGTTCAGGGTATATTTGTGTGGAGTTCTGCGTTGGTACGTTCCAGGGTAACTGGGAGGTTATGGAGGGGTACAGGTTCAGGGCATATTTGTGTGTAGCTCTGCATTGGTACTTTCCAGTGAGACAGGGAGGTTATGGAGGGGTACAGGTTCAGGGCAAATTTGTGTGTAGTTCTGCAGTGGGACGTTCCAGTGAGACATCAGGTTATGGACGGGTACAGGTTCAGGGCATATTTGTGTGGACTTCTGCATTGGTACGTTCCAGTGAGACCGGGAGGTTATGGAGGGGTACAGGTTCAGGGCATATTTGTGTGGAGTTCTGCATTGGTACGTTCCAGTGAGACAGGGAGGTTATGGAGGGGTACAGGTTAGGGGAAATTTGAGTGTAGTTCTGCATTGGTACGTTCCAGTGAGACAGGGAGGTTATGGAGGGTACAGGTTCACCGCATATTTGTGTGGAGTTCTGCAGTGGTACGTTCCAGAGAGACAGGGAGGTTATGGACGGGTACAGGTTCAGGGCATATTTGTGTGGAGTTCTGCATTGGTACTTTCCAGTGAGACAGGGAGGTTATGGAGGATACAGGTTCATGGCAGATTTGTGTGGAGTTCTGCAGTGGCACGTTCCAGTGAGACAGGGAGGTTATGGACGTGTGCATGTTCGTGGCATATTTGTGTGGAGTTCTGCATTGGTACATTCCAGTGAGACAGGGATGTTATGGAGGGTTAAAGGTTCAGGGCATATTTGTGGGGAGTTCTGCAGTGGGACGTTCCAGTGAGACAGGGAGGTTAAGGTGGAGTACAGGTTCAGGGCATATTTGTGTGGATTTCTGCATTGGTTCGTTCCAGTGAGACAGGGAGGTTATGGAGGGGTACAGGTTCAGGGGATATTTGTGTGGAGTTCTGCAATGGTACGTTCCAGTGAGACAGGGAGGTTATGGAGGGGTACAGGTTCAGGGTATATTTGTGTGGAGTTCTGCGTTGGTACGTTCCAGTGAGACAGGGAGGTTATGGAGGGGTACAGGTTCAGGGCATATTTGTGTGGAGCTCTGCATTGGTACGTTCCAGTTAGACAGGGAGATTATGGAGGGGTACAGGTTCAGGGCAAATTTGTGTGGAGTTCTGCATTGGTACGTTCCAGTGAGACAAGGAGGTTATGGGCGGGTACAGGTTCAGGGCATATTTGTGTGCAATTCTGCATTGGTACGTTCCAGTGCGACAGGGAGGTTATGGAGGGTAGATGTTCAGGGCAAATTTGAGTGTAGTTCTGCATTGGTACGTTCCAGTGAGACAGGGAGTTCATGGAGGTTACAGGTTCAGGGCATATTTGTGTGGAGTTCTGCAGTGGTACGTTCCAGTGAGACAGGGTGGTTATGGTGGAGTACAGGTTCAGGGCATATTTTTGTGGATTTCTGCATTGGTACGTTCCAGTGAGACAGGGAGGTTATGGAGGGGTACAGGTTCAGGGCATATTTGTGTGGAGTTCTGCAGTGGTACGTTCCAGTGAGACAGGGAGGTTAAGGTGGAGTACAGGTTCAGGGGATATTTGTGTGGATTTCTGCATTGGTACGTTCCAGTGAGACAGGGAGGTTATGGAGGGGTAAAGGTTCAGGGCATATTTGTGCGGAGTTCAGCATTGGTACGTTCCAGTGAGACAGGGAGGTTATGGAGGGGTACAGGATCAGGGCATATTTGTGTGGAGTTCTGCAGTGGGACGTTCCAGTGAGACAGGGAGGTTAAGGTGGAGTACAGGCTCAGGGCATATTTGTGTGGATTTCTGCATTGGTACGTTCCAGTGAGACAGGGAGGTTATGGAGGGGTACAGGTTCAGGGGATATTTGTGTGGAGTTCTGCAATGGTACGTTCAGTTGAGACAGGGAGGTTATGGAGGGGTACAGGTTCAGGGTATATTTGTGTGGAGTTCTGCGTTGGTACGTTCCAGGGTAACTGGGAGGTTATGGAGGGGTACAGGTTCAGGGCAAATTTGTGTGGAGCTCTGCATTGGTACGTTCCAGTGTGACTGGGAGGTTATGGAGGGTACACGTTCAGGGCATATTTGTGTGGAGTTCTGCATTGGTACGTTCCAGTGAGACAGGGAGGTTATGGAGGGTACAGGTTCAGGGCAAATTTGAGTGTAGTTCTGCATTGGTACGTTCCTGTGAGACAGGGAGGTTATGGAGGTTACAGGTTCAGGGTATATTTGTGTGGAGTTCTGCAGTGGTACGTTCCAGTGATACAGGGTGGTTATGGTGGAGTACAGGTTCAGGGCATATTTTTGTGGATTTCTGAATTGGTGCGTTCCAGTGAGACATGGAGGTTATGGAGGGGTACAGGTTCAGGGCATATTTGTGTGGAGTTCTGCAATGGTACGTTTCAGTGAGACAGGGAGGTTATGGAGGGGTACAGGTTCAGGGTATATTTGTGTGGAGTTCTGCGTTGGTACGTTCCAGGGTAACTGGGAGGTTATGGAGGGGTACAGGTTCAGGGCATATTTGTGTGTAGCTCTGCATTGGTACGTTCCAGTGAGACAGGGAGGTTATGGAGGGGTACAGGTTCAGGGCAAATTTGTGTGTAGTTCTGCAGTGGGACGTTCCAGTGAGACATGAGGTTATGGACGGGTACAGGTTCAGGGCACATTTGTGTGGACTTCTGCATTGGTACGTTCCAGTGAGACCGGGAGGTTATGGAGGGGTACAGGTTCAGGGCATATTTGTGTGGAGTTCTGCATTGGTACGTTCCAGTGAGACAGGGAGGTTATGGAGGGGTACAGGTTAGGGGAAATTTGAGTGTAGTTCTGCATTGGTACGTTCCAGTGAGACAGGGAGGTTATGGAGGGTACAGGTTCACCGCATATTTGTGTGGAGTTCTGCAGTGGTACGTTCCAGAGAGACAGGGAGGTTATGGACGGGTACAGGTTCAGGGCATATTTGTGTGGAGTTCTGCATTGGTACTTTCCAGTGAGACAGGGAGGTTATGGAGGATACAGGTTCATGGCAGATTTGTGTGGAGTTCTGCAGTGGCACGTTCCAGTGAGACAGGGAGGTTATGGACGTGTACATGTTCGTGGCATATTTGTGTGGAGTTCTGCATTGGTACATTCCAGTGAGACAGGGATGTTATGGAGGGTTAAAGGTTCAGGGCATATTTGTGGGGAGTTCTGCAGTGGGACGTTCCAGTGAGACAGGGAGGTTAAGGTGGAGTACAGGTTCAGGGCATATTTGTGTGGATTTCTGCATTGGTTCGTTGCAGTGAGACAGGGAGGTTATGGAGGGGTACAGGTTCAGGGGATATTTGTGTGAACTTCTGCATTGGTACGTTCCAGTGAGACAGGGTGTTAATGGAGGGGTACAGGTTCAGGGCAAATTTGTGTGGAGTTCTGCATTGGTAAGTTCCAGTGAGACAATGAGGTTATGGGCAGGTACAGGTTCAGGGCATATTTCTGTGGAGTTCTGCATTGGTACTTTCCAGTGAGACAGGTAGGTTATGGAGGGTACAGGTTCAATGCAAATTTGTGTGGAGTTCTGCAGTGGGACTTTCCACTGAGACAGGGAGTATATGGACGGGTACATGTTCAGGGCATATTTGTGTGGAGTTCTGCATTGGTATATTCCAGTGAGACAGGGCGGTTATGCAGGGGTACAGGTTCAGGGCATATTTGTGTGGTGTTCTGCAGTGGTACGTTCCAGTGAGACAGGGAGGATATGCAGGGTACAGGTTCAGGGCATATTTGAGTGGAGTTCGGCATTGGTGAGTTCCAGTCAGACAGGGATGTTATGGACGGGTACAGGTTCAGGGCATATTTGTGTGTAGTTCTGCATTGGTACGTTCCAGTGAGACAGGGACTTTATGCAGGGTACAGGTTCAGGGCATATTTGTGTGGAGTTCTGCATTGGTACTTTCCAGTCAGACAGGGAGGTTATGGAGGGTACAGGTTCATGGCAAATTTGTGTGGAGTTCTGCAGTGGGACGTTCCAGTGAGACAGGGAGGTTATGGACGGGTACAGGTTCAGGGCAGATTTGTGTGGAGTTCTGCAGTGGCACGTTCCAGTGAGACAGGGAGGTTATGGACGTGTACATGTTCGTGGCATATTTGTGTGGAGTTCTGCATTGGTACATTCCAGTGAGACAGGGATGTTATGGAGGGTTAAAGGTTCAGGGCATATTTGTGGGGAGTTCTGCAGTGGGACGTTCCAGTGAGACAGGGAGGTTAAGGTGGAGTACAGGTTCAGGGCATATTTGTGTGGATTTCTGCATTGGTTCGTTGCAGTGAGACAGGGAGGTTATGGAGGGGTACAGGTTCAGGGGATATTTGTGTGGAGTTCTGCAATGGTACGTTCCAGTGAGACAGGGAGGTTATGGAGGGGTACAGGTTCAGGATATATTTGTGTGGAGTTCTGCGTTGGTATGTTCCAGGGTAACTGGGAGGTTATGGAGGGGTACAGATTCAGGTCATATTTGTGTGAACTTCTGCATTGGTACGTTCCAGTGAGACAGGGTGTTAATGGAGGGGTACAGGTTCAGGGCAAATTTGTGTGGAGTTCTGCATTGGTAAGTTCCAGTGAGACAATGAGGTTATGGGCAGGTACAGGTTCAGGGCATATTTCTGTGGAGTTCTGCATTGGTACTTTCCAGTGAGACAGGTAGGTTATGGAGGGTACAGGTTCAATGCAAATTTGTGTGGAGTTCTGCAGTGGGACTTTCCACTGAGACAGGGAGTATATGGACGGGTACATGTTCAGGGCATATTTGTGTGGAGTTCTGCATTGGTATATTCCAGTGAGACAGGGCGGTTATGCAGGGGTACAGGTTCAGGGCATATTTGTGTGGTGTTCTGCAGTGGTACGTTCCAGTGAGACAGGGAGGATATGCAGGGTACAGGTTCAGGGCATATTTGAGTGGAGTTCGGCATTGGTGAGTTCCAGTCAGACAGGGATGTTATGGACGGGTACAGGTTCAGGGCATATTTGTGTGTAGTTCTGCATTGGTACGTTCCAGTGAGACAGGGACTTTATGCAGGGTACAGGTTCAGGGCATATTTGTGTGGAGTTCTGCATTGGTACTTTCCAGTCAGACAGGGAGGTTATGGAGGGTACAGGTTCATGGCAAATTTGTGTGGAGTTCTGCAGTGGGACGTTCCAGTGAGACAGGGAGGTTATGGACGTGTACAGGTTCAGGGCATATTTGTGTGGAGTTCTGCATTGGAACGTTCCAGTGAGACAGGGAAGTTATGGAGGCGTACAGGTTCAGGGCATATTTGTGTGGTGTTCTGCAGTGGTACGTTCCAGTGAGACAGGGAGGTTATGGAGGGGTACAGGTTCAGGGTATATTTATGTGGAGTTCTGCGTTGGTACGTTCCAGGGTAACTGGGAGGTTATGGAGGGGTACAGGTTCAGGGCATATTTGTTTGGAGTTCTTCATTGGTACATTACAGTGAGACAGGGAAGTTATGGAGGGTACAGGTTCAGGGCATATTTGTGTGGAGTTCTGCAGTGGGACGTTCCAGTGAGACATGAGGTTATGGACTGGTATAGGTTCAGGGCATATTTGTGTGGAGTTCTGCATTGGTACGTTCCAGTGAGACAGGGAGGTTATGGAGGGGTACAGGTTAGGGGAAATTTGAGTGTAGTTCTGCATTGGTACGTTCCAGTGAGACAGGGAGGTTATGGAGGGTACAGGTTCACCGCATATTTGTGTGGAGTTCTGCAGTGGTACGTTCCAGAGAGACAGGGAGGTTATGGACGGGTACAGGTTCAGGGCATATTTGTGTGGAGTTCTGCATTGGTACTTTCCAGTGAGACAGGGAGGTTATGGAGGATACAGGTTCATGGCAGATTTGTGTGGAGTTCTGCAGTGGCACGTTCCAGTGAGACAGGGAGGTTATGGACGTGTACATGTTCGTGGCATATTTGTGTGGAGTTCTGCATTGGTACATTCCAGTGAGACAGGGATGTTATGGAGGGTTAAAGGTTCAGGGCATATTTGTGGGGAGTTCTGCAGTGGGACGTTCCAGTGAGACAGGGAGGTTAAGGTGGAGTACAGGTTCAGGGCATATTTGTGTGGATTTCTGCATTGGTTGGTTGCAGTGAGACAGGGAGGTTATGGAGGGGTACAGGTTCAGGGGATATTTGTGTGGAGTTCTGCAATGGTACGTTCCAGTGAGACAGGGAGGTTATGGAGGGGTACAGGTTCAGGATATATTTGTGTGGAGTTCTGCGTTGGTACGTTCCAGGGTAACTGTGAGGTTATGGAGGGGTACAGGTTCAGGTCATATTTGTGTGAACTTCTGCATTGGTACGTTCCAGTGGGACAGGGTGTTAATGGAGGGGTACAGGTTCAGGGCAAATTTGTGTGGAGTTCTGCATTGGTAAGTTCCAGTGAGACAATGAGGTTATGGGCAGGTACAGGTTCAGGGCATATTTCTGTGGAGTTCTGCATTGGTACTTTCCAGTGAGACAGGTAGGTTATGGAGGGTACAGGTTCAATGCAAATTTGTGTGGAGTTCTGCAGTGGGACTTTCCACTGAGACAGGGAGTATATGGACGGGTACATGTTCAGGGCATATTTGTGTGGAGTTCTCCATTGGTATATTCCAGTGAGACAGGGCGGTTATGCAGGGGTACAGGTTCAGGGCATATTTGTGTGATGTTCTGCAGTGGTACGTTCCAGTGAGACAGGGAGGATATGCAGGGTACAGGTTCAGGGCATATTTGAGTGGAGTTCGGCATTGGTGAGTTCCAGTGAGACAGGGAGGTTATGGACGGGTACAGGTTCAGGGCATATTTGTGTGTAGTTCTGCATTGGTACGTTCCAGTGAGACAGGGAGTTTATGCAGGGTACAGGTTCAGGGCATATTTGTGTGGAGTTCTGCATTGGTACTTTCCAGTCAGACAGGGAGGTTATGGAGGGTACAGGTTCATGGCAAATTTGTGTGGAGTTCTGCAGTGGGACGTTCCAGTGAGACAGGGAGGTTATGGACGGGTACAGGTTCAGGGCATATTTGTGTGGAGTTCTGCATTGGAACGTTCCAGTGAGACAGGGAAGTTATGGAGGCGTACAGGTTCAGGGCATATTTGTGTGGAGTTCTGCATTGGTACGTTCCAGTGAGACAGGGTGGTTATGGAGGGGTACAGGCTCAGGGCATATCTGTGTGGTGTTCTGCAGTGGTACGTTCCAGTGAGACAAGGAGGTTATGGAGGGGTACAGGTTCAGGGTATATTTATGTGGAGTTCTGCGTTGGTACGTTCCAGGGTAACTGGGAGGTTATGGAGGGGTACAGGTTCAGGGCATATTTGTTTGGAGTTCTTCATTGGTACATTACAGTGAGACAGGGAAGTTATGGAGGGTACAGGTTCAGGGCATATTTGTGTGGAGTTCTGCAGTGGGACGTTCCAGTGAGACATGAGGTTATGGACGGGTATAGGTTCAGGGCACATTTGTGTGCACTTCTGCATTGGTACGTTCCAGTGAGACCGGGAGGTTATGGAGGGGTACAGGTTCAGGGCATATTTGTGTGGAGTTCTGCATTGGTACGTTCCAGTGAGACAGGGTGGTTATGGAGGGTTACAGGTTCAGGGCAAATTTGTGTGTAGTTCTGCATTGGTACGTTCCAGTGAGACAGGGAGGTTATGGAGGGTACAGGTTCACCGCATATTTGTCTGGAGTTCTGCAGTGGTACGTTCCAGTGAGACAGGGAGGTTATGGACGGGTACAGCTTCAGGGCATATTTGTGTGGAGTTCTGCATTGGTACTTTCCAGTGAGACAGGGAGGTTATGGAGGATACAGGTTCATGGCAGATTTGTGTGGAGTTCTGCAGTGGGACGTTCCCGTGAGACAGGGAGGTTATGGAGAGGTACAGGTTCAGGGCATATTTTTGAGGAGCTCTGCATTGGTACTTTCCAGTGGGACAGGGAGGTTATGGAGGGTACCGGTTCATGGCATATTTGTGTGGAATTCTGCAGTGGGACGTTCCAGTGAGACAGGGAGTTTATGGACGTGTACAGGTTCAGGGCCTATTTGTGTGGAATTCTGCATTGGTACGTTCCAGTGAGACAGGGAGGTTTTGGAGGGGTACAGGTTCAGGGCATATTTTTGTGGTGCTCTGCAATGGTTCGTTCCTGTGAGACAGGGAGGTTATGCACGGTACAGCTTCAGGGCATATTTGTGTGGAGTTCTGCATTGGTATGTTCCAGTGAGACAAGGAGGTTATGGGCGGGTACAGGTTCAGGGGATATTTGTGTGGATTTCTGCATTGGTACGTTCCAGTGAGACAGGGAAGTTATGGAGGGGTAAAGGTTCAGGGCATATTTGTGCGGAGTTCTGCATTGGTACGTTCCAGTGAGACAGGGAGGTTATGGAGGGGTACAGATTCAGGGCATATTTGTGTGGAGTTCTGCAGTGGGACGTTCCAGTGAGACAGGGAGGTTAAGGTGGAGTACAGGCTCAGGGCATATTTGTGTGGATTTCTGCATTGGTACGTTCCAGTGAGACAGGGAGGTTATGGAGGGGTACAGGTTCAGGGGATATTTGTGTGGAGTTCTGCAATGGTACGTTCAGTTGAGACAGGGAGGTTATGGAGGGGTACAGGTTCAGGGTATATTTGTGTGGAGTTCTGCGTTGGTACGTTCCAGGGTAACTGGGAGGTTATGGAGGGGTACAGGTTCAGGGCATATTTGTGTGGAGCTCTGCATTGGTACGTTCCAGTGAGACAGGGAGGTTATGGAGGGGTACAGGTTCAGGGCAAATTTGTGTGGAGCTCTGCATTGGTACGTTCCAGTGTGACTGGGAGGTTATGGAGGGGTACAGGTTCAGGATATATTTGTGTGGAGTTCTGCGTTGGTACGTTCCAGGGTAACTGTGAGGTTATGGAGGGGTACAGGTTCAGGTCATATTTGTGTGTAGTTCTGCATTGGTACGTTCCAGTGAGACAGGGAGGTTATGGAGGGTACAGGTTCACCGCATATTTGTCTGGAGTTCTGCAGTGGTACGTTCCAGTGAGACAGGGAGGTTATGGACGGGTACAGCTTCAGGGCATATTTGTGTGGAGTTCTGCATTGGTACTTTCCAGTGAGACAGGGAGGTTATGGAGGATACAGGTTCATGGCAGATTTGTGTGGAGTTCTGCAGTGGGACGTTCCCGTGAGACAGGGAGGTTATGGAGAGGTACAGGTTCAGGGCATATTTTTGAGGAGCTCTGCATTGGTACTTTCCAGTGGGACAGGGAGGTTATGGAGGGTACCGGTTCATGGCATATTTGTGTGGAATTCTGCAGTGGGACGTTCCAGTGAGACAGGGAGTTTATGGACGTGTACAGGTTCAGGGCCTATTTGTGTGGAATTCTGCATTGGTACGTTCCAGTGAGACAGGGAGGTTTTGGAGGGGTACAGGTTCAGGGCATATTTTTGTGGTGCTCTGCAATGGTTCGTTCCTGTGAGACAGGGAGGTTATGCACGGTACAGCTTCAGGGCATATTTGTGTGGAGTTCTGCATTGGTATGTTCCAGTGAGACAAGGAGGTTATGGGCGGGTACAGGTTCAGGGGATATTTGTGTGGATTTCTGCATTGGTACGTTCCAGTGAGACAGGGAAGTTATGGAGGGGTAAAGGTTCAGGGCATATTTGTGCGAAGTTCTGCATTGGTACGTTCCAGTGAGACAGGGAGGTTATGGAGGGGTACAGATTCAGGGCATATTTGTGTGGAGTTCTGCAGTGGGACGTTCCAGTGAGACAGGGAGGTTAAGGTGGAGTACAGGCTCAGGGCATATTTGTGTGGATTTCTGCATTGGTACGTTCCAGTGAGACAGGGAGGTTATGGAGGGGTACAGGTTCAGGGGATATTTGTGTGGAGTTCTGCAATGGTACGTTCAGTTGAGACAGGGAGGTTATGGAGGGGTACAGGTTCAGGGTATATTTGTGTGGAGTTCTGCGTTGGTACGTTCCAGGGTAACTGGGAGGTTATGGAGGGGTACAGGTTCAGGGCATATTTGTGTGGAGCTCTGCATTGGTACGTTCCAGTGAGACAGGGAGGTTATGGAGGGGTACAGGTTCAGGGCAAATTTGTGTGGAGCTCTGCATTGGTACGTTCCAGTGTGACTGGGAGGTTATGGAGGGGTACAGGTTCAGGATATATTTGTGTGGAGTTCTGCGTTGGTACGTTCCAGGGTAACTGTGAGGTTATGGAGGGGTACAGGTTCAGGTCATATTTGTGTGAACTTCTGCATTGGTACGTTCCAGTGGGACAGGGTGTTAATGGAGGGGTACAGGTTCAGGGCAAATTTGTGTGGAGTTCTGCATTGGTAAGTTCCAGTGAGACAATGAGGTTATGGGCAGGTACAGGTTCAGGGCATATTTCTGTGGAGTTCTGCATTGGTACTTTCCAGTGAGACAGGTAGGTTATGGAGGGTACAGGTTCAATGCAAATTTGTGTGGAGTTCTGCAGTGGGACTTTCCACTGAGACAGGGAGTATATGGACGGGTACATGTTCAGGGCATATTTGTGTGGAGTTCTCCATTGGTATATTCCAGTGAGACAGGGCGGTTATGCAGGGGTACAGGTTCAGGGCATATTTGTGTGATGTTCTGCAGTGGTACGTTCCAGTGAGACAGGGAGGATATGCAGGGTACAGGTTCAGGGCATATTTGAGTGGAGTTCGGCATTGGTGAGTTCCAGTGAGACAGGGAGGTTATGGACGGGTACAGGTTCAGGGCATATTTGTGTGTAGTTCTGCATTGGTACGTTCCAGTGAGACAGGGAGTTTATGCAGGGTACAGGTTCAGGGCATATTTGTGTGGAGTTCTGCATTGGTACTTTCCAGTCAGACAGGGAGGTTATGGGGGGTACAGGTTCATGGCAAATTTGTGTGGAGTTCTGCAGTGGGACGTTCCAGTGAGACAGGGAGGTTATGGACGGGTACAGGTTCAGGGCATATTTGTGTGGAGTTCTGCATTGGAACGTTCCAGTGAGACAGGGAAGTTATGCAGGCGTACAGGTTCAGGGCATATTTGTGTGGAGTTCTGCATTGGTACGTTCCAGTGAGACAGGGTGGTTATGGAGGGGTACAGGCTCAGGGCATATCTGTGTGGTGTTCTGCAGTGGTACGTTCCAGTGAGACAAGGAGGTTATGGAGGGGTACAGGTTCAGGGTATATTTATGTGGAGTTCTGCGTTGGTACGTTCCAGGGTAACTGGGAGGTTATGGAGGGGTACAGGTTCAGGGCATATTTGTTTGGAGTTCTTCATTGGTACATTACAGTGAGACAGGGAAGTTATGGAGGGTACAGGTTCAGGGCATATTTGTGTGGAGTTCTGCAGTGGGACGTTCCAGTGAGACATGAGGTTATGGACGGGTATAGGTTCAGGGCACATTTGTGTGGATTTCTGCATTGGTAAGTTCCAGTGAGACAGGGAGGTTATGGAGGGGTACAGGTTCAAGGCATATTTGTGTGGAGCTCTGCATTGGTACGTTCCAGTGTGACAGGGAGGTTATGGAGGGGTACAGGTTCAGGGCAAATTTGTGTGTAGTTCTGCAGTGGGACGTTCCAGTGAGACATGAGGTTATGGACGGGTACAGGTTCAGGGCACATTTGTGTGCACTTCTGCATTGGTACGTTCCAGTGAGACCGGGAGGTTATGGAGGGGTACAGGTTCAGGGCATATTTGTGTGGAGTTCTGCATTGGTACGTTCCAGTGAGACAGGGTGGTTATGGAGGGTTACAGGTTCAGGGCAAATTTGTGTGTAGTTCTGCATTGGTACGTTCCAGTGAGACAGGGAGGTTATGGAGGGTACAGGTTCACCGCATATTTGTCTGGAGTTCTGCAGTGGTACGTTCCAGTGAGACAGGGAGGTTATGGACGGGTACAGCTTCAGGGCATATTTGTGTGGAGTTCTGCATTGGTACTTTCCAGTGAGACAGGGAGGTTATGGAGGATACAGGTTCATGGCAGATTTGTGTGGAGTTCTGCAGTGGGACGTTCCCGTGAGACAGGGAGGTTATGGAGAGGTACAGGTTCAGGGCATATTTTTGAGGAGCTCTGCATTGGTACTTTCCAGTGGGACAGGGAGGTTATGGAGGGTACCGGTTCATGGCATATTTGTGTGGAATTCTGCAGTGGGACGTTCCAGTGAGACAGGGAGTTTATGGACGTGTACAGGTTCAGGGCCTATTTGTGTGGAATTCTGCATTGGTACATTCCAGTGAGACATGGAGGTTATGGAGGGGTACAGGTTCAGGGCATATTTGTGTGGAGTTCTGCAATGGTACGTTTCAGTGAGACAGGGAGGTTATGGAGGGGTACAGGTTCAGGGTATATTTGTGTGGAGTTCTGCGTTGGTACGTTCCAGGGTAACTGGGAGGTTATGGAGGGGTACAGGTTCAGGGCATATTTGTGTGTAGCTCTGCATTGGTACGTTCCAGTGAGACAGGGAGGTTATGGAGGGGTACAGGTTCAGGGCAAATTTGTGTGTAGTTCTGCAGTGGGACGTTCCAGTGAGACATGAGGTTATGGACGGGTAGAGGTTCAGGGCACATTTGTGTGGACTTCTGCATTGGTACGTTCCAGTGAGACCGGGAGGTTATGGAGGGGTACAGGTTCAGGGCATATTTGTGTGGAGTTCTGCATTGGTACGTTCCAGTGAGACAGGGAGGTTATGGAGGGGTACAGGTTAGGGGAAATTTGAGTGTAGTTCTGCATTGGTACGTTCCAGTGAGACAGGGAGGTTATGGAGGGTACAGGTTCACCGCATATTTGTGTGGAGTTCTGCAGTGGTACGTTCCAGAGAGACAGGGAGGTTATGGACGGGTACATGTTCGTGGCATATTTGTGTGGAGTTCTGCATTGGAACATTCCAGTGAGACAGGGATGTTATGGAGGGTTAAAGGTTCAGGGCATATTTGTGGGGAGTTCTGCAGTGGGACGTTCCAGTGAGACAGGGAGGTTAAGGTGGAGTACAGGTTCAGGGCATATTTGTGTGGATTTCTGCATTGGTTCGTTGCAGTGAGACAGGGAGGTTATGGAGGGGTACAGGTTCAGGGGATATTTGTGTGGAGTTCTGCAATGGTACGTTCCAGTGAGACAGGGAGGTTATGGAGGGGTACAGGTTCAGGATATATTTGTGTGGAGTTCTGCGTTGGTATGTTCCAGGGTAACTGGGAGGTTATGGAGGGGTACAGATTCAGGTCATATTTGTGTGAACTTCTGCATTGGTACGTTCCAGTGAGACAGGGTGTTAATGGAGGGGTACAGGTTCAGGGCAAATTTGTGTGGAGTTCTGCATTGGTAAGTTCCAGTGAGACAATGAGGTTATGGGCAGGTACAGGTTCAGGGCATATTTCTGTGGAGTTCTGCATTGGTACTTTCCAGTGAGACAGGTAGGTTATGGAGGGTACAGGTTCAATGCAAATTTGTGTGGAGTTCTGCAGTGGGACTTTCCACTGAGACAGGGAGTATATGGACGGGTACATGTTCAGGGCATATTTGTGTGGAGTTCTGCATTGGTATATTCCAGTGAGACAGGGCGGTTATGCAGGGGTACAGGTTCAGGGCATATTTGTGTGGTGTTCTGCAGTGGTACGTTCCAGTGAGACAGGGAGGATATGCAGGGTACAGGTTCAGGGCATATTTGAGTGGAGTTCGGCATTGGTGAGTTCCAGTCAGACAGGGATGTTATGGACGGGTACAGGTTCAGGGCATATTTGTGTGTAGTTCTGCATTGGTACGTTCCAGTGAGACAGGGACTTTATGCAGGGTACAGGTTCAGGGCATATTTGTGTGGAGTTCTGCATTGGTACTTTCCAGTCAGACAGGGAGGTTATGGAGGGTACAGGTTCATGGCAAATTTGTGTGGAGTTCTGCAGTGGGACGTTCCAGTGAGACAGGGAGGTTATGGACGTGTACAGGTTCAGGGCATATTTGTGTGGAGTTCTGCATTGGAACGTTCCAGTGAGACAGGGAAGTTATGGAGGCGTACAGGTTCAGGGCATATTTGTGTGGTGTTCTGCAGTGGTACGTTCCAGTGAGACAGGGAGGTTATGGAGGGGTACAGGTTCAGGGTATATTTATGTGGAGTTCTGCGTTGGTACGTTCCAGGGTAACTGGGAGGTTATGGAGGGGTACAGGTTCAGGGCATATTTGTTTGGAGTTCTTCATTGGTACATTACAGTGAGACAGGGAAGTTATGGAGGGTACAGGTTCAGGGCATATTTGTGTGGAGTTCTGCAGTGGGACGTTCCAGTGAGACATGAGGTTATGGACTGGTATAGGTTCAGGGCATATTTGTGTGGAGTTCTGCATTGGTACGTTCCAGTGAGACAGGGAGGTTATGGAGGGGTACAGGTTAGGGGAAATTTGAGTGTAGTTCTGCATTGGTACGTTCCAGTGAGACAGGGAGGTTATGGAGGGTACAGGTTCACCGCATATTTGTGTGGAGTTCTGCAGTGGTACGTTCCAGAGAGACAGGGAGGTTATGGACGGGTACAGGTTCAGGGCATATTTGTGTGGAGTTCTGCATTGGTACTTTCCAGTGAGACAGGGAGGTTATGGAGGATACAGGTTCATGGCAGATTTGTGTGGAGTTCTGCAGTGGCACGTTCCAGTGAGACAGGGAGGTTATGGACGTGTACATGTTCGTGGCATATTTGTGTGGGGTTCTGCATTGGTACATTCCAGTGAGACAGGGATGTTATGGAGGGTTAAAGGTTCAGGGCATATTTGTGGGGAGTTCTGCAGTGGGACGTTCCAGTGAGACAGGGAGGTTAAGGTGGAGTACAGGTTCAGGGCATATTTGTGTGGATTTCTGCATTGGTTGGTTGCAGTGAGACAGGGAGGTTATGGAGGGGTACAGGTTCAGGGGATATTTGTGTGGAGTTCTGCAATGGTACGTTCCAGTGAGACAGGGAGGTTATGGAGGGGTACAGGTTCAGGATATATTTGTGTGGAGTTCTGCGTTGGTACGTTCCAGGGTAACTGTGAGGTTATGGAGGGGTATAGGTTCAGGTCATATTTGTGTGAACTTCTGCATTGGTACGTTCCAGTGGGACAGGGTGTTAATGGAGGGGTACAGGTTCAGGGCAAATTTGTGTGGAGTTCTGCATTGGTAAGTTCCAGTGAGACAATGAGGTTATGGGCAGGTACAGGTTCAGGGCATATTTCTGTGGAGTTCTGCATTGGTACTTTCCAGTGAGACAGGTAGGTTATGGAGGGTACAGGTTCAATGCAAATTTGTGTGGAGTTCTGCAGTGGGACTTTCCACTGAGACAGGGAGTATATGGACGGGTACATGTTCAGGGCATATTTGTGTGGAGTTCTCCATTGGTATATTCCAGTGAGACAGGGCGGTTATGCAGGGGTACAGGTTCAGGGCATATTTGTGTGATGTTCTGCAGTGGTACGTTCCAGTGAGACAGGGAGGATATGCAGGGTACAGGTTCAGGGCATATTTGAGTGGAGTTCGGCATTGGTGAGTTCCAGTGAGACAGGGAGGTTATGGACGGGTACAGGTTCAGGGCATATTTGTGTGTAGTTCTGCATTGGTACGTTCCAGTGAGACAGGGAGTTTATGCAGGGTACAGGTTCAGGGCATATTTGTGTGGAGTTCTGCATTGGTACTTTCCAGTCAGACAGGGAGGTTATGGAGGGTACAGGTTCATGGCAAATTTGTGTGGAGTTCTGCAGTGGGACGTTCCAGTGAGACAGGGAGGTTATGGACGGGTACAGGTTCAGGGCATATTTGTGTGGAGTTCTGCATTGGAACGTTCCAGTGAGACAGGGAAGTTATGGAGGCGTACAGGTTCAGGGCATATTTGTGTGGAGTTCTGCATTGGTACGTTCCAGTGAGACAGGGTGGTTATGGAGGGGTACAGGCTCAGGGCATATCTGTGTGGTGTTCTGCAGTGGTACGTTCCAGTGAGACAAGGAGGTTATGGAGGGGTACAGGTTCAGGATATATTTATGTGGAGTTCTGCGTTGGTACGTTCCAGGGTAACTGGGAGGTTATGGAGGGGTACAGGTTCAGGGCATATTTGTTTGGAGTTCTTCATTGGTACATTACAGTGAGACAGGGAAGTTATGGAGGGTACAGGTTCAGGGCATATTTGTGTGGAGTTCTGCAGTGGGACGTTCCAGTGAGACATGAGGTTATGGACGGGTATAGGTTCAGGGCACATTTGTGTGCACTTCTGCATTGGTACGTTCCGGTGAGACCGGGAGGTTATGGAGGGGTACAGGTTCAGGGCATATTTGTGTGGAGTTCTGCATTGGTACGTTCCAGTGAGACAGGGTGGTTATGGAGGGTTACAGGTTCAGGGCAAATTTGTGTGTAGTTCTGCATTGGTACGTTCCAGTGAGACAGGGAGGTTATGGAGGGTACAGGTTCACCGCATATTTGTCTGGAGTTCTGCAGTGGTACGTTCCAGTGAGACAGGGAGGTTATGGACGGGTACAGCTTCAGGGCATATTTGTGTGGAGTTCTGCATTGGTACTTTCCAGTGAGACAGGGAGGTTATGGAGGATACAGGTTCATGGCAGATTTGTGTGGAGTTCTGCAGTGGGACGTTCCCGTGAGACAGGGAGGTTATGGAGAGGTACAGGTTCAGGGCATATTTTTGAGGAGCTCTGCATTGGTACTTTCCAGTGGGACAGGGAGGTTATGGAGGGTACCGGTTCATGGCATATTTGTGTGGAATTCTGCAGTGGGACGTTCCAGTGAGACAGGGAGTTTATGGACGTGTACAGGTTCAGGGCCTATTTGTGTGGAATTCTGCATTGGTACGTTCCAGTGAGACAGGGAGGTTTTGGAGGGGTACAGGTTCAGGGCATATTTTTGTGGTGCTCTGCAATGGTTCGTTCCTGTGAGACAGGGAGGTTATGCACGGTACAGCTTCAGGGCATATTTGTGTGGAGTTCTGCATTGGTATGTTCCAGTGAGACAAGGAGGTTATGGGCGGGTACAGGTTCAGGGGATATTTGTGTGGATTTCTGCATTGGTACGTTCCAGTGAGACAGGGAAGTTATGGAGGGGTAAAGGTTCAGGGCATATTTGTGCGGAGTTCTGCATTGGTACGTTCCAGTGAGACAGGGAGGTTATGGAGGGGTACAGATTCAGGGCATATTTGTGTGGAGTTCTGCAGTGGGACGTTCCAGTGAGACAGGGAGGTTAAGGTGGAGTACAGGCTCAGGGCATATTTGTGTGGATTTCTGCATTGGTACGTTCCAGTGAGACAGGGAGGTTATGGAGGGGTACAGGTTCAGGGGATATTTGTGTGGAGTTCTGCAATGGTACGTTCAGTTGAGACAGGGAGGTTATGGAGGGGTACAGGTTCAGGGTATATTTGTGTGGAGTTCTGCGTTGGTACGTTCCAGGGTAACTGGGAGGTTATGGAGGGGTACAGGTTCAGGGCATATTTGTGTGGAGCTCTGCATTGGTACGTTCCAGTGAGACAGGGAGGTTATGGAGGGGTACAGGTTCAGGGCAAATTTGTGTGGAGCTCTGCATTGGTACGTTCCAGTGTGACTGGGAGGTTATGGAGGGGTACAGGTTCAGGATATATTTGTGTGGAGTTCTGCGTTGGTACGTTCCAGGGTAACTGTGAGGTTATGGAGGGGTACAGGTTCAGGTCATATTTGTGTGAACTTCTGCATTGGTACGTTCCAGTGGGACAGGGTGTTAATGGAGGGGTACAGGTTCAGGGCAAATTTGTGTGGAGTTCTGCATTGGTAAGTTCCAGTGAGACAATGAGGTTATGGGCAGGTACAGGTTCAGGGCATATTTCTGTGGAGTTCTGCATTGGTACTTTCCAGTGAGACAGGTAGGTTATGGAGGGTACAGGTTCAATGCAAATTTGTGTGGAGTTCTGCAGTGGGACTTTCCACTGAGACAGGGAGTATATGGACGGGTACATGTTCAGGGCATATTTGTGTGGAGTTCTCCATTGGTATATTCCAGTGAGACAGGGCGGTTATGCAGGGGTACAGGTTCAGGGCATATTTGTGTGATGTTCTGCAGTGGTACGTTCCAGTGAGACAGGGAGGATATGCAGGGTACAGGATCAGGGCATATTTGAGTGGAGTTCGGCATTTGTGAGTTCCAGTGAGACAGGGAGGTTATGGACGGGTACAGGTTCAGGGCATATTTGTGTGTAGTTCTGCATTGGTACGTTCCAGTGAGACAGGGAGTTTATGCAGGGTACAGGTTCAGGGCATATTTGTGTGGAGTTCTGCATTGGTACTTTCCAGTCAGACAGGGAGGTTATGGGGGGTACAGGTTCATGGCAAATTTGTGTGGAGTTCTGCAGTGGGACGTTCCAGTGAGACAGGGAGGTTATGGACGGGTACAGGTTCAGGGCATATTTGTGTGGAGTTCTGCATTGGAACGTTCCAGTGAGACAGGGAAGTTATGCAGGCGTACAGGTTCAGGGCATATTTGTGTGGAGTTCTGCATTGGTACGTTCCAGTGAGACAGGGTGGTTATGGAGGGGTACAGGCTCAGGGCATATCTGTGTGGTGTTCTGCAGTGGTACGTTCCAGTGAGACAAGGAGGTTATGGAGGGGTACAGGTTCAGGGTATATTTATGTGGAGTTCTGCGTTGGTACGTTCCAGGGTAACTGGGAGGTTATGGAGGGGTACAGGTTCAGGGCATATTTGTTTGGAGTTCTTCATTGGTACATTACAGTGAGACAGGGAAGTTATGGAGGGTACAGGTTCAGGGCATATTTGTGTGGAGTTCTGCAGTGGGACGTTCCAGTGAGACATGAGGTTATGGACGGGTATAGGTTCAGGGCACATTTGTGTGGATTTCTGCATTGGTAAGTTCCAGTGAGACAGGGAGGTTATGGAGGGGTACAGGTTCAAGGCATATTTGTGTGGAGCTCTGCATTGGTACGTTCCAGTGTGACAGGGAGGTTATGGAGGGGTACAGGTTCAGGGCAAATTTGTGTGTAGTTCTGCAGTGGGACGTTCCAGTGAGACATGAGGTTATGGACGGGTACAGGTTCAGGGCACATTTGTGTGCACTTCTGCATTGGTACGTTCCAGTGAGACCGGGAGATTATGGAGGGGTACAGGTTCAGGGCATATTTGTGTGGAGTTCTGCATTGGTACGTTCCAGTGAGACAGGGTGGTTATGGAGGGTTACAGGTTCAGGGCAAATTTGTGTGTAGTTCTGCATTGGTACGTTCCAGTGAGACAGGGAGGTTATGGAGGGTACAGGTTCACCGCATATTTGTCTGGAGTTCTGCAGTGGTACGTTCCAGTGAGACAGGGAGGTTATGGACGGGTACAGCTTCAGGGCATATTTGTGTGGAGTTCTGCATTGGTACTTTCCAGTGAGACAGGGAGGTTATGGAGGATACAGGTTCATGGCAGATTTGTGTGGAGTTCTGCAGTGGGACGTTCCCGTGAGACAGGGAGGTTATGGAGAGGTACAGGTTCAGGGCATATTTTTGAGGAGCTCTGCATTGGTACTTTCCAGTGGGACAGGGAGGTTATGGAGGGTACCGGTTCATGGCATATTTGTGTGGAATTCTGCAGTGGGACGTTCCAGTGAGACAGGGAGTTTATGGACGTGTACAGGTTCAGGGCCTATTTGTGTGGAATTCTGCATTGGTACGTTCCAGTGAGACAGGGAGGTTTTGGAGGGGTACAGGTTCAGGGCATATTTGTGTGGTGCTCTGCAATGGTTCGTTCCTGTGAGACAGGGAGGTTATGCACGGTACAGCTTCAGGGCATATTTGTGTGGAGTTCTGCATTGGTATGTTCCAGTGAGACAAGGAGGTTATTGGCGGGTACAGGTTCAGGGGATATTTGTGTGGATTTCTGCATTGGTACGTTCCAGTGAGACAGGGAAGTTATGGAGGGGTAAAGGTTCAGGGCATATTTGTGCGGAGTTCTGCATTGGTACGTTCCAGTGAGACAGGGAGGTTATGGAGGGGTACAGATTCAGGGCATATTTGTGTGGAGTTCTGCAGTGGGACGTTCCAGTGAGACAGGGAGGTTAAGGTGGAGTACAGGCTCAGGGCATATTTGTGTGGATTTCTGCATTGGTACGTTCCAGTGAGACAGGGAGGTTATGGAGGGGTACAGGTTCAGGGGATATTTGTGTGGAGTTCTGCAATGGTACGTTCAGTTGAGACAGGGAGGTTATGGAGGGGTACAGGTTCAGGGTATATTTGTGTGGAGTTCTGCGTTGGTACGTTCCAGGGTAACTGGGAGGTTATGGAGGGGTACAGGTTCAGGGCATATTTGTGTGGAGCTCTGCATTGGTACGTTCCAGTGAGACAGGGAGGTTATGGAGGGGTACAGGTTCAGGGCAAATTTGTGTGGAGTTCTGCAGTGGGACGTTCCAGTGAGACAGGGAGGTTAAGGTGGAGTACAGGCTCAGGGCATATTTGTGTGGATTTCTGCATTGGTACGTTCCAGTGAGACAGGGAGGTTATGGAGGGGTACAGGTTCAGAGGATATTTGTGTGGAGTTCTGCAATGGTACGTTCAGTTGAGACAGGGAGGTTATGGAGGGGTACAGGTTCAGGGTATATTTGTGTGGAGTTCTGCGTTGGTA